>NC_136715.1:3555000-4105000 GCF_936440315.1 Barbus barbus
CCCTGTCATTGGGAAAACAATAACAGAAAATAAACTAGCTTATTTAATCAATGTAATGTGATGCTTTTTCAGAGACACTGAGTGTTTAGAGGAAGTTGAAACCAAGTTTGTCCGGCCCCAGATTCCCTACAGCATGTGGCAGCTCCTTCATAAAAGCAACTGGACTGTAGAGGAGCCGTCCCCTGACTGTGAGTGCAGTACTGAGGATATCCGCAGGATGCTGCCGGACTGCCCTGAGGGAGCAGGGGGAATCCCCCCTCCTCAGGTCTGTCCTCCAGCCATGTGTTCATCAATAATATACAATACACTCAAAAGTTGTGGGTCTGTAACATTTCATTTGATGTTTTTAAAAGAAGGTTTTTATGCTCACCAAGGCTGCATTGTTGTTCAAGAATACAGTAAAACAATAATATTGTGAAATATTATTACAGTTTAAATGAACTATTTTCTACTTTAATATATGTTAAAAATGTGATTTCTTCCTGTCTTCGGTGTCACAGGACTCTTCAGAAATCATTCTAAGATGATGATTAATGCTCAATTAACATTTCTTATTATTTTCACTGATGAAAGCTGTTGTGCTGCTTAGTATGTTTGTGGAAAATTATCTTTTTTTTTTTGGAGGATTTTTTTAATGAATAGAAAGAACAGAATTTATTTAAAATTATATTTCGTAACAATGTAGAATTCTTTGCTTTCACTTTGATAAATTTAAAGCATTAAATTGCTGAATAAAAGTATTAATTCTTAAATAATATCCTTACTGACCCCAAACCTTTGAATGAGTGTAACTTCATGTTGTAAGATGTATGCTAGCTTGCTGCAAACAGTTAGCGTGTTCCCAAAAATAAACTTTCATTATTTATTTATTTTTAATTTTTTTACATTTATTGGTCTGTACAGTAAAAAAAAAAAAAAAAAAAAGAACTTAGAAATAAATGTTTAAAAATGATCTTGAAAATATAATTTTGCTTGTTAGTGGCCATGGCGTGTTAGGTTAAAAGCACAGATTTGAATGGAATAATTGTTTAGCTGTTGTTTATATTATTTTGTGTTTTTGCACTAAAACTACCACCTTATCTACATGTAGATGAAATCAATGACAGGTGATTTCCTGCTAAATTTGACTGGTCGCAACATTTCTGACTACCTCATCAAAACATATCCCCAGATTCTGAAGAAAAGGTTCCTTTTTCATTTATTTCTTAAAACACTAAACTAAAATAATCAGTTTTGACAGCAGAGATGTGTAATTTTTCACTCTCTCACACAGTTTGAAGACCAAAAAATGGGTAAATGAATTTAGGTGAGCTGATTGCATCGGAAATCTAAACATTCAATATTTAATTTCAGTTAGATTCAATGTTCATATAGTTTCTGCTTACCTGTCGCAGATATGGAGGTTTCTCTATTGGAGCTAAAAGCTCTCAAGCTGTGGATGAGCCACATTACCTGGAGGAGTCTGTTTTGGCAATCAGAACACGCTACAACATTGCAGAGGTATGCCACCTAAGTCTTTGGCTGGATGATGTATTGATAGATATTTTTGGCTCTCTTGATTTCTTTTGGTATCATGGATTTATACTAAACCCTTAAATCAAACTCTTGAATTTTCATTCTTCATATTCTGTGCAGTGGTGAGTTCTCAACAATTTTTCAATTAAGGGGTGATATTTTGCCCTTGATATCCAGGGGCATTTTTACTTTTATAAGAGCAATTTTTATAACCTTTTTAGATTCATGCATCATCTTTGACGTCAAATTCTTACATTTAATCAATAAATTCAGTTAGACTAAGACACTATAGGACTGTTACTAATCAGATCAAATAAAAAAAGCAACATTTGCACTGCAGAGGTGACACAGAAGCTTCATCTGAAGTATGGTGCATTTGTACAGACTTTAATGCAACTCAAAGGTGGCATGACTGTATTTACACTGCAATTAAAATGCATGAATGAGTGTATTCATTTTTTTAATTTAATATTGATTTGTGTGCTGCTCAAAGACACACAATGCTTCAGTAACCTTGTTTGCAACTATTTCCATAGGTAAATATCACAAAAGCAGATAACATTGTGTCTAAAATGTATTTTATGCTTTAAAAGTGTACACTTTCCAGTTGTGTTTATGTTTGCCTATTGCAAAGTGAGTGACACTTGATATTGTCAGGTTGCACATCATAAAAACAACATTATCGTAGACAATACACATCACATTCCCCTATTGGTCACATAGCGTGACTGTTAGTTTTGCACTTTTTTTTTTGCAGAATGGCTCTTTAGATCAGCTCCTTCACAGACTACCAGATGTCCTTACAGGACTCACCAGCCAAAATAACGTGAAGGTGAGTAAGACACATGTGAGTGACCTCTCTCAAGCTCAACCTTCTCCTGATCTTTTTATTTAGCTGTGATATGTTCTCTCTCTCAGGTCTGGTTTAATAATAAAGGTTGGCATGCCATGGCATCATTTGTGAATATCATGAACAATGGTCTACTTCGTGCCAACCTGCCACCTGACATGGAAAGACGCAAATATGGAATAACAGCCTACAATCACCCACTCAACCTCACAAAGGAGCAGCTGACCGAGATGGCCCTGTATGTAATCACTGTTTGCAGAGAGGTCTAGGGGAGAAATACACTAAAGCCGCCTTTTCATTATCTCCAACAAACGACAGACCAGAGAATTCTGATCGTATGAATATGCTAAGTTTCATTAAGGGGCAAAATGCGAGAATTGTATGCGAGTAATAGAGATAGTGAAAATTTGGATCAAGAATATATTTCTACTCTCGTAGCCTGACTTGCATGCACTGTCTACATCAATTTAACATCTGACTGACACAGTAAAAAATTGGACTGTTTAGCGAACTAGCAAAAGTGAAAATTTGTCAATGCTTTTCTTTCTCTCTGTTCTTTGTAGGATCACCACCTCAGTGGACGTTCTGGTGTCCATTTGTGTTATTTTCGCAATGTCATTTGTTCCTGCCAGCTTTGTCCTGTTTCTTATTGAGGAACGGGTCAGTAAATCAAAACACCTCCAGTTTGTGAGTGGAGTGAAGCCTGTCCTATACTGGACCACCAACTACGTATGGGACATGGTCAGTTCTCTGCAAGTTTGACGTGGCTGTGAAATGTCTTAAAATGGTTATTAAAACTGATTTAATGTTTCTTGTTGTGTTGCAGTTGAACTATACAGTACCAGCCACTATGGTGGTCTTCATCTTCATCAGCTTCCAGCAAGAGTCATATGTATCTGAGAAGAATCTACCTGCACTGGTGCTCCTACTCTTGCTGTATGGGTGAGAAATGATTACATCACTGGTTTAGTTCATGACTCTTCAGCACAACTTTGCTGACAAAAATATCAAATGTTTTGTTTTGTTGGTCCCCAGCATGGCCCCACAGCCTGTTTTACCAGCTTAACCAGCAAAACTTCCACCTCTCTATTGCAGCATAAATCAGTCGTGTGTTGTTTGTTTGTTTCTGTTGCAGTTGGTCTATCACTCCACTCATGTACCCAGCCTCCTTCATCTTCTCCGTCCCTAGCACTGCCTACGTGGTCCTCACCTCCATCAACCTATTCATCGGCATCAACGGCAGCGTCGCCACCTTTGTCCTGGAGCTCTTTATCGATGAGGTGAGGGATGCAGACCACACAGATGCTAACTGCTTACCGTGATTAACCCATGTACAACAATGTTCCTGGCTTGACATCATTAGTTTTGAAAAGGAAATTTACAAAATATATTATACAAAATATAAAAACAGCATTCAATAAAAAAGCTTGAATAAATAACAAATAAATAAAAGAAAATGTAAGCAAAAAATAAAGTCTATAAGGGTTTTATCTCTTCTTTATTTAATTGTCATGTTGTACTCAGCATTTGAACGAGGTTAACAGGATTCTGAAGAAGGTCTTTCTGATCTTCCCTCACTTCTGTCTGGGTCGAGGTCTCATTGACATGGCCAAGAACCAAGCCATGGCAGACGCATTTCAGCGGCTGGGTAATTTTACGAAGCGTTCTGTCACTGATAAACAAATAGTTCTGCAATATTCATGAACAACGGTGAGACTTATATGTTTTTGATGTCAACAGGAACCAAACAGAATCTGGATCCTTTATCCTGGGATTTTGTAGGGAAGAACCTGTTTGCAATGGCGATGGAAGGAATTGTGTTTTTCATCTTCACTGTTCTCCTGCAGTATAAATTCTTTGTTAATATTAGGTACGTTTGTATGTTTGAACATTGTGATATTGACTACATTAAAATTGGTGGTTTCAAACCTTTAATCACAATTAATTGCATCCAAAATAAACGTTTGTGTATATTTACTATGTATGTATATGAATACACACACATACAATAGATGTTTTGAAAATATTTACATGTATATATTTATAGTCATATAATTCATATTGTATATAAATATATGTAATGTATATAAAAACATGCATGTGTGTATTTATATATACATAATAAATATACACAGTACACACATATATTATGTAAACAAAAACTTTGGATGCGATTAATCGCGATTAATCATTTGACAGCACTAATTAACATACACACAGCTGTGTAGTTGTTCCTAATAAATAAATATTTTCCCTTCAGCCGATGGTCTGGTTTTGTGCTGCCCCCCCTGGGCACGGAGGATGAGGATGTGGCGAGAGAGCGAGATCGTGTGAAGAGCGGTAGAGCTGTGGGAGACGTTCTCATCCTCAAAGACCTTAGCAAGGTACAGAAGCACACCAAATACCACACAAACAGCTGTAAAACATGTTATGTAATCTACTCAAGGGTAAAAACTGACTTTTTGTGTCTGTAGGTATACCAGGCAGGCAGGAAGCCAGCAGTGAATCGGCTTTGCTTGGGCATTCCTCGGGGAGAGGTAACTAGAGTTGCATATCACAGAAATCTCTTGGAAATATAGTGCTTAGGTTTTTTGCTGCAAGTGTTTCTTTTCTCATTGCAGTGTTTTGGGCTTCTTGGTGTTAACGGAGCTGGGAAAACCTCAACCTTCCGCATGCTAACAGGAGACACCCACATCACTTACGGAGAAGCATTTCTTAGCAACCACAGGTTAGACCAGGGTTCCTCAAATCTTACCCTGGAGGTCCAATCTGCTGCAGAGTTTAACTCCAACCCTGATCAAACTCGCCTACCTGTGATTTTCTAATGATCTTGAAGACTCTAATTAGCATGCTCAGGTGTGTTTGATTAGGGTTAGAGCTAAACTCTGCAGGAATGGTCCAGATTTGAGGACCCCTGGGTTAGACCCTAGTCATGCGAAAACATGGGATGAACATTATAGCAAAATCTTCACAATTATTACTGTTACTACATCCTGATAACTAATCACAACATCCTAACATTATCAAGCATTTGTTTTATTCAGCGTTATTACAGAAATGGAGAAAGTTCATCAGCTGATGGGATACTGTCCTCAGTTTGACGCCATCAGTGACCTGCTGACGGGTCGAGAACACCTTGAGTTCTACGCCCGCCTCAGAGGAGTGCCAGAGGCTCATGTTGCAAAGGTACAGGATGCTTCAAAAATATTATCATGATTTATTATTATATTAAAATGCAGCCTGAGCACATCATACTAAATATCAAGCATGTTTCATACTAAATTCCTAGCTTGTTTCAAATAGACCCTCAGGGCTTAAAGGAATCGTTAAACCAAAAATACAAATTTTAAAAAGTTTACTAGTTAATCAGAACAGATTTGGAGATTGTAGTGTTACATCACTTGCTCACCAATGGATCCAATGCAGAGAATGGGACAGCTAATAAACAGCTAATAAAATCAGCACAATAATCCACAAGTAGTCCACACCTCTCCAGCCCATCAATTGACCCTTTGCCAGGAGTTTGACTGACAGGCGTTCTGACCAATCATAATGCTGAATCTGCCATTTTGTCCAACAAACAAGCCAGACAGGAGAGTTGATTAACGTCGATAGACTTGAACTTGACATATTTTCCACGATTGAAACAAGATACCTTCTGATGTTCATTCATGTTTATTTTGTACTATAACTAGTAAATAGGAAGATATGATTAGTTCACATGCCGCTTGTACAGAGGTGCTTCAGTGATCTGTCATGTCACATTAAATACTTCATCTTAAATACCTTATCAGCTGTTTGGACTCTCCTTCTGACGGCACCCATTGACTGCAGAGGATCCATTGGCAATGAAGTGACAAAGAACTCTTCTAAATCTCTTCTTGCGTGGACACCTTGTCTCTTTTTCTAGTAATTATATATGTATATAGTTAAAATCCATGGTTGGCTCCACATCATTTGGTAAGTAGAGGTACGAGACCCATTCGAAAGGCCATAGATATTGCGTTATATTCAAGCACAGCTTTCTGGCCCAGATGCAGGCAACGTGAGGTGTCACCATAGTCAACATTTGTCTTCGCTAGTTCTTTGATATCGGTCTGGTGTTTGGGCCATAAAGACTGTAGTTACTTTTGGTCATGTTTTATTCCTGTCCTGTAGGTGGCACAGTGGGGAGTGCAAAAGCTTGGTCTGAGTCAGTATGCTGAGCGAGAGGCTGGGGGTTACAGTGGAGGAAACAAGCGCAAACTCTCCACTGCCATTTCCCTCATTGGAGCTGCACCTGTCATCTTCCTGGTATGTTTGCACTATAACAGTTGTAAGGTAGTTTTACTGAACATTATTGACTTGGAGCTGTATTGGAGTGTTTTCCACTCTCATATGTGATTTTCAGGATGAGCCAACAACCGGGATGGACCCAAAAGCCAAGCGCTTCCTCTGGAACTGCATCCTAAGTGTGATCAAAGAGGGACGATCTGTCGTTCTCACCTCCCACAGGTAGAGGAAACTTCTAGTTTCATACAGGTAGCCACAATGGATCCTTTAGACTGGGATCTGCCCACTTAGACGGGAAGAGACCATCTGACTGATATGTACAGTTATGTAAATGTAAATCTAATGTCTGAATATCTTTAAAGTTCTCTGACAAAATTTTGATAAATATAAGGTATAAAGATGTTCGGGTCTAGTCTCTGTGTGTTCCTCAATTGCTGTGCTTTTATGGTGGTTCTGCTGTCTTTGTAGTATGGAAGAGTGTGAGGCTCTCTGTACCCGAATGGCCATCATGGTGAACGGCAGGTTTCAGTGTCTGGGTTCAGTTCAGCACCTGAAGAACAGGTAACACTTATATACACTGTATAGTAGATACTGTTTTAAAAGCAGAATGAAACAACAAACATTTCAAACTGTAGAATTCCTCATTTTTGTTGTATGACCTCTCTGTATTGCATGTTTAATTTAGAGGGATCATGTCAGAAATAAATCATTATTTGCAGTCAGATTAAATAAAGACAGATAAAGAGATTGTGGATTATAACAGTAATGTTAAAAAGAAAAGAACATTGTGGCTGATGTCACTTCCAGTTCAGTCATCATGATGGAGTGCATGCCAACTTTATCAGCAACCTTGGTTAGAATAAAAAAAAATATCTTAACCGATCGCAAAATTACAAATCTTGATTTGAAGTGAAATTTTTTTTTTTTTTTTTTAATTGACAAAAGTACAAGACTTAGCACTTAACGACTTTAATGTAGGAGTGTGTGTGTAAACAATATTTAACTTTTATTGCAAAATATGCAAAGATTAAAGTAGGGAAGGGAAACTGACTGCCTAATGTGAGTGGACAGGCGCTAAAGGGTTCTTTTGGCACAATTCTTTTGGCTGTTCTCTAAACTTCAGAGATTTCTTTGCAGAATCATGAGTTTTGCTCCAAGAATTCAGCAGGTTCTGAATTCTTTGAAGGTTTATAAGTTATCATTCAAAAGCAGGTCCCATGTGGAGAAAATGAATGGGATTTTTTACATATGGTACGCGGCTGTTGTGCACTATGGAAATTAAAGAAAGAGTGAGCCTTATAGCCCTTCATTGCCTTTAAGAGGTTTTTCCAACACGTTTTTAAAAACACTATTTGAATAGATTCCTATGGAGACCGGAACAGAAGAGCATCCAATCAGAAGTTAGAATTCATAATGACGGCGCTCATTGTTTACTCAAGAAATAGGATGGAAAATTAGGAACAGTGTGCTCTGGTTGCATAATGCACATTTAACAGAAAATGTGCATTATAAGTCCTCATTTCCATCCTTTTTGTCTTTTCTTCTAGGTTTGGAGATGGTTACACAATAATCCTTCGTTTGTCCACCCCATCTACAGAACCTTGTCCGGTGGACACCTTCATCCAGAACTCCTTCCCTGGCATCCAGCTGAAGGAGAGACATCAGAATGTTCTCCAGTACCAGCTGCCATCACAAGCCTCTTCTATTGCTTGTGTCTTTGAGGTTCTGTCAAATAATTATAAGGAGCTGGGGATAGCTGACTACTCAGTGTCACAGACTACACTGGATCAAGTAAGAGAACAGAGCAGCGACTCTATTCCAGAGCTAGAGTACTGCTTTGTTGTCTATATAGGCAACTACCTTCTAAGAAGTACACTATCATAAACGCATCTGACAAATAGCACTCCTCAACAGATTTGACTCACTATTGATTTCTGTAGAATAATGCTTTAGAGCGTTGCTAAGATAACAAAACAATTCTCTAACATGCATAACAGCACAAAAAATATAAGGTAAAACAGTATATTTTAAATTAGTCTGAACTACATTTTATGCATTCTTTTCAGTGTTGGATGAAATATCAATATTCATAATTAACATTTCTATTGCTTTTACAGAATTTAGCACTTTTCACTGAGGTTGTTATAGTTAATTATGGGATTACTTTCTCCACAAAGGATATCCATCTTATTTTTAACGTAAGAGCAGACCATTTGTAACTTGAAGGTGCAAATATTTCAATGTCATTTGCTTCGTTATTTCAGCACACACACAAAACCTTACATATTCAACGCTGTCTAAAGGTGTGGTCACATTTACTTTATTTTAGGGTTCAATTCTCGCTATTAACAAGCAAATAACTATGTCTTTTGCCTCGATAAACTCCTAATTTGCTGCTTATTAATAGTAAGGTAGTTCAGTTATTGGGCAGGATTAGGGATGTAGAATATGGTCATGCAGAATATGTGCTTTATAAGCACTAGTAAATAGCCAATATGTTAATAACAGGCATGCTAATAAGCAACTAGGTTCCCGAATTTCACGTGAGAAATTTTGCCAGTGTGACCAAAGCTTAGGGGCAGATTTACTAACAGTTTGCACCAGCGCAAACCGTCTTTTGCATTAAAATAGTACTGTCAGGATTTACTAAAGACATGCAGTGAAGAATTAGTGCTGAAAAGATGTGGATACAGTTATGTTTGCGCCTGACCTTATTGAATATGCATTCGTAGGAGTTTCCCTTTAAGATGCAAAATTTATGGGAGGAGATTATTCATAGATTATAACGTTTGTGCTTATCAAATTACTGCTATTTGCGCCATTATTTAACGCCCAAAAAAGCATGTCTTAAACTCTTTTGCACCTGTGTCGTAAGTACCTGCACCTGATGAGCATCGGCTCTGCTTATTTGTAACTACGCTAATTTGTGCCGTGCTTGGTATATTGCGTTGTTGATATATAAATTAGATATTGTCTTTATTTGTGCATTGTCAGAAAATCACCTGCAGACATTTCCATGCCCGTCGGCGCTGTTTTGGAATTGTACTCTTACGCTAATTTGCCCTGCTTAGTGTTACTTGTTACTCTTGGGCTTGTTACTCAGAACTAAGAGTGTTCTCCTCTTGCAGGTGTTCGTTAACTTTGCTAAAGAGCAGACAGATGATGATGAGCTCAGGGAAGTCACGGTAAATGGTGAAGGATCCGTGGTGATTCAAGCCAACAGACCTCAACGGCCCACAGACCTCAAACTCGAGAAATGCAGCAGGTCTTCCACACCACACTCCTATTCAACGCTCTCTACAGATCAAGCTACTCGCTCAGTACAAACCCCTGAGTCTGTAATTACAGCGTCAAAGAAGAGCAAATCAAACAGTCAGCAACAGCAGATCCGGATGGAACCCGTTGGTGAGACAGCTAATGGATCTAACCCCCATGAGCACCAGACTCCTGGGAAAAAAGACCCAGCCACGTTGTTTACTGTCAGTATCAAAACGCAGGAAAGCAAAGTGTAAAAAGGCAAAGACATTCGTAACTGAACAGTCATGATGTGGAGCACCAGTGAGTCATTTTTCCTGAACATTTGGTGCCTTGTTCAACTGTAGTTTAAAAAAATTAAAATATAATTACTTTAAAAGCAATCAATTAATCGTTCAGATTGGCTCTCCTGGTAATTCCTCATTGATTGCATGTCTAGACCTTACTCTGAAACTTGAAGATAACGCATGGCATCATGCATGTGTTTTGGCAGGAAATCTTTAATGCATAAATTATGCACATTTTCAGGATGTCAGTTGATGTTACTTCCAAATGGTATTTGCTTTGTGCAACCCAATTTGGATATTTTTTTCTGAATATGTTACATTATAGCAAACCTCTTTGTGTCTATATGTATGTCGTGCAGTGCAGAGATGGTATCAGACACAAAAACTGCCTTCATGTGTTTTTATTTATTTCCTGATTTTTGTATGGTTTTTTGTCTTTTTTTTCTCATGCACTTTAGCTTAAGATATTGTATCAATGCATCTCTTCACTGCAATGATTGTTGCAATGCTTGATATGTAGTATTTATTGTATGTACATACAGGAAATATTATATGTGAAGTTTGTAATCTTCCTTATGCGCATGATGCTGGATGTTAAAATGCTGGAATATTTATATGCAAATCTCTATATATGTATCAATAAATATCTGGGTACTGTGTAGATGTTTTGTGTGTGCATATTGTTTTATAAAAACACTGTATTGGGTTAAAATGCCATTGTCAATGTAATTTGTAATCAATTAACAAATCATAAAAGTGGTTAGTTTCAAAGTTGCATGTCGATATTTAGTACTCCTTGTTCATTTAGGCTATTACTAAATATTAATTTATAACTTAATAAAATACCTTATATATATAATTATGACCTATTAAAATAGTATATTGAATATCTGCACTTGCAACACTGTTTATAATGAACTAGAATATGGAAAAAAAGAAAGTGGTTACCAGTTACAACATCTGAGATGCACACTTTCTCTTAAATTGCCATATCAATATCAATATTTCTCATGTAGTATAATAAAAATGTATAATATTACTTGTCAAATTGAAGTGAAAGATATTTATTGGCTGAAATGGTTGTCATGGCTGCAAGGTCTCCCGGGCTCCGCCGCTTTAGCATTAGCCATTAGCTTACGCCAGCAGAGCTGGACCTTTTCTCCTTCTAAATTTCTTTGTTTTTGTCACTGTCGTGCTTTTGTGAGAAGACTGTGAGATGGTTTTGTTAAATATCAATAACAATGAGGAACATGATTTAATGTAAGTGTATTTTTAGCTGATAGCTATACGCCCTGTTGTTGTTGTTAGCCGGTAAAGCTAACTCGCTAAATATAAAAAACCGTCTCTCAAGCTTTTTTTTTTCACTTTTTTGCATTATTAAAATAAGTGATGTATTTGTTTAAAACTGTGGACACAGTGTAAGGAGTGTTAATGTCATTTAAATGTGTGTTGCACTATAAAACTGTTACTGTAGACAACTGTTTAATGTATATATTTGTATGTATTGAACCAATTAAATTACTGGTATGTCGCAATAAATCGTATTTCGCTGGTTATTTAGTCTAAATGTTTAAAAACATAAACAACTCTTAATACAAAATAAATAATGCATGTTTTTGCATAGATAAGCTGTGACATATATTCATGGTTTCATTACAACAGCTCTGCAGTGTGAAAGACTACATTAAAATCCACTGATACATTATGACAAGTTCATTTAAGCATAGTTGTTATGCAGAAACTCACTGTTTATAATTTTTCAAAACACATCCAGAGCTTTTATGTATTTATGAAAGCAAGAACTAGCTGGGCAGAGTAGGTTATGGGACGTTTCTGTCATGTTTGAGAGAATGGTTTAGTGAAAACCTGTTTGTCTTGCAGCCTAAATGAGCCGTGCTGCCCATCTCTACCCAGCTCTCCTGCAAAACGTGTTTCTCCAGCCAAAAAGAAGCAGTTTTTTATCAACCAGGCCATTCGTAACTCTGAAATCACTCCCAGAGCCAAGGGCAAGAACAGTCTGAGACGACAGGAAAACAGTAAGTTTATTACATGATTGATGTTTCTTTATTTACTACTGTACACTGGAAATATTTAACAATCATCAGTCATTTCAGACCCGTGTAACTAACTTCTGTGAAACACATGAGAAGTTTAGCAGAATGTTCACACTGCTCCCTTTTTTTTTTTTCACAATATGATGAAATTAGAGAGGACCAAACTTCAAATGTCACACATTTTATAGTTTATATGACTATTTATGCTTGTAACGTGGCACTAGTGATGCAAAGTCTGATTCATTTCCGCGAACCGGTTCTTTTCGGACAGATAAAAAGCCGATTCATCGGTTCCTGACTATAAAGTCTTGACTAAAATGAAGTCAATGCCATGTTGTATCAATGAACAATTCAAATAAGTCGTTTGTGTCAACACATATCGAAACATTCAAAAAAGAAAGTTATTTGTGTGAAAGCATAATTCACTTAATGGTGTTTGTGGTCACAGTTTCATTCGCGGATCCTTTATGTTAGATACGATTGACTGACCAATATTGACCAGCCTACAACTTGGATAAGATTACTAAAAGTTTCACACCTACAGCACACATTACAGACAGTGATGCACAAACGCGGATATGCTCTACATGTCTACAGTATAAAGAATGAATAAAGCAGTCTTATAAACTCCTTGATTTCGCTTAAGCAACTTTAAGTATAATATGCATGCACAAACTATTGTAAAATTTATTTACATCACTCGACAGAAAGGTTTTGGCAGGTTTTAATAAAATGTAAATTGTGACCCCGGACCACAAAACCAGTAAAAAGGGTCAATTTGTTTTTAGATTAAAAAATGATCCGAAAGCTGAATAAATGAGCTTTCTGTTGATGTATGGTTTGTTAGGGCAATATTTGGCCGAGATACAACTATTTGGGAATCTGAGGGTGCAAAAATAAAATCTAAATATTGAGAAAATTGTCTTTAAAGTTGTCCAAATGAAGTTCTTAGCAATGCATATTATTAAATAAAAATGAAGTTTTGAGTGATTCACACATTTGCAGACTGTTTTTGATATCATTCAAGCCAGATTTTATACTAATGTTAAGAAAACTAAATTTATGATGTTATCAAATTCTAGATCTACGTTAGACAGTTCGACTGCCCTCCGGACACTGCAAGGAAATTCGATTACTTTAGTAATATCTGGGCATTATAATTGATAACACATACAATTTTGGCTCAGATATTAATTATTTGAAACAAAAATAATGTTTATTTTAGAAATAAGTCTTGTTTTTCATTTTATGCAAGGAAGAAACTTGTGTCTGCGACATTCTTACCAATTCTTGATTATGGGGATGTAGTGTACCAACATGCACCATCTTATCTTCTTTGCTCTTTAGATGCTGTGTATCATGGTGCCTTAAGGTTTATCACTGATTGTAAACATTTAACACATCATTGTGCATTATACAGTAGAGTTGCTTGGTCCTCTCTTGCTGTTCGAAGAAAAATGCATTGGTACCTAATGATATATAAGGCAAGTTTGGGTTTTTTACCACAGTATCTCTGTTGTTTGATTCAACAAAAAACAGTTGGTAATTTTTCACTTCATTCACAAATGTATTATAATCTCAATGTACTCTCTGCTAGAACTATACTAAGGCTTTTAAATATGCTGCCCGTCGGACTGGAATCTTCTTCAAATGAAATGAAGGTTAAATCAGGTGCCTATTAGATATTTTAAAATACTTTTAAGTGGTTTGGAGAAAGCTAATGTTTCTAGTGACTTTCTTTTTTGGTGTATTGTATGTGGTTGTTTGTTATATGTATTTGTCAGTTTGGGCCACCTATCTTGGCCAGGACACTCCTGAAAAAGAGATTGTAATCTCAGTGAGTTTTTTTCTTTTCTGGCTAAATAAAGGTTATAATAATAATAATATCCTATTAAGTGAAAAAAATGAAAATCATTCATTAGTTTTATTTATAAAATAAAATATTTGACATTTAACACTTAATTTATAACATAATTAAAAAAAGGATAAGTGCAAAATCCTGTATAAAATAAGCTATGCAGCTAATCAGGTATCTGTATGCTGGGCTACACTGTAAAAAAAAAAATTGTTACCCTGCTGACTTATAATTTTTAGTTTAGTCAACTTGAAATTTTTAGTTACTCAATGTTAATTTAAGGGACAGCCGGGTAACAAATTATTTTAAGTTGAAACTATTTTTTTTTACAGTGTAGTACATAAACAAATACAAACATTAATTATCATTATAACATAGTTTAAACAGCATTTATCATTACATGATTGTGTAGGAAATGTATTCAAGCACTAAAGAGAGTACCTATTAAAAGTCATTTGAGCCAATGGGATCGCTTGGGGTCCTAAGCGGACCTGATTTCGAGGAGAGACTCGATTTCTCATGACACCGGCTCGACCGGTTACTTCCTGAGAACCGGCTCAAAAGAACAATTCGTTCAAGAACCGAACATCACTACATGGCACTCATAGCTTACGATTCTAGCATTAAAGGATGCAAAAATAACAACTTTATTCAACAATTCTTCTCCCCCGAGTTACTGTCTTCCGCTACTTTGGAGAGAAAAAAGTGTGCACACTTTACCCCAAGCATAACCAACGCTGATTTACACCGATTACGTTCATGCACACGCTTGTACACAATGGAAGCCCTCACACAACACTCCAGAATACACAGATTTCTATTGCAATGAGTAGAATTTGCCTTTGAAATTTTACAGAGCAAATCTTAGTAAATGCAGAGAAAGTGTGACGTGTTTATAGTTCAATCAGTAGAGCATGGTGCTAGCGGCGCCAACATCATGGGTTTAATTCCCAGGGAAGGCATGAACTGATATATATAACAAAAAATGTATGCAGTGAATACAGTGTTGCATTGGATAAAAGAAATCTACATAAGAATGCAAACCAAAAAAATCGGGCGATTAAAAAATAAATGTTATTTGTTAGAGTAAAGTTTCAGCTGTTTTTGTAATGTTTTGGAAGCATCATTTTGAACAACTCTGCTTCGGTGTAGCTCGTTTTCTGGACAATCTTTTGGAACGGGACGAGTGCTCTAAAGAGGATGGTGAAGGACATGAAGCAGCCTTGCCCACCATCTTCACTGAAGCATGCACCAATGGAAACTATGTAGAGGTAAAGCAGGTTTCTTTAACTGCTCTGAGTTAGGGGAAGTTTTGCCTTTAAATATCTCTCTCATGTCTCTCAGTACTGGAGTGATTTTATGAATCGTTCTGGGGAGGAGCAAGAGCGACTATTGGCTCTGCTGGAGGAGGAGGCCCAGAGGACCCGCTCCGACAAGAGCCATAAAGACCAAAGAGAAGGTCTGACAGCATTTAATCACACAAACCCAATTTGCATCTTGTAGGAAAGATAGTTGAACAATACACATCGTAAGGTGTAAAAGAAAGTCAGAGGTGTCAGCTGCCAGAGAGGCATTTAGACTTCACATGTTTTTTGCTTTAGTCCCCTTAACCAATGGATCAAAACTGCACTCAGGCATTTTTGTACAGTTTACATTTTAGATCTTCGAGATGTTGACTTTTACATTTAATGTCATTTTATCATAATGACATTGAACCCAAAAATGAACATTTTGCTATCATTTACTCACCCTCATGTCATTTCAAACACAAATGAGGATGTTTTTTAAAGACCATGCAACCAAAATCTTCATGCATTAAAATCGTAGTAATCCATATGAATTGAACCGTTCAATCCAAGTCTTCTAAAGAGACACAATCACTTTTTATGATGAACAAATATATATATATATAATATTGACCAACACACAAACATAGAGCACATCACTTATGATTAACCGAAGCTCTGCCGTGTTTGCTTGACACTCAAGAACAAACCTGAAGGAAAAAATGGTTAAAAGAAAAAAATTACATACATACATAAATATTTTTTATAATAATATGATATTTGGATGATTTTGCTTTTCATTAGTGCTGTCAAACGATTAATCGCATCCAAAATAAAAGTTTTTGTTTACATAATATATATGTGTGTACTGTGTATATTTATTATGTATATATAAATACACACACATGCATGTATATATTTCAGAAAAATATGTTAAGTTTGTGTTAAATATATTTATTTATAATATAAATTATATTAATATTGTCAAAATATATACTGTATGTATGTGTGTTTTTATATGCATAATAAATATACACAGAACACACATGTTTTTCAAACAAAAACTTTTATTTCGTAGGCGATTAATCGTTTGACAACACTATTTAATATACAAATATAACATATTTTCTTAAATATATACACGCAACTGTGTATTTATATAAACATAATAAATAGACACAGTACACGCACATATAGCCTACTATGTAAATAAAAACTTTTATTTTGGATGCAATTAATCGCGATTAATCGTTTGAAAGCACTACTTTTCATCAAGTATTCCAGAGAACTGAAAATACGTTTTAATATTAGATATATCATAAATGTATAATAACAATAATAATACATTACAAAGTTATTAAACAAATGAAATATTATAATATTAAACTATATAGTTATTATATTATAGATATACTTATTTATAAAAAACTATGTTAATGCATACTCTTGTGGAGGCAATGCACACTTGTGCAAGTGCCATAATGATGTCAGTTTTGGACATAATTGTTCTTGTATAGATTCGTCAAGTACAAAACAGGATCATTTTGTTTATAGAGACACACTAAATGTCCCCATAAGGTTTGAGTGTGTAATAGACACTAAAACAGAATTTCGGAAATTATAGTTGTTTTCCAAACACTTCTATACAAACCAGCTACCCTGCCCCAAACTCACACCCTTAGCAGAAGTCAGGACGCTCAACCAGACGGAGCACTGTTTCGGTCGTGCCACAGTATTTGTCTATTTCAATATCAAAAATTACACACTTCATCTTTATTAATTCAATGATGGACAGATTATTTCTTATTATACTTGACGACTCAGTGATGGTCATTCTGCTTTTCACTGCACAGTAAATCCTGCCTTCAGTGCTCAGGAATGTTTTCAGAGAATCAATCGGCGACTACGTGCAATGCTGAGACGCAGACTTCCCATGGTGACTCTCTTTATCATTTGCTTGATCTTTATCTTTTGGCTCGTATCAAGTATCCCCTATATCACTTTCTCTTGTCTTCTTTTTTTCTGTCTTCTGTTCATCCATTTCCTCTGTTTAAGGGAGTGTTGGAGGGTCTGGAGTCCAATCTGCTGGGATTCTTCATGGCATATCCACACTCAATTTACATTACCAAACTCAGCAACAGGTGCACAAACTACCACAGTTAATGCGTCTTTCACTTCCACAGACTAATTCAGACCACCACTAACTAGCATACATGCATGCTTGAGATATTGGTTCAGAAGTGGAAAGAAATTGCAGTGTGAGTGTATGAATAAAATGCCATGTTTTGATTCAGATGTATCTGTGTTTCTTCAGTTATGAGCGACTGCTGCTTCATGCTATCTGCCAGTACATGGATCTGACCTCTGCTAGTAAGTGAACTTATACATTATTCAAACATTGGAAATATATGGTTGTTTTCTTATGAGGCTATTGTGAATTTTAATTTTTTTAAGGTTCTTAAGCATTTAAAGTTTTGTCACTTACGTATATACTGTAAACAACTGTGTGGTTTGTGTTGTGTGTTGTGGTTTAATTAAAATAAAAATGAATTTATAATTGGCTCGCATACTTTTCTGTCATTGATGTCATCACTTTGAGGTTGTCGTTTAATTAATATTTTCAAATCAGTAAATGTACAAACTCATGTTGAGTTTGACTAAGAAATAACTTCATAAGAGTTCCATTTAATCCATATATTGTTTTTATATTGTGTTAAGATTTGTTTTTAATTAAATATTAAATAATATTTAATTGATTTAACCTTTTAGCTACATTGTTATTTTCTCTTTATATTTAGCTGCATTTAAATCCCGCAACACACTGCACGATTTTCAGCTGTCCCTGATGAAAGATTGGCATCGTGAAACAATCGTGGCGATTTCTGTGATCGTGGCTCCTAACCGGTGGTCCTGTGTCGTACAGTGAGAGAGATTCAAAGACGGCTGTTGTCACGGTCTCGTGATCAAAGATAGCCTACGATACAGCATGATCATCGCACAGTGTGTTTGCTGCTACGATCCACGTTTACTGACCAACCAATGAAAATGCGACATCAAATCATGGCGCTAAAATATACAACTGCTTACCTCTAGCTTTATGCCTTCTTTTTTTCGTCACTTCCACTTTTTTTGAGCACACATAAAAACTCAAACTTTTAAAGTGTGATTTATCACCAGGTATGTTTACACATACGATGAATTTGTTTTAGTGACAGAAGCTCCACAGTGCGACAGAATGACAGCGACAGGACACAGATAATAAAAATAATGTACAAATATACAAAATAGACAATATATTGCACATTGTCTATTTTGTATATTCGTACATTATTTTTATTTTTTATTATCTGTGTGCTGTCCTGTCGCTGTCATAAATATATTAAAAATAAAAATGTATATTCTGTCTCTAAGTTACAATTATATACTGTTTTTACATGCCATTTTGACTTTTCATTTTATTTAACTTAATTTATTTTTTTACTTCATGTAATAAAATAAATAAAACTGACATAATAAAAAAATAATAAAAACTATGTATATAAAAAAATGACAAAAACACAACGCAAAATATAAAAACTGTAAAAGTATCCCAAAAATACACATATTTCTACAGTGGTAGAAAAACACGTTTTGTGTAAGCCTTAGCGTGTGGTTTTCTGCAGGCTCTGACAGTAATGGTGCTCGACAGATGGAGGTGGTCAACAAACAGGAAGAGTTCCTGCCTCCACAGCCTCTGCTCTCTGCCTACCTGGAGCAGTTGAGTTGAACTGCTATGAATCCTGGCTTCAACCAGTACCATTGAAGCTCTCATCCAGCCAGAAACGTCACCACTGCCCTTGAAAATAAAGCTTGGCCTTGACCTTGACCTGGCCAGTATGAACTGTGCAAATGGCATTATGTCATTGGACCTGGCCTGCAGACCTTGGCCTTTAGGAGAGACTGTGCTAACTAGATTATTGTACTCAGTGTCACTCAGTTTTTGGAGCAAACATTAGTAGATGTTACTATGGCTGTCTTTATAAATTATTATTTTTTCCATGTTGCAGACAGAATGTTTACATTTACTGTCATGGCATCCTTGTATACAAATAGAAACCTAACTGTGTGACCTCAAGAAGAGGCAGAAAATGATAATTATTGTTTTTGATGTTCATCTAAACTTGAAAATGAATTGAAGTGGGTCTAGAAATGCATGTCTTTCTCTGATGTTATACAAGCCACATATAGTCACTTTCAAAAACATACAACTCAGGCTCCTACAAAAGGATATAAATCAGCACATGTATCACTAATAATATGATGGTTATGCAGTTATTGTTCATTTATACCTGTGTGACATGTTTGTTCTTACTGCACACTTTTTAAAGTTCACATACATTTGATTTGTGAGACTGCTGATTTACTTCAGCCAATCCTGCCTGACAACTGAAGAGTCATCAGTAGACCTTTTATAATCAGCATTCTGTCACTTGAATTTGAGTAGAACAGTACTTGTCTTGTTTGTTAATCTGTCGTAATTAGGCGTCACACACATCTTTTTTTCCATGAAGGATCTGCCAACATGCACTTGCAACTATGCCTTACCTGTACACGCCATATTTGTCAGTTTTGCATTTTTGTATTTTAATATTTTGCCTTTACATCAAGGTTATTATGGTTAACACAGTGGAAAAATCTACCATCAAGAGTCGTGAGACACTTGAGCATTTATTGCATTGTTGTTTATAACCAAACCGTGTGTGTGTGCTGACTCTCAGGCATCAACTATCATGAATGTGGACTTCAAACATTTGCATTACTCATAAAATCACCTGAAAACCAGGTGTGTTGAAACCTTTTGAAAGGGAGTTTTTGGAATATTTATACTTGTGTTAAAATATTTGAGTTAAATGCTATTTATACCATGGTGGCCGAATATGAATACATACTACAGAGCGCTTAATTGTATTTAGTTTTTGTCTGTGGTGAGTATCTGTACCTAAGACAATTAAAATACCAAGTTTTTAACCAAGATCGTACTATGTGATTATTTTAGGGATCAGATACAAGTCATTTGGATTTCAAAATGAAACATTTCTGTTGACGATTGACCTCCATTAATGTTGTTCTGAAACTTCAATATACATTTGAGGCTTAAAGGCTTGGTTGAAGCTTGGTTCCCTTTTTGTTTCTGGATTCACCCAAAAATGCTCATTTTGTCATTTTGTACCAAATGATTTGATTTTTACTTTCATATAACAATATTTCATCACTGCAACAACAGAACATCTCTATAAAAACATAACTTGTACATTTTGTCATTCTTGCCGCAGACATTTTTAATTTTGCATCTTTTTTCATTAAAAATGACAGATTTGTGTCTTGAATGAATGTAACATAAAAATGCTTAATCAGAATTAATAATAGCAATACAACACATTTCCATTGGTATACTTACATTTTTATGAAATAATATCAAAGCAGATATGTACCTTGAAAATACAGTTATTAATGATATTAACAGTATTACAAAAAGTTGATTATTATTTAAAATGATTGTCTCTGGATCAGTAGGATACTCTTGTGGCTGGGACAGATTTTAAGTATCAATTCTGCTTAAAACCTGTTTATAATCCTTGAAATAAGCCTGCTCCCTAGCAGGTTTGAATTTATGGACCTGTTGCCCTAACCCCTTCCAGTAATGCAGATGCATTAAATATTGTTCAGCGTGTGATGTGCGCATGCGCATCTAACGGGTATCAGCTTCAAAGAACCAAACAATCCAAGATCATGCCAAATCATCAACAATCAAATCCAGCTAACTGAGTTAGCGACGTACGAAGAACGGACCCCAGATATTTTAAAATCCACAAACTTGTATAAAAAATCAAATTAGCCAGGGATCAGTTATCACGATTAAAATAAATCTGTCAAATCATCTCGTATGTTAAGCGAGATACGAAGGATGCACCACAGACAGATATCCGCTGACATCAGTCTCTTCTGCTTTAAATCTAGAGCTTCCCTGTTCAGCGCAGTCTGCAGCTCCACGCTTCAAAGGGTGACATGACTCTGCTTTGATCGGTATTCCCGCTAAATTCTTACATTCTACGGACATTTAAAGGTATGCTAACTAATAACAGATATATAAAAACAATTGCATATAATCTTGTTTCTGTGCAAGCTCAGCTCTTTGATCACGTGACAGAATGACTGATCTGATGCGCCAATGTAACATTAAGTTACCGATTTAACATTCTATAACTGCGACAATGTATCAATGTAGCATCAGAGATTTGAGTGTCATTCATGCTTGCTGGTAAATGAAAGTATATCACGTGATCTAAATATTGAAAATTGTTTGTTTACGTCTTTGGTGTTTTAATGCCCTTGGTTTATATGTATTGATTAATTAATTTATGTAGAATGCATTAATTCATGTTATAATTTGATGTAATAATTGTGATTTAGTATTACAATTATTATGTATTATATATAATGATTTATAATTATATAAATTATATACATGTGTGTGTGTATACATGTGTAAATATATAAATTAAACTTATTTTATTTATTTTGCTTTACACCTAATAATTCAACAAATATACATTATTTAATTTATATCATTAATGGATGCTGCTGGTCCCGATTTAGTTTTTCTCTGTCCTTTCTTAAAAATGTGTTGCAGACATGGTTAGATTATATAATCTGTTCTACTGTATTGGAAGCTTTCTGACAAGAGGTCATGTGGAAAAAAAAGAAAAGCAGTCTTATGTGACATTCTTATGCAGTCTTATGTGATACTGCTGTATTGTTTAATAGGATGGATTTGGACGAGGTGAACATGTTTATCATTGCTGGAGGGACGCTGGCAATCCCCATCTTGGCTTTTGTAGCCTCCTTCCTGCTCTGGCCAGCAGCTCTTATTAAAGTTTATCACTGGTAAGTGCTTTCTAGATGCTTAAATTGAATTTCATGACATCCTCAGAGTTCATTAGAGCTCATTTGTCGTAGGAAAAACATGCGCAGATGACCTGGATTTCACAGTACAGACACTCTGGGGAGTAATTTCAGCATTTGAACACTTACAGCTGTCGCTAAACAAGAAAAAAATCACACTCTGTTTATTTTAAAAGCCTCATTGATGCAATCAGTTACAGTTACACAGACCACAGGGTTCAAACCACAAGATAAAGATGAAACATGTCATTTCTGTGCCATTAGACGCACTAAACACGAAAACTACCCAAACACTGGGTTGTTATGTCTGACTCAGGAACTGGATAACACTAAAAGACTACCCAAACATTGAAAAAATGACGGCTCAACCCAGCATTTGGGTTAAAAAACAACCCAGGATTTTTTAGAGTGTAATTTCGCTACGTTTCAGAAAAAAACCTTAGTATCTTAAAAGTAATTTTGCTTTTCAAGTAAATGTATCATGATTTCAGTTTATGAAAAGACAAAACCAAAATATAAAATAACTAAATAAAAATGGTAAGACAATCTCAAAATGGTTAGACAATCTCTCAGGTATCATGTCTGCCTTTTCAGGTTTGTATTATTTAACATGTCTCTTATCTGGTGATGGTGATAAAGGAAGATTGTTTAACTGGCCTCTTCTTTACTTCATGCCACTAAACTGGGTGAAGGGTTAGTCGTTGCACAAGCTTACGATCCATGTTACAGTACACATGTACACTGTGCCAATGATTCAAATAGATTTAATTTTCAATAATGCCTGATCTTTCTATGCATTTGGGAAGCTAAATGTGTGTGTATGCATTAGCCGGGTACATGCAGTGCTGCGTTTATTGCTGATGTCAGCTTATGCAAGCTGCCCAGTAGACTTTGGTTCTCGTAATATCTGGGAGGCAAACTTTGCTCTACATGACGCATTCATCAGAGCCGCTGTTTGCCTCTGTGCCGGACAGACTGACTGATTCCTTCAATGTCACTTTTGGATTGTGTACGAACTCATGCAAGTGTTTTATAATGCTGTTTACCAAGTCAAGCATCACTATTACTAGCACTTTTGATGCGCATTGATGTCAGAGTTCGGTTCGTTTGGATAATTTCAATGGTATTTTCTGCAATGCGTGGTCACAAGGGTTGGCCCAGGGTGGCAGCTTTGCCACCCTAAAGCAGATGTGAGCGGAGCGGCATGATTTTGACTGAAGCTAGCTAGGATTTCTTGAAAGTCGGAGCGGCATGGTTTTCACTCACTCAGAGAGCGCTCCACTGCCGCTCCATCATGCTTTTGATTTTTTAAAAATAAATAAAGTGCATTATTATTATTATTATACTATTATTCTACTATTTTACTTTTTATAGTAATATTTTGTGAGCATTGAACCAAACCTCCAGGTGCTTTCATCAAATCCAGACTGAAAAATTGTGCATCTTTGACTGTTGTGATATTTTTATCAGCTGTTTGGACTCTCCTTCTGAAGGCAAAGCATACGCATTATTTTACAGGACGCATTTTCATTTTGAACTCTTTTTGGTGATTTGTTCAACAGGTATTGGCGCAGAAGGCTGGGATTGCAGGTGGATTATGCTGAATATGAAGGATATCGCTTCTGTTACTCACGCAGAGGGAATCCAGGCACCCGTCCATCCGTTCTCATGTTACACGGCTTCTCTGCGCACAAAGACATGTGGCTTGGTGTGGTCAAGGCAAGAAACCACTGCAGAACAGTTGCTTAACAGTTCAATTCACAATATGAACAACAAATGTTATTGTGTAGTGTTTTCAAAGGTCAAAGATAAAAAAATGATCAAAAATAATTAAGCAATATGGAAAAGAAATCACATGGTCTAAAGAGCACATTTGTGACATGATTTCAAAAGCTGGGTTACATAAATCCTATTTATTGAGACCGAACATCTGTTCTTAATATATGAATCAGATCTTAAAGTAAAAAAATATAATTTGACTGACTGTGCATGTTTTTTCTTTTGTAGTTTCTTCCTAAAAATGTGCACTTGGTGTGTGTTGACATGCCAGGACATGAGGGTACGACACGCACCAGTGCTGTGGATTACTCCATCGAGGGCCAAGTCAAACGGATACATCAGGTGGGAGTTTTCTGGATTTGTTTTAGAATTTAATTACAAATTTTTTACTCTTATTCACACACACACACACTCACACACACACACACACACACACATGTTGGGTTTCCATGTTTTATGGGGACATCCCATAGGCGTAATGGTTTTTATACTGTACAATCTGTATGTGCTATTGCCCTACACCAACCCTACACCTAAACTTAGCCCTCACAGGAAACATGCTGCATTTTTAGATTTTCAAAAAACTTTATGCTGTATGATTTATAAGCTTGTTTCCTCATGGGGACCAAAAAATGTCCCCAAAAGATTAAGATTTACTGGTATTACTATCTTTGTGGGGACATTTGGTCCTCAGGACGTGATGAATACCAGGTGCACACACACACACACACACACACACACACATTTACAATAAATCAAGATATACTACTACAAATAATAATAACAGTAATATTGAATAATTTTAAATCTATTATTAATTATAATTGCATTTATTACATTTTGATTTAACAGTTACATAAAAATGTAAATGTAAATATTCAACAGTTAAATTATGTAACATATATTGAATTAATAATTGGGTGCAATAAAATAATAATGAGATAAAAATTTATCATTTTTATTTAAATGTATTTTTAAAGTTGTAATTAAACTTATTACATTTTAATTGAACAATTAAATGAATTCAATTCATTCGTAAATTTAATTTGATTCATTTGTTTAAAAAAAAACTTATCTAAGTGTATGTACAAAGGATATCGGAAATATCAACAATATTTCCGATATGCTTTGTTGATATTTCCGATATACTTTGTACATATATATATATATATATATATATATATATATATATATATATATATATATATATATATATATATATATACATATATATATATATATATATATATATATATATATATACAGTATATATATATATATATATATATATATATATACAGTATATATATATATATATATATATATATATATATATATATATATATATATATATATATATATATATACAGTATATATATATTTTTTTTTTTTCTTTAAATGATCATTAATAAAATTAAATAAATTTTATATATATATATATATATATATATATATATATATATATATATATATATATATATATATATATATATATATTTTTTTTTTTTTTTTTTTTTTTTTTTTAATTCAAGCAAAGAACATTACCAAAAACTCCCTGTTCTTAAAATCTGTCACTTCATGTTCATGTTATTTAGTCACTGACCCAGTTTTTCTGTTTGGCTAAACCTCACACAGTATGCAGATTAATACGTTTCTCTTGATGACACAGTGGATTCATTAGGTTTACATGATGAGGTTTCTATGAAGTATCTTGAGATCAGTGAAAAGCCCTTGTGTCTTCATTTTCTCTGTTCTCAGCCCAAAGCTAATCAGCTTTCCGTTAACATCACAGGCTTGTGCCTAAAATAAATGCCCTTCTTCAAACCCGGGGCACTTTCCCAGCCTGTCAACCCTTGCATGTCAGGTTGATTTTGACTCATTTAAGTCTGTCTGTCATTTAAAGCATCTTCTGCTAATTGCTGATTATGCTGAAAGAGGCCTTGTCAGCTTGCTGAGAGAGAGCGTTTTGTTTCGAGATTTTGGTTGCAAAACAAAAATAACTCCCTTATCTCTGGAGCACGCTAAGGTCTGTGTCTGTGTGTTTCACTGTGCATCGTTCTTATGATATGCCTAAGATACGTGATGCAACAATAACATTTTACCTGAACACTGTATCCTAATCAAAATCAAAAAGTGTATGGTTACAGGTCATTGTCTTTATTGTAAGCAAAGACACTGTTCAGTGCAGTACAATTATAGCCAATCAGGCAAAAACTTGAGTTATTCACACTGACATCAATGAAATCACCTGGAATTGCTGTTTTTCTGTTTCTTTTTGAAACAAACTTTGAAGCTGTTTATTAAATCCCAGCTATCAGGGAATATTCTCATAACTCTTTTTTCCCCCAGTAATGTTAAAAGTACTTTCGTTCAGTTATCTGGTCTTTAATAATTCTCAAGACATTAGAGAAAAACTTTGTTCAATGAACAATGTTCAGAAAACATTCAAATGTAACGTTCGCATAATGTTTGCAAGATGATCAATCAGAATGAAAAAACATTTTTAAAGGGGGCATAATAACACACACATTTTCACACAATATCATGTTAATCTTGAGTACCTATAGAGTACTGTATCCTTCATATCTCCAAAAAGTCTTTAGTTTTATCATATTTATAAAAGAAAGACAATTTTACAGCTATACGATTCTTTCTGGAAAAAGCCGAGCTCCTGGAGGCGTGCTGTGGGCGGAGTTTAAGAGTGACGAGCATTTAAGCACCGATTGCCAACAAAACACAGACATTTGATGCCATTTCACTTATCATCTGCAGTTCTGAATCGTGACCGGGATCTTTTATAGCTCGGACTGCTCAATCTTTCAGCATCCAGCATTGAACTGGGCCTTGTTTATAAAACGTTCATCGACAAACACACTTGCAAAACTCCGTTGCTGCCTCGAAAACATACTGCATCCACTGTTTATGTAACTCTGGGTTCTTCGGGAAGCTGAACAAGGTTATCTTTCCCTTACAACCAAGACACTTCTTTGGAGACATTCTTCCCGAGCAAGTCCCGTGCAGTGCAGCCGAATGAAGCGTGTTGATGGGCGCGCTCTTGCGCTGGTTGATGTGTGCGCGGGCGCACTCTTCCAGGAAGAAATGCCCAAATAAGGAGTTCCACGCTTGATTATTGCTGCCTTCACGTGCTATCGGAAATGTCCTATTTCCTTGAAGTCGAGATTACGAGCTTGTCCTATTCAAGTGCTTTAATGTCAGAAAGAATAAAATGTAGCATCCCATTGGTTGACAGTCATATAAACATTCACCGCGCTATACATGCAGTTTGCTGTCAATTCTGGAACTTTGGTCAAAAACATGCTTATTTAACTGCTTATAAAACATACAATATGCTTCGAATGATCGTTCATATCTAGCCTATAAATACACTACTTTAGCGACAAGACAAAGGGATGTAGTGATGAACAGCACTGAAATCAGCAACGGTTGTCCCCTCCACCATGTTTAAAGTTTATTTGACCCACCCAACTCGGAAACTCGGGAATCAAAATTACAGGTGCATCTGAAAAAAAAGTGAAAAAGTTCCTTTTTTTTTCTTGTAATTTTTTCAAAAAGTGAAACTTTCATATATTTTAGGTTCATTGCATGTAAAGTAAAACATTTCAAAAGTTTTATTTTAATTTTGATGATTAGAGTTTACAGCTCATGAAAGTAAAAAATCCAGTATCTCAAAATATTAGAATATTTGCTAAGATCAATCAAAAAAAAGGATTTGCAAAATAAGTTTTTATAAGTTAAAATAAGTTTTTACAAAAAATAAGTTACAAGAAAAAATGAACTTTTTCACCATATTCTAATTTTCTGAGATGCACTTGTATTTCCGAATTTCCCAGTATATACGACTTGAGAGGCCGTTCACGTCCAATTTCCGATCAGGAAACTCGTATTTATGATAACTCCCATAGCACGTGAAGGCAGCATAAGTCATGAAGAGCCATGATCTAAAAAAACTTTCCGAAACTTGTAAGAGACCCGGAAGTGTGTATTTGGCACAGAAATACTCTTTTATACGTCCAAAACGTTTTTTGAAACTGTCGTGGAAAATCTGATTTAACGAAATTGTGAAGACTGAAAATGAAAATACCAAACAAAGTTTGTCTTTGTCTTGCTTTTAATTTCAGCAGAAATGATCAATCTATTCACAGAGGAAAAAGAGCTGTGAGCAGAGTGATACCCCACTCTCCCAGCACCTGTTGTTTATGCCATCCAAGAAGATACATTGTTGAAAACAGATAAGACCATAGCCACATGTTACTCTGTGCACATCACCCCATAACACATGCACACCTCATGTAAAGCACATGTACATCATCACTATATGTTTAGTTATTAGTACATATATATAAATATATACATTTTAAAAACTGGATATTTGGAACGTTCAGAGAAAGTCAAAAGTTTTTGTAATTTAATGGCTACATTAGACAAATGTTCTTAGTTAGCTGGATAGCAGCTTGTAATTGTTTAGAAGCTTTAAAGGTTTTTTTTTTTTTAGTTTGTGAAGAGCATCGGATTGAACAAAAAGCCTTTCCATCTGATCGGCACGTCTATGGGAGGAAACGTGGCTGGGGTTTATGCTGCCCATCACCCGTCTGATCTCTGCGGCGTCACACTCATCTGTCCAGCAGGTCTGATCTGTTCTGTTTTGAGATCTTCTGTGTGCCTCTTCAGCATCACAATCATCCTGTAATAGTTCATCGGGGACATTTCAACATTTCGAGTAAACTGCCCAATGCAATTATTTTATTATTTTATTTCAAAAGGTTACTTCTGAAACAGGGTTATTATTGTTAAGTAAAGCTAATATCGTTAAATAAAATAAACATTAACCGAAATGTAAAAAATCCATATGAAGAAAAATATTCTCTAACGCTCTTCTGAACTTTCAGAAACATCATATTTTCCCTCCTCATGCCTACATTAATATCCCATGAGGGGAAAAAATGTTGATGAAGTGAAAACAATAAAATACTGATTAAAAACTGTAAGAAGAGGTTACATGAGTGTGACTTTCAAGATCAAATAACATGTCAGGTAGATAAAACCATTATGTTTTAAGGGGAAAAGTTCCAGAATATATCATGAGGGACAAAGAGAAATTCTGAATTTTTCTCTCAAAATACATAAAACATTTTAGAAAAAAAACGATATTGCATGACATTACAAAACTATGACATTTAAACATCCCTAAATCATGCTTTCATTGAAATCAAATGTTAAAATATTCGGTAACACTTTATAATAAGGGTACATGAATAATCATGTACTAATGCCTAAATTAATTTTGTTTAATAGCGGGCTTCTCTGCACTGTCTTCTTGTTGATTTTAGAGTGCAATATTGGTAATGGGTTTTAAAGGTTTACATGGACTTACTCCAGAATATGTCTTCAGCCTGGAACAGCATCATCATGCTGCCAGACCTTTAAGATCGTCTCAGAGTTGCCTCTTAAATGACCCAAAATCACGGTTGAAAACTTATGGAGATCATACCTTTTTGGTGACTGCGCCATGCCTCTGGAATAGCCTCCCTCTACATATTAGGTCCAGGACAGAATACACTTGAGTATCTTATTTCCTAAATTAAGCTCAAACATTTCTCGGTTTTTCACAGGTCTTCAGTATCCCACCGAAAGTAAGTTTGTTCAGCGTTTGAGGGAACTGGAGAAAAGTCAGAACAGTGACGGGATCCCGCTGATACCCTCCACTCCAGAGGAGATGGAGGAGATGCTCAAACTATGTTCATATGTGCGCTTTAAGATCCCTAAACAGGTGTGTTTATGTAAATCAATTCTGCTTATGGGAGTTTTAATCTTTTGCAAATGAGTTTTGTTTTCCCTCTGGTGTCCTAGATTCTTCAAGGACTGGTTGACGTTCGTATTCCTAACAATGATTTCTACCGCGAGTGTGAGTGTCTCTAGTGTTTTTCCTTGGTGTCTTCAGAAATAGCAGATCTGTGTTAAATCAATATCTTTTGCAGGTTTTATGGAGCTTGTCGGAGAAAAATCCAGACACTCTTTACATGAGAACATGAATCTCATTTCAACTCCTCTACAAGTTATTTGGGGGAAGAACGACCAGGTACAGACACTTTGTTTTGCAGAACTATACAGAACTATATGACATTAAATAACATCACTAAATTATGCTTTGATTGAAATTCCAATATTTTTATTCTATATATCACATTAAATGTGATGGTGCTGATTGAGGACATACAAATAATAAAAAAAAATAGCTGTAAAAACAAAATATGTGGCAAAATATTAATGTATAATATTTTTTTTTCTCACCTAATAAATATTTTAGTAGTAAGTCATGTTGTCAAGATTTAAAGACCTTTGTTGTTACAGTGAATAAAATAAATTTCACCATCATATAAAAAGAAAAATCGTTATTAGTACAAAACGTACTAAACTGAGTGCAATAGTCCAGTTCCAGAAGTAAAAATCACAGTCAGTTTCTCAATAGGAGAATTGTTTTTTAACGATAACTAACCTCACCATAACCCTAACCCAACCCTAACCTTTAAAAACAGACCTGCTATGAGCTGTAAGGTTGATAATCAATATGATCATCTGTCTGCATTATTTCAGCTTATTTTCTAAATAACCGTGTTTAACACCATTTCTGTTAAAAAAAAAAACATTACCCATGATTCTGCAAAGAAATCTCCAAGTTTCAAGTTTCAAGTTTACTTTATTTATATAGCACATTTAAAACAGCCAGAAGACTGACCAAAGTGCTTTACACTTGGAAGCATCCACAAGAAAAATTAAAAGGAAACAAGACACATAAATACACATAAAAAATAAAAACACATAAAATCTCCACCAATCAGAGAATTGAAATAAACAAATTGTTCTGAAATAACTCTTGAATCCCCCTACGCTCTGTTAAATACTCTCAGTATACATGTTTTACCAAATAAAAATAACTGCCCTTTTAGAGTTCATCCCGCTGATGTGAGCATAAGTATTGGAACAGTTGTTCCAGAGGCAGCCATGCATGCCCATGCCATGACACCACCTCCACCATGCTTTACAGATGAGGCTGCATGCTTGGGATCATTTGCAGCTCCTTTTTTTCTCCACATTTTTTCTTTCCCATCACTTAGATAAAGGTTCATCTTTGTCTCATCGGTCCATAAACACAGTTCCAAAACTCTTCTGGCTCACCTTTGTGCTTTTTAGCAAACTCTAATCTTGTCTTTCTATTTTTGGTGCTGGTCAGAGGTTTGCATCTTGCTGTGTAGCATCTGTAATTCTGTGTCAAAGTCTCCTGCGGACAGTACAACCCGAATTCCGGAAATGTTGGGATGTTTTTTAAGTTTGAATAAAATTAAAACTAAAAGACTTTAAAATCACATGAGCCCTATTCACAATAGAACATAGAGAACATAACAAATGTTTAAACTGAAAGATTTTACACTTTTATCCACTAAATGAGCTCATTTCAAATTTGATGCCTGCTACAGGTCTCAAAAACATTGGCACAGGGGCAACAAAGGGCTGAAAAAGCAAGAAATGTTGAAAAGATTCAGCTGGGAGAACATCTAGCAACTAATTAAGTTAATTGACATCAGGTTTGTAACATGATTAGCTATAAAAGGGATGTCTTAGAGAGGCAGAGTCTCTCAGAAGTAAAGATAAGCAGAGGCTCTCCAATCTGTGAAAGAGTGTGTAAAAAGATTGTGGAATACTTTAAAAACAACTCCTGACATCTGAGCTGCTGAAGACGCAGTGGATTACGTTTGTTTTTGAAGGGAATACGCCCCTGATCTGCCTAAATGCGTCTGTGTTTGCGCAGATCGAGCGGCTCGGAAGAGAGGGGCAGGGTCAGCAGAGCTCATTAACATTTAAAGGAAAATGTTACAAAACTGCTTGCTCTGACAAGAGCTGTTTTTGACTAGTTTAAAAAAGTGTTTTTTACACTACCATTGGGAAATTTTTAACCAAACTATGTTACGGACTTTTCATTAAGACCCTAAAGAATCATATCAACTTGTGGAAAATGGGCATCCGATGACCCCTTTAAATAAAAATAAAACAAGTCAAAAGAGTAGAAAAAGAATGGAGAATGCTAGTGTTAGAGGGTCATTTTTATAATAAAAAGAAAACAAGTAGATAGAAAAAGAATAAAGAAAGCTAGTGTTAGAGGATCTTTTTTTTAAGAAAACAAGCAGTTAGAGAACGAATAGAGTGTACAGGTGTTAGAGGATCAAGATTTTTTTTATATAAAAAAATAAAAACAAATAAAAAATTTATAGAATTAGAATAGAGGGTGCTAGAATCAGAGGGTCAAATAAAGATGGAAGAAGTAATTATGTACGATGAATTACGAAGCACACAGAAACTGACCTGATACTGCAAGAATTTGCACATTTATCTACTTCCATTAAATAAATTCAAAATTTACTATCACTGTGTTGAAATAATTCAGTGTTTCAGTTAGTAATTGTAAGTCGTATTACTACCTTTCTTTGCAAGATTGTAATCACATATATAGGAATCAGCCATTTATGTGAAACGTGACATAAACAAAGGTTGATTTCTGTATATTGTATCCTACAGGTATTAGATGTGTCCGGGGCTTCAGTTCTGGCAAAGGCTATTCCAGGATCTCAGGTTCATCTGCTAGACAACTGTGGTCATTCAGTAGTGATGGAGCGACCAAGAAAATCTGCCCAGCTCATCATGGACTTTATCATTGCACAACAGAACGCAGGAACCAACAGCACCAAAAAACTCTCCTAAAACTGGAAAGTTACACATTTCACAATCCTGCTGTGTAACTTTACTTTGTCCTGTAAGTCAGTGAAAGATGATTTGGATGAAAGACTGTTTTAAAAGCAACATCAGGATTTTACAGCCTGTAAATAATCATTAAAAGTTATTTTTGTAGTGAACGCTCAGGGACGCACATGAAGTTGAAAAGCACTTCAGAAGATATGCAGATACAGATCAGTGTCCTGCAAACAGTATCGATTCCAATTCAACTTAGACCAAAAATGGTTGTTTGCTATTAATATATTTCTAATTTTCTTCAGACACCATTTCATGTTTGAAGAGACCTACCAATACAGCTTTTCCATGCATCACAGGCACTTTCCTGATCTAATTTGAATGTGCTGTCTGTTTGAGACACAGCCTATATGTTTATCCCTTTTGTCGTTCTTTACCTTGTTGTTCACAATTCGAACATGATTTAAGGCTGACAGTGAAACATGTGTCATCATTTGGGCTTACATCATTTTCTTTCCTGTACCATTATAGTTCTTACTGTTTTAACCTTGTACATAAGACTGTATGTCTTGAAAATGGAAACTATTCTTTTATCTTTTAATGGAAATTATTTGTTTGCATAATTTCCAAACGTTTGAACTTAGAAAAGAACATTGTTCAGATATGACTAAATATATATTTTATAAAAGACATGTCGGTACATATTTGTCACAATTCAAGCCAGAAACAACAAGTATAGTGCAAACAGGTTTATTGAGAGACTTGAGGTAGCAGCTTGAGATAAGCGACAAGCACTGTGTTCAGTTTGAGAGTTCTTAGCTGTATGCTGATATATTCATTAGGCCACGGGGAAGTCGTGGCCTAAAGGTTAGAGAGTCGGACTAGTAATCCAAAGGTTGCAGGTTCGAGTCTCGGGCCGGCAGGGATTGTAGGTGGGGGAGTGAATGTCCAGCGCTCTCTCCACCCTCAATACCACGACTGAGGTGCCCTTGAGCAAGGCGCCGAACCCCCAACTGCTCCCCGGGCGCCGCAGCATAAATGGCTGCCCACTGCTCCGGGTGTGTGTTCACGGTGTGTGTGTGTTCACTGCTGTGTGTGTGTTCACGGTGTGTGTGTGTTCGCGGTGTGTGTGTGTTCACTGCTGTGTGTGTGTTCACGGTGTGTGTGTGTTCGCGGTGTGTGTGTGTGCACTGCTGTGTGTGTGCACGTTGGATGGGTTAAATGCAGAGCACGAATTCCGAGTATGGGTCACCATACTTGGCAGTATGTCACTTCACTTTTTTCACTCATATGCTTTCGTTGCAGATCCGTTGGTGAGAGGGTGTCCAGGATCTAAAAGTAAGCATAGATAGGCAAGTATCACATGAGAGTCTGGTTTGGTTCAGGATCGTGAACGGTAGACCGGACATTGAAAGACTGAGTACAGCGTGCTCTTGAAGGTGACTTGATTGAAGACAGCAGGTGCAGGTGATTAGAACTCCAGGTGATGTGAGCGTGACTGAGAACAGGTGTGAGCCGGGGAGGATTCTGGGACATGGAGTCCAGAGCTGGTGACTGGTGACAGAGACACCCTGACAATATTGTATCATGTTACGGCTTGTGGATTCATGGAAGACAAAATCACAAAGTACTTAATAATAGTATAAATATTTTTCCAAGCTGAAAATTATTATTATACCTTTTTAATCTAAAGACCAAAAAAAACTTAAACTTTAAACTTCACAGAAGAATGATGATTCAGATTAAATCACAAAAGATGATTCAGATTAAGATTTATTAATCTAAAAATTATTACTCTCTTGTGCCCATGGTATTGATAAAGTCTTCACTGAAGACAAAAAAGAACTAGTACTCCCAAAAATGAAAAACATCAACTACAAAAAACATGTAGTTCTACTTCATTTTTGTGGTATTAATCTAAACATTAGTATTTGTCTCATGTGTCCATGGTCTTGATAAAATCTTCACTGAAGACAAAAAAAGAACAAGTACTCCCAAAACTGAAAGCAACAGCAAAACATATGCATATAGTTCTTCTAATTTGTGTGGTAAAGTCTATAAGAGAGGTCTAAATGATCTTTCTAACAATAATAAAGTTTTTTTGTTTTGTTTTTTAATGACGTGAATATCTAATGTAAAAGTCTTATAAGTAAAGTCTTGAAGTCTCTTCTGAACTGGAACTCCTGAAATACTTTTTCTCAAAAAGAGAAACTGAAAGCGTAATAGTTCACTGAGTCTAATATACAGTAGATGTTCATCATGTGCTGCTGGTTGCTGTAAGGCTCTACCAAGGCCTCCTCCAGATGGAGCTCTTGTTGACATTCGTCTCTATGCTAAAGATGTTCTGATCTGGCAGGACACTTTTCCTCCTGCTCTGCTCACATGATGTCTGCAGCTTCATCTCATCTTTGGACAGGAAATGCAGAATCTCATGGACACACCTGGAGAAGCCTTGATTGACAGCATGTGAACCGCAGTTGCAGCGTTGCATGAAGTTGAGCGTCACCTGTGTCATACCTGTGTCATTATACAAATTTATGTCCTCATTTGTCACAAAAACGCACACACACACACACACACACACACAGAGGGAGACAGTGACAGACAGACAGACACAGAGCTGGTTCACGGCATAACGTGGACCCCGATCACACGCCCCAATGCTCCTGGAGCTGGTGGAGTCACATGGCTTCCCACACGTCTGTATTCACCAGATTAAATCACTCACACAATAGAAGTGTGTCGGTTCTTAAGAATATGTACATACATGTGCAAGCTTCATCCTCCAAACAGCTGACAAAAACACAATAATAATCCACAAGTAATCCACGTGATTTGAGTCCATCAATTAACATTTAGTCAAGTGAAAAGCTTTGTGTTTGTAAAAAAAAGGAGAGAAATAAGCGCATCTCAAGCATTGTTTACGAACAAAAACAGTCCAAAATAAAATGGTGTGAGAGGACAACAGGGGATGGATTCGTTTCACTGCAGGAAGTGATATTCTGGATTTTGGACTCATGTTTTGTCTAGAAGTGACAGTTTATTTTTAAAATCTTAATTATGAACTTGTTTCTTACAAACACACAGCTTTTGACTTCACAAGATGTGGATTGATGGGCTGGAGTCATGTGAATTACTTGTGGATTATTGTGATGTTTTTATCAGCTTTTTGGACTCTCATTCTGACGGCACCCATTCACTGCAGAGGATCCATTGGTGAGCAACTGATGTAATGCAACATTTCTCCAAATCTGTTCTGATGAAAAATTCATCTATATCTTGGGTGATCTGAGGGTAAGAAAATTTTCAGCAAATTATTCCTTTAAACCTAAACACAAAATTATAGTTTATAATTTCGCCTTTGCAATTTATACATTTCAAGTTCAAGTTTATTTGTATATCGCTTTTTACGATACAAATCGTTGCAAAGCAGCTCTACAGGAAATTAAGTTTCCACAATATATTTATATATTGCAGAACCTTAATATATTTGACTTGGCAAAATTTGGTAATTCTGTATGTTGTCTGAGCATTGGCATCCTCTGAGGGGTTGGCATTATCTTTTCTCAGGTGTTCGGTCATCTCAGATCATTTAAGGGTTGGATCCAGACTGAAGCTTCTGTAATTCCTAGTTACCGGGATGTTAATCCCGTGACAGAAACCGAGAAACAAATAGAGACATAATTAGCGTAGCTGCTGTTCCATCTAAGCAAAAATGATTTGTTCAACCCAAGCTAAAGAATAATAATAAATGTACATTTGAGATATAACTGCAGTACAAGATTATAAGATGCATTATGTGAATGCTTGGCTAAAGAGATGTGTCTTTAATCTAGATTTAAACAGAGAAAGTGTATCTGAACCCCGAACGTTATCAGGAAGGCTATTCCAGAGTTTGGGAGCCAAATGTGAAAAGCTCTACCTCCTTTAGTGGACTTTGCTATCCTAGGTATTACCAAAAGTCCAGAGTTTTGCGACCTTAGGGAGCGGGTTGGATTGTAGCGTGGTGGAAGACGAGTTAGGTACGCAGGAGCTAAACCATTTAGGGCCTTATAGGCAAGTAATAATATTTTGTAAATGATACGGAACTTAATAGGTAGCCAGTGCAGAGACTGTAAAATTGGGGTAATATGATCATATTTTCTTGACCTGGTAAGAACTCTAGCCGCTGCATTTTGGACTATCTGTAGCTTGTTTATTGAAGATGCAGGACAACCAGCTAGCAGTGCATTACAATAGTCCAGTCTAGAGGTCATGAATGCATGAACTAGCTTTTCTGCATCAGAAACAGGTAGCATGTTTCGAAGCTTGGCAATGTTTCTAAGATGGAAGAATGCTGTTTTTGTAACATGGGAAATATGATTTTCAAAGGACAAGTTGCTGTCTAATATAACACACAGATTTTTGACTTTAGAGGATGTAACAGTGCATCCATCTAGTTGTAAATTGTAATCCAGGAGATTCTGTGTAATGTTTTTTGGTCCAATAAGTAATATCTCTGTCTTATCTGAATTTAATAGGAGGAAATTATTGGTCATCCAATATTTTAATTTTTTTACACAATCTATTAGCTTAGTTTAGAAGTTTCATCTGGTCTTGTTGAGATATATAGTTGAGTATCATCAGCATAACAATGCAAACTAATCACGTATTTTCTAATAATATTACCAAGAGGCAACATGTATATTGAAAATAGCAGAGGACCTAGGACAGATCCTTGTGGTACTCCATACTTTACTGGTGATAATTGAGATGACTCCCCATTTAAGTTAACAAAGTGGCAGCGATCCTCGGACAGGTAGGATCTAAGCCATCTTAAAGCCTGCCCTTGAATACCAGTATAGTTTTGTAATCGATCTATGAGTATGTCATGGTCTATAGTGTCGAACGCAGCACTAAGATCAAGTAATACCAGCAATGAGATGCAGCCTTGGTCTGAAGCAAGAAGCAAGTCATTTGTAATTTTAACAAGTACAGTTTCTGTACTATGGTGAGGCCTGAAACCTGACTGAAATTCTTCATAGAGATAATGTTTTTGCAAGAAGGAGCACAATTGAGCAGACACAACTTTTTCTAAAATGTTAGACATTAACGGAAGATTTGAAATGGGTCTGTAATTTGCCAGTTCATTAGAATCTAGTTGTGGTTTCTTAATAAGAGGCTTAATAACCGCCAGCTTGAATGGTTTTGGGACGTGACCTAAAGATAACAATGAGTTAATAATATTGAGAAGTGTTTTTTCTGCTACAGGTAACTCTTTCAGTAGTTCTCTCGTCGCCCTTCAGGATCGCGGGTATCTGCGCAGAAACATCGAGAACACGAGCACCGGGGAAACAGTGAGTGTGCACTTTACCTTCAGCTAACGTAGCACGGACGTGCCGGACGATGGAGTCTCCGACGATCACAGCGTTGCGTTCCGTCTCACGGAGGGGAGGGGAGCGAAGCGGTTCTGACCTCGAAGACCGGAGGCGGCGGAGGGGGAGAGGTTGTCGCTCGGGGCCTGGCTTGTGTCTTCCGCTGCTGGTGCACCCAGGGTCCGTGGCGTCCCGGCGCCGGAGTGAAGGACATCTGGGAAGATCACGTCCTGGGTGCACACGGTCTGTGCAGAGAAACACATGGAGTAGAGGTGGTGGGAGTGTTAGCAGCGTGCTGTATACTTACCCCGGACTTGTGAGCATCAGCCCAGGATGTTTCCAGAGCGGCTCTCCGCTCTCTCAGCTGGGCCTGCTTCTCCACCAGGTCGCGGATCTGCTTCTCCACCAGGTCGCGGATCTGCTTCTCCACCAGGTCGCGGATCTGCTTCTCCAGCGGCCTCCACCGAATGCAGCTGGAATGTGTCCTCACTTGCACTCAAAGGTAGACACAAATCCGCCATTTAAGCAATTAACAGTGAAACAATGGCAATGTGTGTGAATAGAGTATTAGCAGTGTAAGCAAGATTAGCGGCAGCCACGCTGCCGATGCTAATGGGCTATAAGCTAATAGCAGACTCGAGAAATCAAAATAAAACTACTGATAACAAGGCACTCTGATTGGTTTTGTTTAGAATGCTATAGGGGATATATTCACACGTTATAGAAACGAAAATGATAGTGTATAAAATTGTTTTTAAGATAGAAAATAGACGATAAAGAATCAACTTGATGGAAGTTGATGGAAGTCAAACTCAAAACACGCACATATCACATAATAATACATAATATGCAGACTATAAAGAAACTGAAATTAAACCAGCAAATGCATAATTCCTTACATTGTTTGAAGACAAAATTTTTATGCATATGCTGTCCAATAGCTGTAACTGCAGAATTCTGGAGTTGACAATTCTGGATATTGAGAAAAACGCCTTTAAAGTTGTCCAAATGAAGTTCTTAGCAATGCATATTACTTATCCAAAATTAAGTTTTGATATATTTACGGTAAGAAATTTACTAAATATCTTCATGGAACGTGATCTTTACTTAATGTCCTAATGATTTTTGGCATAAAAGAAAAATCGATAATTTTGACCCATGCAGTGTATTTTTTGTAGTGTATTGCTACAAATATACCCCTGCGACTTAAGACTGGTTTTGTGGTCCAGGGTCATAAATGTCTCATTAAAATGTCTACAAATGGATAAAAAGAATCCGAGATCAGGTAAAGACCATAGATGCTGGTTCAATGGTTCACCACTGGGAGGTGTTCTCAAAAAAGAGATTGTCCCCAACATATGACGTAATGAAGCCTTCTTAACTGAAAGCATGTTACTTTGGCAATTTAGAAGCATCACTAAGCAGTGCTTCGCGTTCCAGTCAAAAGTTCCTAATGGGAACTCAGAATTTCCGATTTACGAGTACAAACGGAAGGCACCATTTGACTTTCTCCCAATCTCCCAATCAGACTTGGTAGGTCTAAAGTCTTTGGTGAGTCCTTTTTACCAACAATATTGACTTAAGTGTGTTTATAAAAATATGCTTTACAATATCTAAGGAATATTTGCACCTTGCTGATGAGGCTGTGAAGATATTAGTCAAAATGTTGTAGGTGTTGTCTAGTAGCAACATACAAGTGGGATGGGGACGTTTGTTATTTTGATTTATTTTCATTCCAGACAAAGGAAAAGATACCTGTATTAATGATAAAATGACAAGAATCACAGAAGATGTCAGACATTCAGTGGATTGTTTTATTTTGTATTTTGCAGAAATCCACTGAACTTCAAAAACTTCCAACACCTTCACAGAAGGACACAAATGATCACATGATCAATTAAAAAGACAAATGACAAGATGACAAAGTTTTCATGAGAACATAAACCTTCACAGAAGGAACAATGACAGCTGTATAGAGTACAGGAAAGATTCAGAGAACAAACCTTTTTACCTTTTACAAACCTTTAAAATTCTGAATATGATCTATTATAGACCAAAGTGGAAAACATCAAATATGAATCAAAGAATATTAATGATTATCATCTCAGATTAAATCAAATGTGAGTCCATTTTGAGCTACTTTATGTAAACAGCACTAAATTAATAATGGCGTAAGATTTTTGCCATCATTAATATCAAGATATTATAACATTTCATAGAACATGTGCTGTGTAAACTGACTCTTTATCAGCTTTTAGAACAAAACTTTAGCTTCAGAGTAGTTTTCAGATTAAATTTTAAAATAATAAAGGAAGTGTTTACTTCACATCAAATGAAGAATGTAAAAGTCAGTGTTGTCTAATATAGACATCAGTAAATGTTTCCGTCTGGAACTCTTGACATGAAGTCTTCATAGAAGATTGAATCATCAGCGCACTTAGCAGTACAAATATCTCTTCTGAACTGGAACTCATGAAATACTTTTTCTCAAAAAGAGGAACTAAAAGCGTAATAGTTCACTGAGTCTAGTGCAGACGTTCAATCTGAGACTTTAAGACTCTACCAAGGCCTCCAGATGGAGCTCTTGTTGACATTCATCTCTTTTCTGAAGGTGTTCTGGTCTGGCAGGACACTTTTCCTCCTGTTCTGCTCACATGATATCTGCAGCTTCTGGAAGTACTTCAGCAGTCTTCTCTGGTTCTCTGTCTTCATCTAATTTTTGGACACACCTGGAGAAGCCTTGACTGACAGCATGTGAAGTGATACTGTGGTGTTGCAGGAAGTTGAGCATCCTCTCCAGGATATCTGCTTTCTCCAGCTTGGAATCAGGCTGCTGCTTGAGGAACTCTGGAGCCAGAAGACACTTGAGCTTGAGTTGACACAATCTCTGGGCATCTTCTCCACCCTTGGTTTTCTCAGCTGCAAATGAAGACAGAAAAGCATTAGGAAAGTGATCATCAAATAAGCCAATGGTTTAGAAGAGCAGTGAAAGCTGCTGCAGTAATGCTGCTGTAAGTAGGATGTGAATGTACCTTGTTGTTGAGAGGGAGATGCTCCTTTGAGATGATTGTAGGTGTCATGTCTGGATCTCTGTTCTGTAGATCTCTCTGTTCAGAGTGAGTCTGATTTGCACTGGCTGCAGCTCCTCTATTTATACTCCCAAATCTCCATATGAATGTGTGAGGCTTGAGCTTGTTGGAGTTTCTCACAGTTTGGAGCCAATGAAAGAGCTCAAACAGACAATGAGGGATGTGGGCCGCCACATGCTCAATGATCCTCCATCAGGGGCTCAAAGGAGCAGGTGGAGGGTGAATCTGGGAAAGTGCTGACCTGTAGAGCTCATGTTCACATCAGTGTCACTGAAGCAGCACACGCTCATCATCACTAGAAACACGTGGAGTCAGTGAGCACGCGTACATCACTGAGCACTGAATGTCATGGAATTCTTACACTTTGTGATCTGAATTACTCTGTACTTTAAACAAAGCAGTGTTTTAGTTTGTATTCCATAGTTTTATATTAAACCAAAATATTACAATATTTTATTTTTTTATAATACTGTTTAGATCACGTCAAATCATAACAAAATCAATAACAAAATGAAGGTTAATCAATAAAAATCAAATGTTCAAATGTTTTCTTATTTTGGGCAAACAAGTTCTTACAGTATTATTTGTGGATTTATTTATGAGGATTTGCATGAAGATCAACATTTTAAGTCTTCTCACAGAAGTGCAAATATTTAGTGTCATAATTTATGATAGTCAGCATTATTATTGCTGCCTTGACGTCACTCACACACGATGGAGTCCAGATGAAGCAGATGTGTGTGTGTTTGTGCTGGTCAGTGTGAGTAGATCTCATGTGAGGTTCCCACACCGACTCTCTGTGTTCACATCAATGGAGCACAAAAGCATCCAGAGTCCTGAATGGAGCATTAGTGACGCTGAAGACTTCAACCTGACGTCACCAACCATCTGGAGGGAAACGTCCTGATGCACAGCGACATGTCCTGACTTGATGCAGGAGTCAAAGAGTTATCACCTTCTGATCAGAATTAATATTATGCAATGAGAATATGCAAAAATATGGATATTAAATTGAATATGTAAAACATCACTTTTTGATTGCTTTCTCAGCAGCAAATAGATTTTAGTTACATTTTAGTTAAATTTGGGAGACATGTTTGTAAGTGCCTGATGCAAAAGCTTAGTCATTTTACATTCCACACACACAACAATAGAAGTGTGTCTATTCAGATGATAATGAGGCTCAATGCAGGACAGATTCCCTACAAGCTTTCTCACGCCTCTGATGCTGAAGATTTGTTGACTTTGTACATTTATACATAGATTTTTTTTAAAATAAAATATTTAATTCTGTTCTTTTCATTTTGGATGAAGTTGAAATAAAATCCAATCCATTGATGTTGACCTCTGACCTTTGGTCTATTATTTGAGTTCTGTTGCCTTTTGAGAGTTTTTGAGTGAGTTCAGTTTCTCATACTCTGTTCATTCACTCAATTCAAATACAATGGTAGCCTACAGTACAAGTTTCCTCCAGTAAAAACTAACTTAAAAATAAAATCCCACGAGGAATGTGGGCCGCCACATGCTGAGTGAAAGACACTGCTTTCCAATATAGATTTAAAATTGACTGCAGTCACACACTCCTAGAGCTGCTGGAGTTACAGTGACACATGGATTCACACACTCATTCACACATGCGTTTTCACGGTTTGAGCATCTTGTGGGAACTTGAAATGTCCTGCATCCCCACATTCGTAAAGATGAATATAAGTGACCTTACTGGCAGATGGCAGTGACGAGAACATCCCACCAATTCATCATCAACACACTATTGTTCAAAATTCAGAGGCCTCTGATTGGCTGAGAGGATAGAGATGTGAGTATAAATGGGAGCTGAAGATGAAAGATCTATGAGACACCAACTCCTGTGAGGAACATTTCACATTGAAAACCCTCCAGTCAAAACTGAGCTTGAACTTCAACAGGAATCAGTATCAGTCATGGCGACCTACATGGACATGTCTTTCCAGAGCAGCATCAAGACCCAACATGTGCAACATGCAAGGTAAGAAGAACTTCAGAAACTGTGAGATGCATAAAGAGCTTCAGACAAAAGCAGATTTGGTTTCAGTATTTTAAATGCCATCCACTGACGTGATTGTGCTGTTGTTTTCAGGTGTGTTCTTATGTGTTTGGAGAGAAAGTGTGGCAACAGTTTGGAGAAACTCAAGTGTGCTCTTGGAGAGTATCTTCAGAACGGCATCCACACCTCAGATCTTCTGGACAGGGCCGTGTCTTTCATCACCCTCAAAAGAGTTTTACTTTCCTATGACGGCTACTCCAAATATTCCCGTGACATCCTGCGTCTTTATCCTGATCACACAGAGGATGTAGCAGCGTTATGCTCTGAGGAATGACCATCACATGAGGATCAAGAACAAAAACTCACATAAATTACTCATGAGAAAGACTGAACATCAAGAAGTCTCTCACTATAATGTCTTTAACTTTGTATTTATAACTTTATGCCTTAATGATTTACATTTGAATTTATTTCTGCCTCGAAATAATATTTTTATATTTTTGTTATCACAAATGATTTTCTATGCATTATATGCATTATTATCGCCAGTTACACGGCAATATCTTTTTTAATAACTCTGTTTGCAAGTGAAAGATATTTTATGCTGATTTTTGTTAAAAATTCTCGAAGCGATTTAAACCAAAACTTCTTTAATGGGAGTAAATGTTCTATTGTGATTATTGTGGTTCAACAATGATCTCAAGCCATGTAATGGGCAATGGGTCCAAAAGGTTAAAGGAGAAAATTAAAGGAGGTTTTTTTAACTCCAGTTTCTATCCAGTGTCTTATTTGTTGTGTGTTATGAAGGTTTCATGCTCCATAACTTGTCAAATTTCTATTTTAAAATATGTTACGTGTTTCTTTAGCAAGGAGGAGACAGAATTCAATAATATAAATGTTCTCACAATAGCACATTTCTATACAGTCTATAGCCCTATTCGGACAGTAATTGTTTCTCACAGGGACATAAGTGATTTTCACCATATACAGGGGGTAGTTGGTGATTTTAATGCCGTCAAAATCCAGGATGTCTGTGTTTTTCTCTCACCACCCCCGTAAAAATCACCACCTAAATTACCTACTGTTTTTTTGACAAACACCAAGGTCGTGTGGTAGGCCTAATTTCATTGCCGTCTGAATCCACATCTCTGAGTTTACAAGAAGAAATCGATTCAAAATTCAGTGTATAACACCTTTTTGAGCACTCCCGAACACCATAAGGTAACTGTTGTATGACAGTGTAATTTGCATACATATTTATGCTGGAAAGTATTCAAAAGAATAATATTTCATAACTGCTCCACCGCAGACTGGGAGCAGAAAGAGTAGAAAAGCACCTACAAATTCGAAATGGGTCTTTGTTATGGCAGCAGCAAGTATTTTAAAATGTGTATTATAAACAGATATATATCGCGTATAATTATATACAACTATAGCATGTCTATTTTCCTATTTTTAAACAGGAGATTTAAATAATCAAATAAGAATTAGGATTATATATTATAAAATATGCTTGAAATAATAAGAATACATTTTATATAATAATAAGTATTTTAAAATACATTTTACACAATAATAAGATTTAATTTTATTTACAGCAGACAATCATGTGACTGGCCCGGGTTCGTATGATCATATCACTCCTGAGGTGATATGTAAATTTATTTTTACAGACGTCCATATGAGAAACAATTGCCGTCCGAATTGGGCTTATGTATATATTTAGTCTTTATGCTCTCAGAACATAGAAATGCTTTCGATCATTTTGCTGTTGCATTAACCATCCTCAGGTTGATATTAGACAAAATGTTGCATGTGTTGTCTAGCAGCAGTGGACAAAGCACACAACACCATTACTTGAGTAAAAGTTGTAAAGACTGATTTTAACTAAAGTAAAAGTACAGACGTACTTGCTTTTTAAAAGTACTTAAGTACTAAAAGTACATTTCCTTTATGTCAAAGCACTGTTTTCTTATGAAATACTTGCAATATCTTATGCCTCTGAAGCAATTACAAATCATTACACCTACTGAATACACTGAACTTGTAGTATCTTTGGAATAAAAAGCTTTTAGAATGTTAAAAGCCTATTGAAATGAAACAAGTTGACAAAAAAAAATAAAAAAATTAACGCCCCTACCCACCCCCACAAAAGCAGCATGGCAGTGATCCACACAGCTCTGGCAGTGTGCGCACACATCTACGTGTATCCATTCATCCACATTTGAACTGAGTGGACAGTGAACTTGCTGTAAATGCAGACTGATAAGAAAAAAAAAATCATAACTGTAGCTGTACAACTTTACAATAGCAACACTGCTTTAACAAAAAAAAAATAAAAAAAGGCAAAACAGCAAGATTTATTTGACATCAAAGCAAACATTTTAAAAATGCTCTCTAATTGCTCTCATGGTACTTTGATATCATACAAAGAACGATCTGTTCAAGTCAAAAACCTATTGTTTTGTTAAGAGTCGCACAACAGTTCTTCTGTTGCTAATATTTTCCTATACACAATTTAGCAAAATTGGACAATATTGTGTCTAATTTATACCACAATATTAACTTATTATCATTGAGTTGTAAATAAATATTGCATAAAATGCTGGGATGTCACTTCACATAACCCCATAGGAGTAATAACTGATATGCTGTCTAAAATAAATAAATAAAAGGTCACATTTTTTGGAGAAGAAAAAAAACACCCACTTATTTTCAAAGCTGCTACAGAGTAGCGCCTTTCTATTTCAAGGACCTTGATAGAAATGTAGTGGAGTGAAAAGTATGATATTTGTCTTTCAAATGTAGTGAAGTCATAAGTTTCCTGAAAAATTAAAATTAGATAAAGTACAAATGCTCAAAAAGTGTATTTAAGTGCAGTACACAAGTAAATGTACTTTGTTATTGTCCACCTCTGTTGTCTAGTCACAACATACATTCTCAGTCGTTGTTTTTCTTTGTTTTCTCTGTAACTAATAATCAGTTATTCACTGGCATGACTAATAATAGCACGCTAAGGACACGTTTACCCCTTATAAAAATTAACCATGTTTTTAGTACAAATAAACAGAACCATGGCTACTATAATAAATATTGTTACTAAACTTTTACCACAGTGTAATAAAACCATGGTTAATGGACTAATTCATTAGTCAAGATCTGTGATACAGATTGATGAGAGCCTTTAAAACCTTCAGTTTATAGCTTTCTCTTTATAGAGAAATTGAGTCTGAGAGTGAACTGTTGTGTGAGTGTTGAAGAAATGATTGTAATCACTGTGTGTCCAGTGTATTTTTGCGTGAACTTTTGTGGGAAAAACAAAAAAACTAAGTAGGACAGGGATTTAAGATAAAATGACAATAATCGCCGAAGATGTCAGACGTTCAGTTGATTGTTTTATTTCACAGCAGAAATACATTCACTGAACTGCTTTAATGTTTTAAAACTTATTACCCTCACAGAAAGACACAAATGATCACATGATCAATTAAAAAGACAAAGGACAAGATGACAAAGTTTGTCATGAGAATATAAACCTTCACAGAAGGAACAATGACAGCTGTATAGTACAGGAAAGATTCAGAGAACACTGAGAACCAACAAATGTTTACAAAGCCTAAAAATAGGATAAATCTGAATGTGATCTATTATAGACCAAAGAGAAAAATCATTATCATCTCAGATAAAATCAAAATTGAGCCCATTTTGAGCCATTTTAAATAGTACAGAACTAATAATGGAGCAAAATTCTTGCCATCGCATTAATTAAAAAATAAATAAATAAAGAGTGTTTCTATTGTGTCACATGCAGATGTATCTCAAAGTCAGTGTCTAATATAGACATCAGTAAATGTTCCCGTCTGGAAATCTTAACATGAAGTCTTCATAGCAGATTGAATCATCAGAGCACTTAGCAGTACAAATATCTCTTCCGAACTGGAACTCATGAAATACGTTTTCTCAAAAAGAGAAACTGAAAGCGTAATAGTTCACTGAATCTAGTGCAGATGTTCAGACCAAGTCTTTAAGGCTCTACCAAGGCCTCCAGATGGAGCTCTTGTTGACATTCATCTCTTTGCTGAAGGTGTTCTGGTCTGGCAGGACACTTTCCCTCCTGTTCTGCTTACATGATATCTGCAGCTTCTGGAAGTGCAGAATCTCATGGACACACCTGGAGAAGCCTTGACTGACAGCATGTGAACTGGAACTGTGTTGCAGGAAGTTGAGCATCATCTCCAGGATATCTGCTTCAGCTTGGAATCAGGCTGCTGCTTGAGGAACTCTGGAGCCAGAAGACACTTGAGCTTGAGTTGACACAATCTCTGGGCATGTTCTCCACCCTTGGCTTTCTCAGCTGCAAATGAAGACAGAAAAGCATTAGGAAAGTGTCCTTCAAATAAGCCAATGGTTTAGAAGAGCAGTGAAAGCTGCTGCAGTAATGCTGCTGTAAGTAGGATGTGAATGTACCTTGTTGTTGAGAGGGAGATGCTCCTTTGAGATGATTGTAGGTGTCATGTCTGGATCTCTGTTCTGTAGATCTCTCTGTTCAGAGTGAGTCTGATTTGCACTGGCTGCAGCTCCTCTATTTATACGCCCAAATCTCCATATGAATGTGTGAGGCTTGAGCTTGTTGGAGTTTCTCACAGTTTGGAGCCAATGAAAGAGCTCAAACAGACAATGAGGGATGTGGGCCGCCACATGCTCAATGATCCTCCATCAGGGGCTCAAAGGAGCAGGTGGAGGGTGAATCTGGGAAAGTGCTGACCTGTAGAGCTCATGTTCACATCAGTGTCATAACCAAACATGTGCCATACTGAGATTTATTTAATCTAAAAGAACATTTCATGTCTATAGTAAAACAACACAACAGTGTTCATTTAAAAAATGTGCAAAGCAATGACATTTTAAAAATAATTTAAATGCATACATTATTTTAGATTTGTATTTACATACGATTCTTTTACAGTTTAATTGTTCAGAATAAAATCAGCACATGCAGCTGCAGATTTGAATCAGTTGAAATGCTGTAATAAAAGTATTTTAGGCCGATGTAACAGGATATTCTGGAGAAACAGCTGTTCTATGAGATCTGTGGTTGTACCTGTTCTCAGACTTGTGTTTCTCTCTCTCTCTCCCTCTCACACACAGACACACACACACACAGACAGAGACAGACACAGAGCTGGTTTATGTCATAATGTGGACCCCGATCACATGCCCCAATGCTCCTGGAGCTGGTGGAGTCACAGAGACACATGGCTTCCCACACTTCTGTATTCATCACATTAAATCACTCACACGATAGAAGTGTGTCGGTTCCCACAGGACTAACATAGCTCTCAAACACTGAATCATCTTTGCTGTTTGTCATGCTTCACGTGATTTCAATGAAATGCATCAGGGACAGCATTTGAAAGCATCCTTTGATGTCTTAATAGTAGGCCTATTTGTTCATCTAATTATCATGTGAATAGACACACTTCTATTGTTGTGTGTGTGGGAAACTCTGGAGAACAGAGTCACAGTTCTAGTGTCATTAGCATCCTAAACCCCAACACAAGCTCAAGATTTGACAAAATCACACTTATGGATATTTACATACATGTGTGAGCTGATAAAACACCAAAATAATCCACAAGTAATACACACGACTCCATTCCTTTAATTAACGTGTAGTGGAGCGAAAAGTTGCATGTTTGTAAGAAGCAAATCCATCAAGATATTTTTAACTTCAAACTGTTGCTTCTGGTAACAGTACAAGTCCACAATCTATAATATTGTGTCCTCCAGTAAAAAATGTAATTAAAAAACCTCTTGTCTGTATCAGGAGAGAAATATGCACAGATCACTAAAATTTGTTGGTGGATTTTGCTGTGAGAGGACAACATGGGATGGACGTTTTTTCACTGGAGGAAGCGATATTATGGATTACGGACTTTGTCCACAAGTGACAGCTTACAGTTAAATGGTTTAGTTTCTTACAAACACGCTTTTGGCTTCACCAGACGTTAACTGATGGACTGGAGATGTGTGGATTATCAAGATGTTTTTATCATTTGGACTTTCATTCTGACGGCACCCATTCGCTGCAGAGGATCCACTGGTGAGCAAGTAATTTAATGCTACATTTCTCCAAATCTGATGAAGAAGCGAACTAATCTACATCTTGAATGGCTTGAAGGGTGAATATTTTCAGCCAATTTTTGGATCAATTATTCCTTTAAACCTAAACTTGAAATTTTGCTTTTGCCATTTATGTGTTTAAAATTCAATATACGTGTTATAAAGATATAAATTGAACCTGTGCTGAAATGTATATATTTTTTTACATTTCTCATTGTTTTAAGAAAACAATTTAGAGCATATGTACTGTGTCCTGTGTATTCATTTCCAATAGCTGTAACTGCAAAATTCTGGAGTTGACAGTCTTGTGGGAACTTGAAATGTCCTGCATCCCCACATTCGTAAAGATGAATATAAGTGACCTTACTGGCAGATGGCAGTGACGATCCCACCAATTCATCATCAACACACTATTGTTCAAAATTCAGAGGCCTCTGATTGGCTGAGAGGAGAGAGATGCGAGTATAAATGGGAGCTGAAGATGAAAGATCTATGAGACACCAACTCCTGTGAGGAACATTTCACATTGAAAACCCTCCAGTCAAAACTGAGCTTGAACTTCAACAGGAATCAGTATCAGTCATGGCGACCTACATGGACATGTCTTTCCAGAGCAGCATCAAGACCCAACATGTGCAACATGCAAGGTAAGAAGAACTTCAGAAACTGTGAGATGCATAAAGAGCTTCAAACAAAAGCAGATTTGGTTTCAGTATTTTAAATGCCATCCACTGACGTGATTGTGCTGTTGTTTTCAGGTGTGTTCTTATGTGTTTGGAGAGAAAGTGTGGCAACAGTTTGGAGAAACTCAAGTGTGCTCTTGGAGAGTATCTTCAGAACGGCATCCACACCTCAGATCTTCTGGACAGGGCCGTGTCTTTCATCACCCTCAAAAGAGTTTTACTTTCCTATGACGGCTACTCCAAATATTGCCGCGACATCCTGCGTGTTTTTCCTGATCACACAGAGGATGTAGCAGCGTTATGCTCTGAGGAATGATCATCACATGAGGATCAAGAACAAAAACTCACATAAATTACTCATGAGAAAGACTGAACATCAAGAAGACCATCTGTTTTTGAAAATCTCTCACTATAATGTCTTTAACTTTGTATTTATAACTTTGTGCCTTAATCATTTTTACATTTACATTTCATGCTCGAAAGAATGTTTTTATATTTGTGTTTTCACAAATGCTCAATTTAATGCATTATATGCATTATTATAATATTTTTTAATAATAGTGTTTGTAAGTGAATTATACGATATGCTGCTTTTTGTTTAAAAATGCATGGAGAGATTTAAACTGAAACTACTTTAATTGGGGTAAATGTTGTTCTGTTGTGATGCAACAATAATCTGAAGCCATATACTGGATAATGGCTCCAAAAGATAGAAGATAAAAGTATGTTTTTACTGCAATTTCCATTCATTGTCTTATTTGATGTGAAGGTTGAAGGTTTCCTGCTCCAGTCAGATTACCACATTTAGCTTTTTTTTAAAGAAGGGGACACAATTTAATCGTAATAAAGAATGTTCTCACATCAATATAGTCATATACAGTCCATGTATATATTCTGCGTTTCTGCTCTCAGTTAAAACATAGAAATGCTTTTGAACACTTTGCTGATGAATTTTAAGTCAGTGATTCCTGATCAGGAGTTAACATACCACGGGTCTTTTGTTTAGAAGGCGGGATTTACTCCACCATTTGGGGTCTCCCATTCTCCCTGGTAATAAGTGCACCGTCTTGGTACATCTAAAGTATTTGGAGAGCCTTTTTTCACCCACAATACTGATTTATGTGTGTATTTATAAAAACATATAACAATGCTTAACAATGTCCAAAGGAACACTTGCACCTTGCTAATGAGGTTGTGAGGATATTAGACATTTAGTTACAAAGTTACATTCTCGGTCATTTTTTTCTCTCTGATTTCTCTGTAGCTAGTAATCAGGTAGGCCTATTCATTTCACTGATACTAGTGCTAATGATAGTGCACTAAGGACAAACTGCTTACCTGTCTCTGTCTCCCTCTTATGGTGCTGTTTGTAATGTACGTCCCACTAATGGACTAATTAATTAGTCAAGATCTGTGATACTGTCAGGATTATGGACTGTTTTGTGTGTTTTGCTCCCCATGTGTTCTGTGACCCAGTTTCTCCCTCATGTTGATTGTTTAATTTGATTCCAGGTGTTTCTCTTTAGTCTCCTCGTTATCCTTTCTTTAAAAGCCCCAGTCCTTTCAGTTAGTGTTTGGCAGTCCTTGAATGGTCTTCCCTGCCTGTGATCTGTGGTGCTTTCTGAATATTAATGACTCTAATTGTGAACTCTTCGTTACCTTGCTCTGTGTTCCCTGAGAGAACTGTGACCGATACAGGTTAATGAGAGCCTTTAAAAACTTTCAGTTTTATCTTGATAGACAAACGGCGTCTGAAAGGGAAATGCGTGAGAGTGTTGAAGACATGGTTGTAACTGTCCAGTGTATTTTTGGGAAAAACACAGAAAAATTAAGTGGGAAGGGATTCAAGATAAAATGACATTAATGATCACAGAAGTCGTCAGACGTTCAGTTGATTGTTTTATTTTACAGCAGAAATACATTCACTGAACTGCTTTAGGGTTTTGAAATTTCAGTCACCTTCACAGAAAGACACAAATGATCAATTAAAAAGACAAAGGACAAGATGACAAAGTTTGTCATGAGAATATAAACCTTCACAGAAGGAACAATGACAGCTGTATAGAGTACAGGAAAGATTCAGAGAACACTGAGACCAACAAATGTTTACAAAGCCTAAAAATAGGATAAATCTGAATGTGATCTATTATAGACCAAAGAGAAAAACATCAAATAGAGTTGAATAATTATCATCGCAGATAAAATCAAAATTGAGCCCATTTTGAGCCATTTTAAATAGCACAGAACTAATAATGAGAAAGATTCTTGCCATTAAATTCAAGAAGCTCACTCTTTTTCAGCTTTTAGAACAAAGCTTTAGTATCTGAGTATCTATCAGATAATAAATGGCCTTTAAAATAATAAAGACAATATAATAAGACAATAAAGTGTTTCTTTCGCGTCACATGCAGTGTGACTGAAAGTCAGTGTCCAATATAGTAAATGTTCCCGTCTGGAACTCTTGACATGAAGTCTTCATAGAAGATTGAATCATCAGAGCACTTAGCAGTACAAATATCTCTTCCAAACTGGAACTCATGAAATACTTTTTCTCAAAAAGAGAAACTTAAAGCGTAATAGTCCACTAAATCTAGTGCAGACGTTCAGACCGAGTCTTTAAGGCTCTACCAAGGCCTCCAGATGGAGCTCTTGTTGACATGCATCTCTTTTCTGAAGGTGTTCTGGTCTGGCAGGACACTTTCCCTCCTGTTCTGCTCACATGATATCTGCAGCTTCTGGAAGTGCTTCATCAGTCTTCTCTGGCTCTCTGTCTTCATCTCCTCTTTGGACAGGAAGTGCAGAATCTCATGGTGTTGCAGGAAGTTGAGCATCATCTCCAGGATATCTGCTCCAGCTTGGAATCAGGCTGCTGCTTGAGGAACTCTGGAGCCAGAAGACACTTGAGCTGCTCGATGCTGCTGTTGATACGATCTATGTGCATCTTCTCCACCCTTGGCTTTCTCAGCTGCAAATGAAGACAGAAAAGCATTAGGAAAGTGTCCTTCAAATAAGCCAATGATTTAGAAGAGCAGTGAAAGCTGCTGCAGTAATGCTGCTGTAAGTAGGATGTGAATGTACCTTGTTGTTGAGAGGGAGATGCTCCTTTGAGATGATTGTAGGTGTCATGTCTGGATCTCTGTTCTGTAGATCTCTCTGTTCAGAGTGAGTCTGATTTGCACTGGCTGCAGCTCCTCTATTTATACTCCCAAATCTCCATATGAATGTGTGAGGCTTGAGCTTGTTGGAGTTTCTCACAGTTTGGAGCCAATGAAAGAGCTCAAACAGACAATGAGGGATGTGGGCCGCCACATGCTCAATGATCCTCCATCAGGGGCTCAAAGGAGCAGGTGGAGCGGGAATCTGGGAAAGTGCTGACCTGTAGAGCTCATGTTCACATCAGTGTCACTGAAGCAGCACACGCTCATCAACACTAGAAACACATGGAGTCAGTGAGCATGCGTACATCACTGAGCACTGAAGCATCTCATGACATCAACGTCATGGCATTCTTACACTTTGTGATCTGAATTACTCTGTACAGTGTTTTAGTTTGCATTCCATAGTTTTATATTAAACCAAAATATTACAATATTTTATGTAAAACTGAATAAAATAACCATTTGGGTCACGTTGAATCATACTATATTCATGGAGTGCATTTAAAAACAACAGAAGTTGAAACAAATTATGGTATAATTTTAGAACAAAGTTTAAACTTAAAAACAGAAAGGAAAGAAAAAGAATGATTTCACTTTATTTTGATGGTCCCTGATCACATTTTGTTGTCTATAAATATTAGTAGAGTATTAGTAGACTGGTATGGGTTAGAATAAGTTGACATGTACTTACAGAGTTCTTATAGTCAGTAGAGTGTCTGTTGGCAGACTATTACAATAAAGAGTTATCAGATATTAAGCATACAGTCTACTAATATTCTAATGAGAGTTAGTTGACATGTAGGTACAACATTACTTCTAGTCAACAGAATGTTCAAAAAGGACTATCAAAACAAAGCATTACCAAAATAATTATGTAATCATAAAACAAAATACTGAATAACAAAATTAAGGTTAATCGATAAAAATCAAACTGTTCAAATGTTTTCTTATTTTGGGCAAACGAGTTGATACAGTATTATTTGGATACATGGATTTATTTATGAGAATTTGCATAAAGATCAACATTTCTACAAGTCTTCTTATAGAAGTGCAGATATTTAGTGTCATAATTTCTGATAATAAGCATTATCATTGCTGCTGTGAAATCTCTCTATCTCTATCTCTCGCTTTCTCTCTCTCTCCCTCTCTCTCACACACACACCCACACACACACACACACTTTGTGCTGGTCAGTGTGAGTAGATCTCATGTGAGGTTCCCACACCGACTCTCTGTGTTCACATCAATGGAGCACAAAAGCATCCAGAGTCCTGAATGGAGCATTAGTGACGCTGAAGACTTCAACCTGACGTCACCAACCATCTGGAGGGAAACGTCCTGATGCACAGCGACATGTCCTGACTTGATGCAGGAGTCAAAGAGTTATCACCTTCTGATCAGAATTAATATTATGCAATGAGAATATGCAAAAATATGGATATTAAATTGAATATGTAAAACATCACTTTTTGATTGCTTTTTCAGCAGCAAATAGATTTTAGTTACATTTTAGTTAAATTTTGGAGACATGTTTGTAAGTGCCTGATGACTTTCCCGTGATCGTGCTGGAATTCTGTTCATCATCAAACCAGCTCGTCAAATATCCATAAGTGTGTCGAGTCCCTTGTGTGTTTGTCAAATCTTGAGCTTGTGTTGGGGTTTAGGATGCTAATGACACTAGAACTGTGACTCTGTTCTCCAGAGTTTCCCACACACACAACAATAGAAGTGTGTCTATTCACATGATAATTAGACGAACAAATTAAAACTCAGGGATTTAAAGTAGTTTTAATGTACATGTGTTTAATAATAAATAAAAAAATAAAGTTTACTAATGTTTGTAATCCTTGTCAATAATCAATAATAAATAAACACATCTAATAGCTGAAAGTTTTTATTCTGGATACAATCTTAAATCAATAACTTTGAGATTTGACCACATACAGTATATAAACAATATATTGTTTTCTTTAATGTATTCTTAAATTCTCATTTTCATCTTTGGCATAGACTTTCTTTGAATGAACCTGTGATTTGTTTAATAATTTATTATAATATTATGCATTTATTAATATCGATTTGTTTTGATTAACATTGTTAATCTGAATTTGCTTTTATAAAGAAATTGTTACTATTTTTATTTTGCCTCATAAATATTTTTCATTCTTTAAAACAATTCTGTAATTTTAAAGTTCTGTCATGTTTGATATTATACTTGGATATATCTTAAATCTTGGACTTATATTTAGAACTTTTTTCATTTATTATTATTATTATGTTTTTAATTTAATGTTTTTTGTTTGTTTGTTTGTTTTTAATAACAGTCCATCTAAACATGTACCAATGGTCCTGTGCAAAATATAGCAAAAGAGTCAGTCTTTGGGAACTGTTAGTCCAGTGGGAACCGACACACTTCTATTGTGTGAGTGATTTAATGTGATGAATACAGAAGTGTGGGAAGCCATGTGTCTCGGTGACTCCACCAGCTCCAGGAGAGTGTGACTGCAGTCAGTTTAAAGATCTCTGAGAGAGCAGCTGTGTGTTTCATTGAGCATGTGGCGGCCCACATCCCTCATTGTCTGTTTGAGCTCTTTCATTGGCTCCAAACTGTGAGAAACTCCAACAAGCTCAAGCCTCACACATTCATATGGAGATTTGGGAGTATAAATAGAGGAGCTGCAGCCAGTGCAAATCAGACTCACTCTGAACAGAGAGATCTACAGAACAGAGATCCAGACATGACACCTACAATCATCTCAAAGGAGCATCTCCCTCTCAACAACAAGGTACATTCACATCCTACTTACAGCAGCATTACTGCAGCAGCTTTCACTGCTCTTCTAAACCATTGGCTTATTTGAAGTCAACTTTCCTAATGCTTTTCTGTCTTCATTTGCAGCTGAGAAAGCCAAGGGTGGAGAAGATGCTCAGAGATCGTATCAACAGCAGCATCGAGCAGCTCAAGTGTCTTCTGGCTCCAGAGTTCCTCAAGCAGCAGCCTGATTCCAAGCTGAAGCAGATATCCTGGAGATGACGCTCAACTTCATGCAACACCTCAATCACAGTTCACATGCTGTCAATCAAGGCTTCTCCAGGTGTGTCCATGAGATTCTGCACTTCCTGTCTAAAGATGAGATGAAGACAGAGAGCCAGAGAAGACTGCTGAAGTACTTCCAGAAGCTGCAGACATCATGTGAGCAGAACAGGAGGGAAAGTGTCCTGCCAGACCAGAACACCTTCAGAAAAGAGATGCATGTCAACAAGTGCTCCATCTGGAGGCCTTGGTAGAGCCTTAAAGACTAGATTTGGTGGACTATTTCTATTTCAGTTTCTCTTTTTGAGAAAACGTGTTTCATGATTTCCAGCTTGGAAGAGATATTTGTACTGCTAAGTGCTCTGATGATTCAGTCTTCTATGAAGACTTCGTGTCAACCCAGAGAGCAACATAACGTCAGCCCAGACCCTATGTTGCTGTCTGGAAAGAGATCCAGATTTACTGACGTCTATATTAGACAACATTAATTTTAAGATATGTCTGCATAGATATGTCTGCATAGGATGTAAAGGAAACACTGTCCTTTATTATTTTAAAGGGTATTTATAATCTGATAACATCCTCAACTTCTAGGAAAGAGCTGACAGAGTCAGCACGTTATGTTACATATGTTATAATGTCTTGCCAATAATGCAGTGGCAAGAAATCTTGGTCCAGTATTAATTCTGTGTTGTTTGTATGAAGTGGCTCAAATTTGATCTCTTCTGAGATGATTATCATACAGAGGCTTTATAACTCATATTTTATCTTTTTCTCTGACGGGAACATACACTGACGTCTATATTAGACAACACTGACTTTTACATTCTTCATGTGATGCGAAGGAAGCATTTAACTTATAGCCGAAAGTCTTTAATTCTGGATCTTTATACAATAACTTTGAGATTTGACCACATAGAGTATATAAACAAAATATTATTTTCTTTAATGTATTGTTCAATACTCATTTTCATCTTCAATTGTTACAAAATGTTACTGTTTTATTTCGCCTCTCAGAAATATTTTTAATTTCTTTGAAACGTTCTGTGATTGTTAAAGTTCTGTCATGTTTGATATTGTACTTTTCAGGTTTTACAGTCACCGTGTGACTCCTCTGAAGAGCAGTGATCATAATTCTCATACTGAGAAATGTTTGTTTAATCATATAAAGTTGCTTTATTTCTGTTTTAAACATGTTTATGTCTTTTGAAAAGACTGTTATGATGTTTAAACTCTGCTCTGTTGAGAGCACAAATGTATTTAGGTGATTCTCCAAGCACATGTTGTGATATATTATCACCTAATGTCTGAATGATGACTAAACAAATATTCATGAAAATATTGCATGAGCATTTTGCCATTTTTTCTTCATGTATATGCAGATAAAAATGGACATAAACTACCTTAAAGTATTATGTAACTTTTGCATGAACTACAAGTTACTTGTGGAGGAACATTATTTTGTTCATTACGTCCCTTTCAAAAATGAACCATATCACATAAAAAAAAATGTTTTTAGTTAAACCATGGTCTCCACAAATTAAACATGGTTTTGCTACACTAACCATAACCATGATATTTGTAATAAAACTGTGGTTATACAAATATGAATCAATCTGCCAAAAAAAAACTAACATAGTTAATACACTTTTACTATAATAAAACTATGGTTCATTTTTGTAAGGGGTGAGCTGTGCATATGAATCTGATATTACTGAGCTCATGTTTACACATGATGGCTTTTCCAGTGCGAATCTCATTCATGACTTCAAAATACTCAAATAACGAAAAAAGACAGATATCTGAAAAATAAGTTGGATCAGATAAGCAGCTTATATACCACTGTTGTTTTGACTGGAAAACAAAAATTTGGCAGGGTTAACATTAGTCATAACTATTGCTTTTCATATCAGATAACTATTGAAAACTATTACTTGTTAAAGTTATTTATTGCCAAGGCAAGTTTATTTATATAGCACATTTCATACACAATGGTAATTCAAAGAGATTTACATGAAAGAAAGTATAAGTCATAAAAAATCATAATAATAATATTGATCACAGCAATAAAAATGAGTTGAAAAAAATATATGTTTTTAAAATAATAATAATAATAATAATAATAAAAACAAGAAACTTAAAAACAAATATTCTCAAGCTTTGGTCAAACTCTTCCACACTAAGTGAGCGGACTCAAGTCTGAGTGAGCCCCCCCCCTTACAGACAGTCCCTAACCAGAAACCAAACAAATAGAACTCAGAGGTCCTACTTTAAACTGATTAAACAGCACATTTGTCTTTCTTTGCCCACATTTCGGTCGGTTTGTGTTTCCACTGCAGTTTAGTACCGCTTTAGAGTGGGCGGGATTATTCAGGTGTCGTTATAGTTGCGCCGCCTCTACTGCCGTGACATCATCGTAAACGCGCCACAAACAAACACACAACAATGGAGCATATCGACGGAATCCGCTCCTCGGCTATCAACGAGAGGAATGTCTGTACTTCCTCAATAGACCACGAAACAACATTTTTGGTTGATACAAAAAGGTACGTTTCATCAAACAAAAAAGTTGCGTCCAATCCTTCGCTGGCTGTGCTGATTTAAATCTAGCGGGTCTGTTGTGTCTCGTGTCACAAGGTCAGTGACGCAGTAATGATGAGTTTCTCCGGCCAATCAGTGACCAGCAGAGTTTACACGTCACGTTTTGGTAACGGTTCGGCTCGCTTGGAACCTCGGCCGAGGTGGTACTAAAAAAAGTACCAGGTACCAGGTACTGTACCCAGTGGAAAACCCGCCAAAAGTGAGCCGTACCGAACTGTGCCGTGCCGTACTATGCAGTGGAAAAGCGCCATATGAGCCAATTTGTTGTGGCTGCGTGCCGTTATCAGTGTCTTTGTGGGATTCTTCAACAACATGAGGACTCTGAAGCTGATATGAAGTCCTGCGGTCACTCATATTCTGTCCAGGTGTGTGTGTGCCATTCAGGTTAAGTGGATTGGCACACATCACTGAAGGATGACGTATGGAGAAATAGATATTGTCCTTTAGCACTCTTGCACCAAGTTTGTTTGGGTGGAGGCCATCCAGTTTAAACAGTTGTCTATGGCCCCAGAAAATATTGAAGTTGTCCATGACGTTGACTCCTTTTATACCGCAGGTTCTTTGTAGCCATGTATTCAGCCCAAGCAGCCGTGAAAACATGTTAGTTCCCCTTGCTGGGAATGGTCCACTGATGAACGACTGAACTTCCAAGTCTCTGAAGTGTTTCAAAGAGTTCACTGAAATCCTTCTTAAGGAGTTCTGACTGCTCTTTCCGAATATCATTCTTTCCCACATGGATGATGAGGTTTGCAGTCTTGTGCTTCATCAGAATGTTCCGAAGTTCCTTGTTCACATCAGAGACAGTTGCTTGAGGAAAGCAGCATGTAGTTATAGTCCCGCTACTGATGTTTCTGATAATAGAGTCGGCCACTATCAGAGTCCTGGGCTCTGAGCTGAATGCTGCTGCCTGCTCGACCTTGAGCGCCTGTTAGTAGCAATGTTAGCTGCTGGCACATTTGGGGATTCCTCACCCACATTCATTAATGCTTCAAATCTGTTCTCAAGATGTATAGGGAGTGGTAGAATACCAGTGTTTACAAGCCTTGTCATAGCCATATCTGGGATAGAGGATGCTACCGCAGCAATACGAGATACTCGTGATAATCTGATGTCTCGAGAGCCTTTGGATCTCACTCCCTGTTTGTACCATCGATTAGTCTGTCGATCAGTTTTGGCTTGTTCCACTACACTTGGTATAAACTGTTGAGATTCACAGGACTCACCAGCTGTATGCTGAGAGGGTCCATGATGACGATCTGCTGTGTGCTTCACCTGTTTTGGAAGTCCAGCAAGTAACTTTGTTTCAAGAACCATAATCCTTTGTAGAAGTCTGTGGCAGTTCATGCAGCAAGTAGATTCCACAAGAGGCATTTCTTTCTCGTCTGTTTGAACGTAGACCGCTCTGTTTTCCCTTCTCCAGAATGTAAGCTGCTGGCAGTGGGAGGCAAAGATTCTTCTCTTTCGTCCAGTCCCGAAAAGTTTTTAGTTTGTGTTTCTGCCAAAAATGTGTTGTTTGAGCACTGTGCTGGTCTGCTGAAGTTAAAATCTCAGAAAAATCTGAGAAAAGTACGTAAGCAGGGAGCAAAGCGCAGAGCAGTAAGCAAGAGCGTCCGAACAGTAGCGAAGCCGGAAGAAGGCAAACAGACCAAAATAATAATAATTTAGATATTTACATAGTTTCCAACATAAACATTGTTTTGTGATCCTAGTCAATGCACAGCAAATGTGATGCAATGCAAACTATGTTGATTCAAGTTTTATTATAGGATCTGTCACTTCACCTTCACTTTCAGATAAGAATGTGTAAGTTTGTGTTTGTAATATGTATTCATGCAATATTACAGGTTAATAAACTATAATACTGTACCTTTGAAATGTTGTGTTAGCTAACAGCTTCATTTTTTGGTATTGTGTTAGTTTAGCAAAACCATCTGCTTAAGTCTATTGCAGACAGATATTCATACGTGCATATAACTAGGGTTGCAGACATGCAATCAACTTGCTCTCGAGTGTTAATTGACCTGAATTGACCATTCCAATATGGGAGGTGGCTTATGTATAATGCCCCATTGAAACTGCTAATAGGGCATGTACCTGTATATATCTATGTGCTTTCAGACATACACTTGCAAACTTCCCTAAGCATTTCTCCTCGGGGGGGATCCCTGCTGCCATTTTGAAATGTCTTACTCTTTGTGGACAAGGAAAGTTTATATGGATAGACCCTCAACCCCTCAATTTTGACCAAGGGAGCAAGTCTATTTCATAAACAACAATGCAACACAATTGTGACATCACTGCCGTTCCAAATCAGCCCATTGCAGCCCTGGGTTCTCCCAGTAGTGGGGACTCGTGCAATGGAATCAATGACATACATCCAAGTCAAAGAGACAGAGGGAAGTTAGCGAGGAAAGTGCATACAAAACGAACTGGAACGCAGCCATTGTTGTAGCCTGACCTTCTTTCTGTTATTTACAGATTTGACGTAAAGAAGCATGGACAAATAATTAAAATATGCAGTTTCCTGGGAAATTGATCATGACAACTTTAAAATAAATGATGATTACAGCGCTGGTGAATGCTTGAATCTGATTGGCTGACAAACATTCTAAAGCGTGCAATTATTTTCAAGGGATCACATGGCAAAAGTAGTTCCAGGAATGTCTTAATATTTCCAATATGTTACAATTAAATGTCCCTGCCGTCTACTAAGTGAGGGTTATATAAGTTCATTTCACTTCACAAAATGTGTTAATTTAGGACACAATGCAACATCATGAAATACAGACAAAACTGAAGTTTGGAGTGTGATTGCTCACTTGTCTAAATAGAAATTGCCACACTTTCATTTATATACATGTGTATGTTATATTCGTGTGCATTTTTGTAAAATATTTTTATCATGAGTATTAATTCACATACTTTAAATTGAGTGATTTAAATGTCCATTGCAATGTTTGATATGAAAACAAATGTGATTAGGTTACGTTAAGGTGTGCCGTCTTCACGTAGATAAGCCATAATCATGATATTTGAATTGTAACTGTCTGATCTATTAAAAATGACCTCAGGGGACTTAACTAATATTATAGAATAATATTATTATTGTTATATTAAAATTTTGTTTTGAAGCAGTATTTCCTGTCCATTTACATTTAGGGAGAAGTCGGCAGGATTTTTCTTGCACTCAAATAATATATGTTTGTGTTCATATGTCTGGTTTGAAAATAAATAAGTCGATTTCTCATGAAGATTAGATTATTGTTCTCCTCAAATTTAGTTGTAGGTCTACTAAAGTTAAGTCAGTGAGAGGCATGTGTGTATTGTAGTATAAATGAGGTGTATGAATAAAGTGAGAAACAGACTCACAGAAATCACAGAAATGCATACATTGATATAAATTAAAAATGAAAAACTGTCTTTAAATGTATCCAAAACTGTATTTTTATTTCAACAAATCTTCAGCATTAGAGGCGTGAGAAAGCTTGTAGGGAATCTGTCCTGCATTGAGCCTCATTATCATGTGAATAGACACACTTCTATTGTTGTGTGTGTGGGAAACTCTGGAGAACAGAGTCACAGTTCTAGTGTCATTAGCATCCTAAACCCCAACACAAGCTCAAGATTTGACAAACACACAAGGGACTTTGACGAGCTGGTTTGATGATGAACAGAATTCCAGCACGATCACAGTTTATTTTCCTGAATGCATCATGAACTTTTAAAATGGCTTTTTTTTTTTGCATTATTTTGTCATCTAAACAAACATGTCACAAATTTAACTAAAATCGATTTGCAAAAAAAAAAAAGCAATTAAGTTATGTTTTACATATTCAATAATACATTTAATATCAGCAAAATCGCCAGAGTTAATTCAACTCTATGAGAGTTAATTTTAACACTTTACTGGTGTATATATAATCCACACTGGCCCGAGTTAAATTTACACTTTCAAAAGTGTTAATAAAGTAACACTGACTCAAGAGTTAAACATTTAATTCTTACCTATCATTAATTATTCAAAAACTTTATATATACACAATAGGCACTGATCTAGTCATACATTATAAAATAATTAAAGACCAATAATTAGGTCCAGAGCTAATTAGTTGCATAAATAAACCAATACAAAACAAAAACATACTTTCACATTTCATTTTTAATGAATCAATGAATGCAATGCATTTTGTAGCTTTGTAACGTTTTTTAACTCATGTACAGAAAAATGTTTTGTTTTTTTTCTTTATAAAAAATGATTAAAACACTGCCTAAACAAAACAATGGAAAGGCACAACATATGTATCCTCATTTGGTCCATATGCATTTTGAATGTTATAGGGTTTATAATGCTTAAGATCATCAGCTTTCACAATAGCATCAAACTCATTTCCATCAACAACTCTGAATGCAAAACAATGCTCACTGAAGAGCTCTGTAACAAGTTTTCCAACCACAAAATAAACATTTTCACCCAACACAAGAATGTTGGTGATTTTACAGAATGCTGGCAGTTCATGTTTTATCTCTGTGCAAATAGCAAGACCGGGTCTATATTCAGTGCCATCAAGTTTAGTCCAACTGGTAGAGTAAATGTCTGTCTGTACTGTGATTTGCAAAGCACTGGCCAAGTCTTCACTTGCAAAAATGTAGTGTACTTTGAAGAGCTCATCCAAAGCACGCAGAGAACCAGCCGTCTGACAAGGGATAAGCTTGTTATCCAGTGCAATGTAGTAGCTGTCAATCTTGTCTCGACTCCTCCCCATGGCTAGAAGATATGGTTGATGACTTTGGCTTTTCCCCAGGTGCTCATCAATGCTGCAGCATTACTACAAAGGTGAAAAACAAACAAGTTACCCTTCCAATTTTAGCCTTTTTACATTTTACAGGTAACAAAATAGACCTAAAAACGCTTGGTAATCTTATTTTATTTTTCAGACTATAAATTGTTTGTAATTTGAAACAAACTGCAATATACAGTATATTCTAAAGCATTGTTGTTTTGCGAGTGTTGTCCCATGCAACCGTGAATACTCAAACTAGAGTACACAAATGCATGCCCCCTCAAAAAAAAAAAAACAACTTCTACTTTTCTGATGGTTGGTAAACTTCACATGATACAACCCCGGAACATTAATCGATGGTTTCTGTAGTCAATGTAAGAGAAACACTTTAAATTTTTTAACTAGTATTTTTCTTACTTGTAATTACTGATAAATTTTAAAGTTTGGTTAACTGAAGAAAGTACTGATTAAATTCCAGGGTTTAAACTGATTGCAAGTATAAAATTAAAAAATATTAGTATACCTTATGAAACAACCTGAAGTTTCTCAACTGCATCAGAGGCACTTATTTTTGCAGCCATCTTTCGCCCAGCAGATGGTGGAAGAAAGTGAACCAGTAAAAGCAGTGTAGATAAATCACTGTCCCAGTCTGTGGTAAAATAAAAACAGGAAAGGTTTTTCTAAAGGTTTTTAGAATATTTGTTGCCGTATCTGCATTGTGAACAAGTTCCTGGCGATAGCGAAATGTCTGTCTCATCTTTTCAAAAATGGTTTCTTCAACTCCTGTATGAGCAAGAAGCGAAGTTTGACTGTAACAGTATTTTATATTGTTATAAGATAAATGAAATAAACAGTGCTCTATGTTTTTCTGGAAGCCAAGACGTGTTGTTCAGATGCTCTCTCTGTGTGCGTGCAACAAAAACCGTGCACAAGTTTTGAAATCTTCTTGCACTTCAATGCTCGCTTGAATATTTGAATACTGAATAGTGAACAGACAAGACGTAAAAACACGTCCAAATGATACAGTTTTACTCTGATGGTTAAACTTAGCAAATAATCACTGAATCACTTAAGAGTATATGAGATGTTGAAGACAGTGCCATTGGACAATAATTTTTATGTAAACAATGAGCAATCTATCGTGTCACCAAAAGTTATTGAGGTCATGTTTTTACATCACATGACAAGTCAATACAGAAATCATCGTGACAGGCCAAGTCATTCAAAAACCAATACAACTTTAATACAAAAAATTTAATTAGAGTGTAAGTAACTTGAATTATTGAATTAACCTGAATCTGTTTTTCATCAAATTGTTTAATTGTAACGTAATTAAAAACACGAGAAACTCATGTCACCTCCTTCGCTGATCTTTGCTCCTCCAACTCTGTCATCTTGCTATGATGTTTTGAGCCTTTTAGCACATCTTTCGGAGGGCACATCTTGTGCAGGAGCTGGCAGCGTCCTCTGCCAAAAATAAAATAAAAAAACACCACAATAATTGTGATCAATCTTTGTCACTGCACTATTTTATGTATGGATCAAAAGTACCTTCACTATGATCTTTTATGATTAATGTTGATTTTGGGTTTTCTTCTAGCAACTCTTCCAAAATATCTTGATCAATTTCAGTGTGGGACTCATCATATATCCTCAAGTCTGCTCCAGTCTGGAAATCAAATCTGCTTCGCACTGTAGACCAAAAAAGCAGCCATTACAACAACACTAAACAATATACCTAAAAATATTGGTTACAATACATCAATATTGATTGATACATCAATCGATTAACTGTATGATGCATCAGTGTACAAACAAAACACGATTAACGTTGATTTCATAGAAGTAGCTTTCTTGGATATTTTTGGATGTGTGTAAAGCGCACATAATGGGCAAAAATAATGTACTATTATTAGTATTACTTAGTATTAATTTGTATTACTTTGCATACAAAGGAATCAATAAGAAACTATTAAAAAAACTTTCTTTTCTCAATGTCCTTATTATGGATGGTACATGTGGAAAATGTTTAAGAAATTTTGTGAAACTGGTGTGAAATTTTCACAATTGCAATGTTTGTGTTATACACTTTGGTTGATGAGTTAATCAAGCTGTATAAAATAGACATATAGTGTTGTAATATTGATCTATATACCCCTGAACCACATCAAATCACTGCAATTAAGGTGTCAGCAAATATCATAAATGCTGGCTAAGAGAATACTTTGAAATATGATAAGAACAAGGACACTTACCTTCATTTATGAAATCTGTAAAAGTGAATCCATTCTGCAACTTTATGAATTTCTTGGAGTCTTTGAACTGCACCTTCACAAACACGACGTTAACCTAAAGAGAAAAAGGGTCTTAAAACATCTGTGCAGAGTCACTTTAATGTTTATAGTACAGGGGTTTTCAAAGTGGGGTCTGTGACATCATAAAATAATATGCCATATATTTTCAGTTCTACAAGTTGCACTATTATCCCTCCCACACTAACTTACAATTAAGGGGTCCTTGGAAAATGTTCTCCCCTGTCAGGTATCCCTGGCTCCACGAAGTTTGAAAACCCCTGGCTTATTACATTACTTTTTACACTGGGCACTTTTTAGGACTGGGTGACAGTGATATTTTAATTATGAGATAACCGTTTTAGCTGGTTAAGTAAAGAAACACTGGCTCGCTAAGACAAAAGGCTAACGTTAAACACAATGTTAAACAACGATTTATCAAACTATTTCGGTTTATGGAACGTTTATCTTCATGAAATAAAGAACTTACCTTCTGCGTTTTTCCCAGTTTGTCACGTTAGGCCATCTAATATAACGTTACTCCGCAGCCCGAACTGGAGAAAATGATGTATGTGGGAAAAGTTAACACTTTTGAGCCAGCAAAATATTGCTTTTAAACAATTATATTATAAATTACATACTGCAAATACGATTACAGAAAACTCACCGTCTAGCAGCGAGTGAGCGCTGGCCTCGTCTGCAGGAGAGTCGAAGCAAATGGCGTCCGAGAGAAGTTTCAGCGCGCGCAGCACGCCCTCAACGCTACACAAACTTGATATTTAACGAAATGTACAAATAAATAACAATAAAAAAATACACTGACCTATTACAAAGCTTTGTTAGTTGTTACAGTCAGCCAGGTCAAGTATTAAAATCCATGTCAAATAAATTAACAGACTTTTATAAGTAACGTTACCCCTAAACTCTATCGTAAACAATGATGTACATAACTTTATGAAATACATCACTTACTTTATGCACTTCTCCATTTATAAATGTATAATAATCGTTCTGTAGGTTTTCAGTTAAAAAACACGCTTCTTCGCTTCGGGTGGCGATTCAAATAAAATGGCGTCAGTGAGAAAAGTTTTAGCTGGTTGAAGCTCGCACCAGGTAAATGCCCCGGATGTAAAATCGCACTTACCAGTGTTAATGAGGTCAGGCGCTCAGTAGTTTCACCAGGCAGAGTATCCCTTTTACACCATCCGTGTTAATTCAGCACCATAACATTAACACTTTACTCTAAAACACCATAACACCAGGATTTTAACTCTGGTGATTTTGCTGTGATATTTTTGCATATTCTCATTGCATAATATTAATTCTGATCAGAAGGTGATAACTCTTTGACTCCTGCATCAAGTCAGGACATGTCGCTGTATGGCAAGCCGTTTTAGCATTTAAACCTTCGTTCAGACTATCCATAAATATATTTAGAGAGAGGAAAAATTGTATTTTGACGAGTGATAATTATAATTTGACTAGTCAGAATGACAATTAGAGATATCTGCAAATATAATTGCACTAGTAAGAAATCGGATTTGAGATATCTGTAAACATATTTTGACTAGTCAAAACTCAATTTAAGATATCTGTAATGATGTTATAGATATCTTTAAAAGACGCGTCATGTATCCGCAAATGTAATTAGAGATATCTCTAATTCCGTTTCGACTAGTTGCAATTATATTTGAAGATATCTGCATTGTATTTGCTAGTCCAATCTCCTGTTGCGTGACGTGAAACTACATTTCCTCAGCACCGCCCACAGTTCCGCCTCCCTAAATAACCGCTAACAACTTTAGCCTGCTTTTGTTTTCACGAAGAAAGGATATGAAGTACTTCAGGCATTATTAAGCCATGGCGGGAGCTGTTCTCGACAAAATAGCAAGAAAGTGTCAACAAATTGAAAGAGCTCAAAGTCAGGGAAATTGTGGTGAGCGCGAACTTTGTGCGATATATGATTGCTTAAGAAATGCACAGAGAATTGCATATTTGCTGCCTCCTGAGACGTATGAAGAATTAAACAGAAGTCTGGATGAAATTCGAACGATGCTGTCGACGCATTTGCAGAGTGAGGGAACTACAGCTTTTTCCGTCTCTCGAAGTAACTCAGGTGAATTTCTGGTTTTAAAAAGTTTGCTCTTTATCTGCAGTAATCGCATACACAAACGAGGAATCTCGGAAAGCTCGTCTTTGTCTTTTTTATGCGTTTGTTTATTTTCTGCTCTCTACTTTGATCATGACCATACCCATAGTAATACAACTGTAACTTTCTCCTCGGTCTGCACAAAAGTAGTCTTACCAGTGTACATGCTTTGTAACTATTCACTTACTAAATGAATACAGTTGTAATACAAATTAAAATCTATTTACATAATACATATAGTTAAAAGTATGACTGTACAACAAATTGTATGCCTACATAATTTTTATGTAAATAATGATTAAAATAACAATTCTTTGAATGGCTACTGAAAAACACTACTGATAAGGTTCCACACAAAGGTTAATCAGTCCATAAAAATGTATTTGTATGTGAGATTTCAGATTTCGTATCACACATAAGCATATACCATATTTAGGTTTAAAAATAACCAACAGACACTCAAACTGTTCAAAGTGTAATTTAATTTTTCAACTTTGCCCGGTCAAGTTCAATGACTCATAATAAAGAAATTGTATTTCTTCAACATTTGTAGGCCTACTAAAAAAAACAATGTTGAAAAAGTAGTTTAAATCTGCAATGCTGGGTAATGTGCAAAGTGCTTGTTACAGAATCACCCTCTTATTAGACCATTACTTTGTTCCATCCCTTCCTTTCTTTCCTTTCTTATTTGCCACAATTTTTCTAATATTACACTGCTTGCCATTAGGAGCTGCATGCCAGTAAAACAAATATGTTGCTTTCAATTGCAGGTAGCCGAGGTAGACCAGCCATTCAAATAACACGTGACCAAATTGAATTTTTAATGAAGCAAGGTCACACAGTCAAACGAATGGCAAGAATGTTAGGGTGCTCCTCCTCATTCTTGTACAAGAGGTCCAAGCTGCTTGGCGTATCAATCAGGAGCAGAATGTCAAGAGTGGATGATGGAGAACTTGAAAATGTAGTGAGACGACTACAATGCCAGTATCCAAATACTGGAAGTGAGGTAAGGCTTGTTTGATTTCATTTTAAGGTCTGTCCTATCAGTTCATAAACTAATTATTATTATTTCATTTTCTCCAATTCAATGCAAACATTTTAGATGATGCGAGCCTTACTGGTTGCAGAAGGATTAAAGGTTTCCCGCCAAAGGGTTCGTGAGATGTTGGTCCGTATCAATCCAGCGGCTGCTGCAAGGAGATGGAGCAGCACAGTGGCTAGAAGAGTTTATCATGTGCCCTATCCCAACAGTCTCTGGCACATTGATGGCAACATGCGCCTCATAAGGTTAGTTTAATGTAGTTTATGTTCTGCTGATGCAGCATAAAAATGGTGTGACAGTGCATTTCTGCGATACTAAAATATAGCCTAGTGTAGACCTGCATTATCAAATTCGGATTTATAGAATAAACAGCCAAACATGTTTAGAAACCTGAATAACCCAGCCATTTATGCTGGTTATGCATCTGATTTCAATTAAAAGTTATTTGTTTTTAAAGGTATTTGGTCTTAAATATGCTAAATAAATCTGTTACAGACTAGTCCATTACTGTGAACCTAAGCAGCCATTGTAAATCACAATACTACAATATCATTATTACAGTTCACCATATCGTCCTGGCTTAAAACCACTAAATGTTAAATCACTGACATTTTAGATCCAGTGACTTTTTTTTAAAGCTGGTTTGAAAGAGTCTGTACTGTGGAACTATATGAACGTTTGACTTTTAGAAAACTTGCATTTTCTATATGAATTATTAATACAGTACATACAATTATTCTAAGTATAACACAGTGTAGTTTATATTTCACTTCTATAGTCCCTAATATTCCAGTTGTCCTTATGTACACTTCCTAATTTCTTGATTATTAGACCCCGCTTTTTTCACCATTTATTAATGTTAAAATAAAAATTTGTCCAAACAGTACTTGATTATTTGTGCGCCCTGTTGTAAAGGTTAATTATTTAAAAATTTCATTTTAATGTGTCTATTGTGATGTCCTGCATAAAAGAAACCTGGGAACTGTGAAGAAGTTGGACCTGTAGCACTTCTTTGTTTGTTTCTTCACACTGTACTACCTATAATACTTAACTTACATTTGTATTATTATTATTTTTTTTCTTTTAGATGGGGCTTTGTGATTCATGGTGCAATCGATGGACATTCACGACTAATCACATACCTAAACTGCAACACCGACAACTGTGCCAGTACTGTACTGTCTCAGTTTATTCAAGCAACATGCCTTTATGGTCTGCCCTCTAGGGTAAGGTCAGATCACGGTGGTGAAAACTTACAAGTGGCCTTGTTCATGAACCTTGTACAAGGACTTCAGCGCCGGAGTCACATCACTGGGGAATCAGTTCACAACCAAAGGATAGAACGTTTGTGGAGGGATGTATTTTTACATGTGCTACATTCATTCTACAGCATGTTCTACAGTCTTGAAGATTCTGAACTTCTTGATCCCAGCAATGACCTTCACAAAGTTTCACTCGGCATAGTTTTTCTTCCACAGATCCAAGCCAGACTACAGCACTTCAAAGAGGCATGGAATCACCATGCTTTGCGGACAGAAAACAATAAAACACCAACACAGATATGGACTGAGGGAATGCTGTCAAGGATGGGAAATGACAGCACAGCTCTCAACAATGTGTTTGGAGACGATCCCTACAGGCCAGAAAATTTAAATGAACTTCTGGCTCAACATGGCATTGAGTATTTGCCCACAGCTGAAACAGAAGACATCCCAGCTGTAACTGTTGAACAGCCTCAAATTAACCTCACTCCTCAGCAAATGGAAACTGTGTCCCATGCTATTGACCATATCACAGATTTAAAGACTAAGTTTCAGGTGTGTTGTGCAGAAATTGCCAATCTTTTGGCAAACTAGTGTTGCAGATTAGAGTGTGTTAATGTCATTCTTTTGTAATATTTTAATATGTAAACGATGTAACTACAACAATGCTCTGTTGAAGAATTAATAGATGCTTACAGTAGATGCTGACATTGAAAAAATAATTTTCTGTGAAAAGCTGGTGTACAAGTGAGAACCTGAACAAAGAGTTAAAAGTGAGCAATGTTACTGTGTTTTTTCCACAATAAACAGTAACATGCACAATGCAGAATAATGCATTTTATTTTGGAATAGATGCACATCTCAAACATATTTGACTTGAAAGTGGTTCTTAAATGGAACTTTAAATTAATAAAAGGTGTACTCAGTTGTAACTATACCTAAAATTACTTTATATAAAGAGGTAATATTAAGGCTTAAAGCATGAGACTTCTGTAAGTCATAATGCATTGACAACATTTTGTTTTCTTTGTTAACCTTTTCCTTTAAAAGTGGAAAAATGTACATTTTTTTTTCCACTCCAAAAATTCAGAACATAGAAACTAATACACTTTGTACTATTTGAGGTTGAGTAAATGGTCACAGAATTTTCATATTTGGGCTAACTCCCCCTTTAACAACGACAACAAGATACAAACTCACAACAAGATACAAACTCAACACAATGCAACAAAACCCCATCCATTATGGATGCAGCTCTAGATTTCAGGCAACACCAAAATATGGGCTTTGCATGATTCCCTCCGTCATGTAGGTCTTGAACATTTCATATTCTTTGTGTATCGGCAGTCGTAATATAATGAGGCAAGTATTGGCCTCGGGAAAGATTTTTCCGTCTTGATGGAGGAACTCTATTTCTGGGCGGTGGGGGAAACCCAGGGGTGGCACTGTGGAGGCTCCAGTGGTAAATTCCATTATTCTCTCAAGAGTGACTGCATCACTCTCTCCCTCTGCAAAATATATGTACAGAAAATCACAAACTTCAAAAGACTCTAACCTATTATAAAATGTGTGGTAAGTGCAGTTCTTTGACAGCGATATTTTGATCTAAACAGAGTTAGTCAGCCTGTCTAATTATGACTACATCTAACTGCATTGTTTCTATATTTTTTCTGATTACAAAAAAAAAAAAACAATCCTAAGTATTTGTTCTGCATAATGGCTAGATTCACCACAAATAAGATAATTTTTCATTGTGAACACTCCTTTTCTTCAAATCTAAGTCACTGTTTTTATTAATCACTTTTTGTTTTTAGAGGACCAATAACGTAAAACAAAGAAAAGCCAATTAAAAATAAAAGCTACATAAAGTAGCGTTGGCATTCCAGCTATTAATTTAACGGCATGTGTCCCATTCAAACAGTCTGAATATTAATATTTACTGTAATCGTAGTGATTCAGGACAAGACACAAACACAACTTGGAAAATGGATTTAGTAATTCACTCATTATACTGTATACATTTTGAAAAAAAATGACATGGATGTACCCTTAACATTACATAAAAAACATTTCATACCTTCAACATCGATCAACCAGTCCCTCCAGTGGCATACAGTCTGGTTTTCCTTTGCCCTTCTGTTGCTCCCTTGTGGGGAGAAGTTAACATGAAAAAGACTGCAGAGATCCTTTGCCTGAAGGGGCCTCTGCTCATTGATGAACATATCATAAAAAAGTGCAGGATATTTCTGCATCTCTTCCAGCAAACCGAGAGTTTGCAACCCTTCTGAAAACCTGTAAAACAAACATAGCACTCAATGTAAGTTTCAAGCAGATGATAGCTATGTTGTCAGAAAGGAAAGGCTTAAAAATTTACTTCACCCCAAATAAATTAAATTCTGTCATTAATTATTCTGGTCAACCCATAAGACCTTCATATATGTTCTACCATGACAACTTTCAGAAGGTGTTAGCATGGTAGTATCTTTATTTGAGTTCTGGAGGTTAACTAAAGTCCTGGGGTGTGAAAACCAATGAGGGTGAATAATTAACAACAGAATTTTAATTGTTGGGCACTTACTGGTCCAAGGCAGCTCTTAGCCTTCCATTCACAAAGAACTCTGCAGCTGACTGGACAAGAGAGTTCCTTTCTGTCAGGCTTGATACATATCTCAAGGCACCAATGATACTTAAGCTGTCTGCTGCTTCTGTAATGGCACAATTTGCCTCCAGAACATTTGTTGCTTCCTGTATCTAAAACAGTTGTGAAAAAAGAAATTTTACAATTGTGAGAAAAAAAAAAAATCTAAAACCGGCATGATAAAGAGGTCAGGTGATGCATTTTCTTGTTTTCCTTTTTCTTTAGTGTGTTAATTAGGTGTTCGTACTTGTATAAGATTTGCAGTTACAAAGCAGTGTCCCACAAAAGGTAAGGTGACACATTTCAACCACATTTATACCAAAGAGCTCTGTTATCAGTGGAAAACGAAACCATCTGTATCAGCATAGAATGAAATTGTTACACAAAGAGAACCATTTGTACTGCTGGTGGAAAAGCAGCTCTAGATGTCCTGTGTTGTTTCACACTGGCGCCTGCTCAAGCAGAGCTGAGCATCATTTACCCATTAACTGTCTTATATGAAATTTGAAAGCTGTAGCTTGCGATTATGGTAAGGGGCATTCAATTTCTGACACACACTTGTGGTGTTCGGTCAATCACAGTGACCGAACAATCAATCACAGCCCCTACTTTGAGCTGGAAGGAGAAGCATTGTAGAAAATGCCACATTTGAGAGAGGCTGGGCATAGAATAGTATATGAAAAATAATTAATGCACAGTATATGAAAAATAATGTGTTTTTTAAACATTGAAGCATGTCGACACATATTTTACCAAATACACAAAATAATGATCTTTAATAATAGCATCATATAACACCTTTAAACAGTTCTCAAACATCTCCGTACCTTGATTAGTTGCTCCCTCAATGTATGATCTCCAATCTCATCCACTGAGGCAGGGGATGTTGGCACACCACAGAGCTGCTGAAAAAGCCTTTCAGAGAAGAAATGTGGTCCAACTCCTCCATGGACGACACACAAAGCAATCATCTTCCCCACTGATGCATACAACATAGTCTCCAAAGCTAAAGCAAAACAGAAAAAAATATTGATGTCAGAAATTCCTACAGAACCATTATGAATATTTTTAAGTTAATATTTTATCCCTCAGTCACCACTGGCTTAAATTTTGTTATTAGAATTCAGGTGATCTGATCATAATTGGACTATGTTTAATGCAGGTGAAAACAGGGACTGTCATTCTTACATTCTACAGTCTTACATATCATTAATGTAACTGAGGAAAAATGACATTTTTTTAACAGATTCATCTTTTTGACCCTTTGTAAGTCTTATCTGTGTCAAAATAGTTTTGTCTTAGAATTGCATATGAACTAAAAACGGCAAGCTATATGATCAAAACTGTGTCCTATAAAGTCACAATTGCTAGATATAAACTCTATAAGTCAACTTTAAACTTTATAAGTCACAACTGCAAGTTTGTATCCCATAATTGAGGATAAATAGTTACCTTTTTTATTTTGTGGCAGCTTCCACATAAAACATCTTTGCATATGAAAGTTATATATACACATACTGTATGTGTAACTCTCTTGAATACGTTTACAAATTTTTAGTATAACAGCGGTATAAATTAACAAAATGTGAGGTGTTGATTATAGCATTATATTTTGATCTACCCTCAACACTTGAAAGGTTACAGGGATGAGCACTCAGTGTTGATCAAGTGAATGCAGTGATCTCATCATTGCAACATGATTTCTGCTCTCTCACAAAATCCTTTTATCACAACTAACAGTGCAAACAAGATGTAAATACAGCATATAGTACAATGTACCCCTGTCATTCATTTTAACAGACCCGTATACAATAAAAGTCTTTACTGGACTACCAAGTTAGATATTATTTCTGAAACTAGCAGAATGTTTTAATAGAACAATGTGAAACTTACAAAATTAAATTTCTCATGACCCCATAAAAAAATCCAAACACAAGAGATCAAAAAGACTGTTCGACTATTTGACTCTTAAGGTGGAATCCAAAAAGCATCATCTGACCAGTAGTGGTGTGAGGAAAAAATAACTACTTTTTCAAGGACACTGAAGAGCTGAACAGCATTACAACATAACCTGACACAAAAGCTTTCTGCTTTAGCAGGAGTACTGACCTTGAGTGTCTAGAGCCAAACTCCTGTCTTTCTCATTGCCCTGAAAAACATTTGATTGATGGACGGCCCGCATCAACAACCGCAAGTATTCTCTAGTAGGGCCACCTTCATCTATTGCCCCTTCCCCATTTTCGTCAGCATCAACAAACACTACATCTAGTTTTGCTTGTGGGTTGAATCGTCGCCGTTTGATAGCTTGCAGGCTGCAGTGTAATATGTTTTCTCTGAACACATTTATTTGGTTTGCTGTTGGGCAGATGTTTCCATCAATTTTGCTTTGCAGTTTTTTTAGAATGGTCTGTAGGTCAACCCTGCAAAAGACAAAGATTGGATGTTTTTAGTCAAATGCTGAGCATTTTGGTATATTTCAGAATATTGCTAGTTGCATAAAGCTCGCTCCCGCATGCAGGGACTTCCAGTCACAAAGCAACCTCATCCCATTATTTTTAAATGAAGAGTTGTTGGCTTTCCGTGTGTGTTTGTGTGTGTGTGTGTATGTGTGTGTGTGTGTGTGTGTTTGTTTGTGTGTGTTTGTTAATTTGTGAATGCATAAAAATATTTTTTTTAACTGTTAGTAAATAAGCATATATAGGAACATACTCATCTAGGACCACGGAGCTCCCTTGAGCTATTAGGGATAGATCTACAATGTCTGATGGCTGGGGAGATGGAGAACTAAGTGGCGTCTCCTCATCAATGTCTATGACAATTGGCTCTGCAGGTTGGTCTTCAAAATTAAAATTAATGAATGGAGTCTGAGCTGTGAACGAAGCCACAGAAGGCTGTACATAGGGCTGAGCAACTGAAGACTGGGCAGTGGGCAGAACAACTGCAGGCTGGGCAGAGGTCGGAGTGACTGGAGACTGGACTGGGGATAGAGCCACTGAAGACTGAACAAAGGACGAATCCACTGGAGGCTGGGCAACATTTACAGGGTCGCTGTGTTTTTCCTGAAATGAAAAGAACAAAGAACAATAATGACAAAACTGTGATTTAAAAAGTAGTGTCGAGCTCACACCCGGAGCAGTGGGCAGCTATTGCTGTGGCGCCCGGGGAGCAGTTGGGGGTTCGGTGCCTTGCTCACCTCAGTCGTGGTAGAGGGTGGAGAGAGCGCTGGTTATTCATTCCCTCCACCTTCAATCCCTGCTGGACCTGGGACTCAAACCCGCAACTTTTCGATTACAAGCCTTGCTCCCTAACCATTAGGCCACAGCTGCCCCCAAGTTAGGCTATATTAGGTTATATTGGCCACAACCCATTGGGTGTGGATGACAATTCGATTCAGAACTACAAACACGAGTACAAAATGTAAAAAAAAACAATGTGAGACCAATGGAGAGGGGGTTTGAGTGACTAATAATAAAAATGTAAACTGAAAAAAAAAAAAAAAAAAAAAAAAGTTTAAAGTTATGTTTCATCTTAACTAACATTTAAAAAGATCCATTATGCCTTGAAATTTTAAATGCATCATTATGCATGAATAGACGAGTATAACTTCACACGTAAAACCCATAATTTGCAGATCAACCTGCAACTTATTTTCTCTCCAAATAGTAGGAAATCAATTGAAATGTGGAGGATATTAACTGTGAAAAGATGATTGACAGGTCAGTTTAAAGTACCATTAAAAGACAGTTTTATGACTGGATAGAATGTCCCAAAGCTTGCCTACTCTTCAGTCACACTCAAAACTATGTACATTTTCTTAAAAAAAAAGAGTACATACTTTTAGGGCACGGTATAGGCAAACTGGGACAAAGGGATTGATTACCACCTGTTTGATTAATTAGTCTTGTTTGATTTCCTTTTTAAGTTGTACCCTTACCGTCACTTGTTGTCCAGCTTTTGCTGCCTGTCTGCCTGCCTTTTTGGATCATTACATTAAACTGGATCAAAGAATACGTTTGAGAATCAAAATTTAATTGAATAGAAAAATGTGTCAAAACCCAGCCCTGTTAATCACATCTGATCAATCCTTGAAACTCCAAATGAGTAAACAATGCTTTCCTAAAACTTAACAGGGACAATCAGGCCAAAAATTATAATAATTTATCAACAAAAGGTAATGCATATGGCCATATGAAAATCATTATGAAAAAAAAAACTTGCTCAAGTATACTGCTGTAGTAACCTACCAGATTATCCAAGGGTGATGTCCAAAGGATATACAATGTAGAGAAAGGTTTGATTCCATGATCTGAAATTGACCCAGTAGAAGTGCTCTCTATAGCATTTGAAGAAGTAGCTTCCTGGATTCTGAACACCTCACTGGCCATTTCATCTTGCCCAATAAAATCAAACAAAACCTAAAAAAAAGGCCCACGATGGCAAATATTATTAAAATAAAGAAATCCCAGAAATGAGGAAAAGAAACTAAATAAAACATCTATGAAAAAATCCTTAATCCTTCTTCACAATGAACTTCTTACTTGAATTGAATCAGCCATGATGAACTTCCTCTTAATTAAATCTCCATTTGGATATTTGACTTTCAGAAATTCTCCATCTAGAGGTTCAACACGAACGGCCATTCGCTGGCGTCTTTCCTCAATGGCCTAAAAAAAAGATATATATAAAAAAAAAAAGAAAAAAGAAAAAGAAAATTCAATAAAATATTTAGTGGCAGCACTAACCTTTTTGCGCTTTTCTTCCAGAACCTCATAGCAGCGCCTCCTTCTGTCCTGCAATACCATAGATTTAATATACATTTTTGTGCACCCAAATTTTAACCATGGCAAGCAAACTGCAATAAGTCAAAAATTACCTTTTCTATATCTGCCAACAAAGAAGCATTATATTCTTCATCTTGCTGGGAACGTATAGCTCGCCACTCCTGAAGGAAATAAAGTACAACTGTGAGTCAAATCATTAATAGTTACAACCTTTGACAACATCAAAAATTATTTCCCTCACATGCAGATTTACAGATTCTGTAATCTCAGCATTGAAGGAGGTTTCATCAAGTGCTGTAGTATTGGATGGTTGTTGTGAGTTCTGGGAAATGGCTGTGGATGGTGTCATTACCTAGGAGAAGACAAAAAAAAAAAAAAAAAAAAAAAAAAACGACAAAGACTCACTGCACAGTAAGGAATTTACTTGAACTGTCACCTAACATTAAATGTGCACTGTGCAGAAACATATTTTATATGTATAAACATAATTTATATTAAGGTTAAATTAAAGACCAATTCAACTGAACATGTCTTAAAGAAATGACTCATTCATTTGAATATTTAGGCCCAGATTTACTAAACAGGACAAATTAGCACGAGAACACAATCCCATAAATGCACTGATGGGAGTATAAAGTTCTGGGGTAGATTTACATTAAATAACTTCACTCACATGCAGATTTACAGCTTCTGTAGTCTCAGCATTGAGGGAGGTTTCATCAAGTGCTGTAGTATTGGATGGTTGTTGTGAGTTTTGGGGAATGGCTGTGGATGGTGTCATCACCTAGAAGAAGACCAAAAAAAAAAAAAAAAAAAAAAGACAGAATTTGTTAGACTCACTGCACAGTAAGGAATTTACTTGAACTGTCACCTAACATTAAATGTGCACTGTGCAGAAACATATTTTATATGTATAAACATAATTTATATTAAGGTTAAATTAAAGACCAATTCAACTGAACATGTCTTAAAGAAATGACTCATTCATTTGAATATTTAGGCCCAGATTTACTAAACAGGACAAATTAGCATGAGAACACAATGCACTGATGGAATGTAAAGTTCTGGAAAATACTAGCACATTGACGAGCACAAGGTTTGTTATGCCAAAAGAGGGTTGTGTTAGAGCAAAATGTCAGTATATCTGGCCCTTGGACTTTGTTTAACATGTAGTGAAGTCATACCTGTGAAACTTCAGCTCTTGGGACTATATAGAGCCTGCTCTTTCCAATTGCTTTTTTTAGGTCTTTCACACTATTTGCATGCACTTTTTCTATCTTCCGTCCTTTTCCTGCTCTTGCCAAATGAAAACCTATTAAGTTTAAATTCACAGTTGGGTAGCATTGGCAGACAAAATTGTTTAATTCGGACAGAGTCCAATTTATTTGAATTTTTGATCGTTGGGTTCCTCTCCCTGTTGTTTCGTGTACTGGTCTACCTACAAAATTGAAAGTACACATAAGCAACATAAAATAAACAACAGCTCATCAACTAATCATATACTGTATGTAAGAGATCAGGTTTAATATAATACAGCTCACTACCAAGTTTGGTGAACAATAAGTAACATTTCCTGTTTTTAAAAGGATTTTTTTCCGGTATTTAAAACACTTTAATGCCCACCAAGATTAAAAATTGTCCCTCTGATAGCTGACTGCTTTTTAAACGCTCCTGTGAGTGTTTGCATAGGCACTCTGTGAAGACTGTCAAAGGTTTCAGTTTACAACGGGTCTTTGCTGCATTAACATTTGTAGGTAGTCACTGACATATCTGTTGCAAAAACACAACGTCCAAACAGATGTGTTTAATTTAATCAGTATCTACACCACCAGGAATGGCAAAAATGACTTTTTGTTCACTGCTTCTTTGTGTCTGCACACTCACAAATCCATTCATTATTACTAACGAAGTATAACAAGAAAATCATTGCTGTGCAGACAGCTCCATTGATGACGAGTTTTTGAAACAGTACTACTTTGCATACCTCGCATTGACCTGAAGTACTGAACAGCTTCAGTGATTATAATGCCAGCAATCTTTGCTCACTTTCTGTATTAAAGCTGTATTAATGTTTTTCATGCTACTAACTACAAAATAAAAAGTTTCTGCATTAATAAACTCATTTAAATGTGCAGGTGAATCCAAGAGACTATGATAACCATAGCAATGGATGGAACAAAACAATCGGATAGGGTATGTCAAATGATCTGTGCAAGTTTTAGAGTGTAAAAGCTAAATTATAGAAAAAAAATACAAGAGTTAAATAAAGTATAAAATAGTTCTAAATACTTGTTTTTATTATCTGCCCTGACAGTAATTTCCTTTTATGAATAAACAGGATAAGCTAATCTTAAAAATGGTTTTGAAATATTTGAATTGGTAATTCCAAAATATAACGCTGTGGTACATCTGAAATCCTTATATATCAAGTATATATTTACCTAATCCCATGTTTGCAAACCGCTCAAGCTCTGTTGTAGATGGTAAAATTGCAATATCTGGGCCTGAGAGCAGGAAAAGGTGTGTCTGCCAGACAGAATTTTCTTGCCTTCCCGGTGGTCCTGACACACACATAGAAATACACAGTTAAATAATATCTTAAACACTGGTAAATCACTGTTAATTTTGCAAATGGTTACATAGCACAACCCAACTTACTGTTAAGTCGTTGGACCTGGCGCCGGAAAAGGCGTCTAGTTGAAGTAAGGAGATTGTTATTATCGTTAGCTAAGAGCTGTTGTCTGGCTCTTGAGATGCTGTTAAAAACTCTGTCAAAGATCGCTGGCTGCATCTCCTGATCTGATGACATGGTAGGCTGAGAGAAAACAGTTTTCCCCAAACGCATCAAGGTCAGGAATTTAATATTGCCTAAAATATCCAGATTTTGTTTTTTCGTTTTCATACATGCTTAATGTAATGAAGCAAGTCTGCACAGACCGATCAGCATATGACATTAACGTAAGCAACAGAAAAACAAAACCTGAATATTAGACGTAGAAATCCTGGCCACGACACGTCCGAGGAAAAAAACGGCACGTAGGGTCACTCTACAGAACAGAATATTGTACATTGCAATGTGGAATTCACCTTCACATTTTCACAATTAAAGATAAAAGAAAATTATACATTACCATCGAACATGAAGATGGAGCCAAACAAAATAGCTATTTTATTTATAAGAGAATTGGTCTATAAAAGACTCGTTTACGTTCCTGTAACGTTAACTTACGTGCTCTGAAGACATTTCCACTCACATTTAATGACTACATGAAGCACAGCAAATCCGACCATACGTAAACAGCAATATGTAAAAATGTGGATAAACATTTAAAACCTAATAAATAGCCTATGGCCACACCATATAACTTATGCCTGATAGGCTATATCAATTTATTACACGGCTCTCTGGAATGCTTGATTCTGATTGGTCAGTTGAGACATTTGCAGGTTCGTTCTTTTCAAATAATAACCGCTCCAAAGTAATAATGCATAGCCGGTACTACTTGTATGTTTAAAATCCCTCCGCGCCAACAAAGATTACCGTTTGGCGCCATCTTATGACAAACAGAATGTTAGTCACGTGGTACTATATCGTTCCGTGGAAGGATAAAAATGTTAATTTAAAACAAATATGCCAATAAAATGTTTCAAATTCATATTCATGTCCAGTTTTTTTTCCTTATGTGGCAAGTAGCTGTGTAATAAGCGGGATAATGTACAGGCAGCCTGTAGTTATCGCGAAATAAGCCCCTTCAGTGTGATACAAGACCCTCCGCATCGCGTCGGGTCCTGATCACACTGTCGGGGCTTATTTCGCGATAACTACCGGCTGCCTGTACATTATCCCTTACTTGACATTGCAATTTATGAATTAAATCAACATTACGACAAAATGAAAAACATAAACGTAAATTATTAGGGGGCTAAATATAATATAAATTCCGGCGCTATCTCTGACAACTATATAGTAATAATATATATTACCTTACAAGCTGTTCATTTACAACGCAATGAACGCATTGTTGTAAATGATTTGCAAATAATGCAGTTACAATTACAGTGTTAACCTACAGGAATTATTTAATTAACTTACCTGAAAACCAGGTCAGGACTCAGGCCGTTTTGAGATTTTGGCGCGCTCGTCGAAGACCTTATGGTTAAGTCGGGGCTTAGCAAAGGGGTGGTTTGTGTACACAATTAAGATATCTATTAAATAATTATGACTAGTCAGAATGTTAATTCTAGATATCTACATTCAGATTCTTCCTAGTCACAAAGCTGAATGCGGATATCTCCAAAGAAAGATCCTCCTAGTCGAAAATCTGATTGAGATATCCATAATTAAATTGCAGATATCTTTAAATAGGTTTTGACTAGGAAGAATTCCAATTCAAGATATCTCTAATCAAGTTGTGCCTAGTCAAAAAATCCAATTCAAGATATCTTCAACTGTAATTCGACTAGTAGTAAATTATTTACAGATATCTACAAATGTATTTGTGGATATCTTTAAAAATGACGAATGAAAGATATCTCCAATTGGATTATGACTAGTAAAAACCCAGTTAGAGATATCTTGAATTATAATTTGCACTAGTGGCAACTCAGTTAGAGATATCTCTAATTTAATTGTCACTAGTAAAATTGTAATTAGAGATATCTCTAATTACAATTATGCCTAGTGAAAATTCATTTATAGATATCTTTAATTACAATTTCTACTAGTCAAAACTCATTTGTAGATATCTGAAAATATTTTCCAATGGAAGTTAATGGAAGAATATGACTAGTCATAAAAGCAATATAGATATCTCTAATGTATATTACGACTAGTCAAATTAACATTGTAGATATCTTCAATGCATATTATGACTAGTCACAATCACATTGTAGATATCTTGATTGCAATTACGACGAGTCAAAATTGCAGAATAGATATCTGGAATTGGAATTATGACTAATCAAAACTGAATTATGACTAGTATGGCAAAGAGTATTTAATGCTAAAACGGCTTGCCATAGTCGCTGTGCATCAGGACGTTTCCCTCCAGATGGTTGGTGACGTCAGGTTGAAGTCTTCAGCGTCACTAATGCTCCATTCAGGACTCTGGATGCTTTTGTGCTCCATTGATGTGAACACAGAGAGTCGGTGTGGGAACCTCACATGAGATCTACTCACACTGACCAGCACAAACACACACATCTGCTTCATCTGGACTCCATCGTGTGTGAGTGACGTCATGGCAGCAATAATAATGCTGAATAACATAAATGATGACATTAAATATCAGCACTATATTTGAGACGACATAAAATGTTGATCTTCATGCAAATCCTCTTAAATAATCCATATTTATCCAAATAATACTGTAAGAACTTGTTTGCCCAAAACAAGAAACATTTGAACATTTGATTTATATTGATTTTATTGTATTCTGTTATTTTTCCCTTCCCTCTCTGTTTTAAAAGTTTAAACTTTGTTTGTTCCTTAAGTTAAAGTTTAAACTTTTGAACTTTTAAACTTTTTTGCACTTAAATTATACCACAATTTGGTTCAACTTCTGTTGTTTTTAAATGCACTCCATGAATAAAGTATGATCTGACATAACATAAATGTTTTTTTATACAGTTTTATTTATACATGGAATGCAAACTAAAACACTGCTTTGTTTAAAGTACAGAGTAATTCAGATCACAAAGTGTAAGAATGCCATGACGTTGATGTCATGAGATGCTTCAGTGCTCAGTGATGTACGCGTGCTCACTGACTCCACGTGTTTCTAGTGATGATGAGCGTGACTGCTTCAGTGACACTGATGTGAACATGAGCTCTACAGGTCAGCACTTTCCCAGATTCACCCTCCACCTGCTCCTTTGAGCCCCTGATGGAGGATCATTGAGCATGTGGCGGCCCACATCCCTCATTGTCTGTTTGAGCTCTTTCATTGGCTCCAAACTGTGAGAAACTCCAACAAGCTCAAGCCTCACACATTCATATGGAGATTTGGGAGTATAAATAGAGGAGCTGCAGCCAGTGCAAATCAGACTCACTCTGAACAGAGAGATCTACAGAACAGAGATCCAGACATGACACCTACAATCATCTCAAAGGAGCATCTCCCTCTCAACAACAAGGTACATTCACATCCTACTTACAGCAGCATTACTGCAGCAGCTTTCACTGCTCTTCTAAACCATTGGCTTATTTGAAGTCAACTTTCCTAATGCTTTTCTGTCTTCATTTGCAGCTGAGAAAGCCAAGGGTGGAGAAGATGCCCAGAGATTGTGTCAACTCAAGCTCAAGTGTCTTCTGGCTCCAGAGTTCCTCAAGCAGCAGCCTGATTCCAAGCTGAAGCAGATATCCTGGAGATGGCATTTAACTTCATGCAACACCACAATCGCAGTTCACATGCTGTCAATCAAGGCTTCTCTTTTCTTGTCCAAAGATGAGATGATGACAGAGAAGAATACAGAAGTACTTCCAGAAGCTGCAGATATCATGTGAGCAGAACAGGAGGGAAAGTGTCCTGCCAGACCAGAACACCTTCAGAAAAGAGATGCATGTCAACAAGTGCTCCATCTGGAGGCCTTGGTAGAGCCTTACAGCAACCAGCAGCACATACTGAATTTCTACATTAGACTATTACGTATTCAGTTTCTCTTTTTGAGAAAAAAAGTGTTTCATGAGTTCCAGTTTGGAAGAGATATTTGTACTGCTAAGTGCTCTGATGATTCAATCTTCTATGAAGACTTCCAGATGGGAACATTTACTGATGTCTATATTAGACAACACTGACTTTAAGATACACCTTCATGGGCTGTGAAGGAAATACTCTGATTCAATCTTCTATGAAGACTTATCTTTTCTATTTTTGAGAAAACGTCCTTTAACTATATTTAGTTTGAAATATAACTTGCATTGCAAATGCCATAATGGCATTTTTCTGCAGGTCCTTAGAATTATTAGGCTACAAGTGCATTAAACTACATTTTTCATATCATTTGGGTATCATTTTCACCTTTGAGGTGATGCAATATGTGACTGTAAAGTCAAAGCAGCTCTGTTTGTTTCATGTTGAAACATTGTTCTTTGTTTTGCCAATGACAGAAAGAATTTATTGATCATATTTGTTGTTTTGAGAAATTATACCTGCATCAGTATGCTACTGTCTTCTAAGAGGATTTTTTTTTTTTTACAACAAATTTTATTTTTCTAATTCTGAAAAGAATGTGAACCCCCTGTGGAGGTTAATGTAAAACTCTCTAATGCATTGTTTAATTATAGAGATCTATGCACACTCTATATACGGCTGTATGTGTTAACTGTATTTACATTATTGTAAATCTTCTGATATAATGTGTTATGCACATTTATTGACATTTGTTATGTGATCAGTGTCCTCTAGAGGGCTTTTTTTGCACAGAGGTTCAGTTTAATTAAGCAGGTTGTATTAAAAACAAATGCTTTCAACTGTGAAAGTAATGTGTATGAGAAATATTTTTCATACAGAAAGAAACAATAAACTGAGCTCAACCCGATTATGTGGTTTCTTTGATTTTCTACGATGCCTCAAAGTTCTTAATCACTGAAGTCACACTTAATGTCTGAATGACATTAGACAGCAAAATATTACAGGAATCGTCTGTATCTGATATTCAATTGTTCAAAAACTGTTAGTAGCTACTGGCTGCTTGATATATACTGAAACAACTTGCTCTTATTTACATATTTAAGCTTTACTTAACATACATAATGAATGTGATGTTCAGTAGACAGACATCTATTGGTGCTTAACTGAACTGAGTGAATGAATAGAGTATGAGAAACAAACCCGCTGAGACAACAGAACTCAACTAGACAGCAGGGGTCAAAGGTCAATGACCTTGTATGAAACTTTTAGAGTTCCAACATGATGCTCTATTCTAAAACTACTGAAAAAATATAGTCCCATACTCGTCATTTGTGCTCTGCATTTAACCCATCCATAGAACGAGAGAGATAGAGAGAGGGAGAGATAGAGAGAGAGGGAGAGAGAGCGAGAGAGATAGATAGAGAGAGAGAGAGAGAGAGAGAGAGAGCGAGAGGGAGAGATAGAGAGAGGGAGAGATAGAGAGAGAGGGAGAGAGAGCGAGAGAGAGAGAGAGAGAGAGAGAGAGAGAGAGAGCGAGAGGGAGAGATAGAGAGAGGGAGAGATAGAGAGAGAGAGAGAGAGAGAGAGAGAGAGAGAGAGGTTCAAGACTCAAAGTGTATTAAAAATAATTTTAAACATTCTCATTAAATGTTACAGGTTCGCTGTCAAAAAGTTAAAGCTTGATATTTTTATTTAAATTAAAGCACAACTATTTGGATCAAGTTAAATAAATTAGAGTTTATCATAATAAATATATAATAAACTGATAATGAATGAAATTATAATTTTTTATAATGAAAAAAAGTATTTAGATTTGTAAATATATTTATACAATTATTTAGCATTATACATTAAGCAGCATTGAACTGCTCACAAAATGTGACAAAGCTCAGTATTTTGTTAATTAAATCAGTGGAAAATCATGCAAACCCAATTTCAAAAAAGAGTGTAAAAGCAAAATATATTTGATAATTTAAATATAAGAATACAATTAAAGCTATTATAAAAGTTCAACAAAAACGTTGAATGTTTATAAACTGATATTTCTATTAATTTATAATTTGTACAAGTTATTTAGCATTACACACTGAACAGAGTTAAATTAAGCGCAAACACAAACAACTTTTAACTTCAGGTCCATTAGCGTCACATCAAGATCCACAACCATGTTTAAATGTCTCTGTATATGCACATTCATATACATCACATACATCAACCTGTGGTCAATGGGGGTTTATCTGGTATTAGATGACAAGCATTCAACAGCCTCCCGAGGGAATGTTTATTATAGGATCAAGCAGTCATTAGCATCTGAATAGGCACATGTCTATTGTTCAGTGTGGGAAAGCTCTGGAACCCAGAATCACAGCTCAGTGTCATTAGCATCCCAAAACCCTCAATAAAACTCAATGCTTTCGAGACTCTGAAACAAGAGAAAACAGACTTGTCTTGTTCTCGTCCATATCAAAGGTTTTAAAACTCAATCCATTTTTTTTTATTCTAAACTGACCAGTCAGTCTGCAGCTTTAAACACTTTGAAATGTTACCCAAAGTCCCAAAAGAAAAATCCCACAGAAGTGTATTTAAAATTAAAAAATCCATTTAAAAATAGTCAAATCACTTCATTTATGCCAGATTCACTCTCAAAACTGAACATCCGAAGGACTTTTAATTCTTAGTTCAACCAAAAATGAACAAAGATTTGGAGAATTGCATCACTTGCTCACCAATGGATCCTCTACAGTGAATGGGTGCCGTCAAACTGAGAAATAGCTAATAAAACATCACAAGTAATTCACATGACTCCAGTCCATCAATTAAAATTTTGTGAAGTGAAAAGCAGCATGTTTGTAAGAAGAAGAAAAAAAAAATCAGCGTTTTTAACTTCAAGCTGTCACTTCTGGCCAAAATACAAGGCCATATCCATAATAATGTCACAGTCAAAAAGTACATCCCCTGTTGTCCTTTCTCATCAAAATCCACCAACATATTTGTTTAGAATTGTTTTGGTCTGTTTTTACTTGTGCATATTTATCTCCTGATTCAGACAACATGACTTTTTACTGAAGATAGCAATATTATGGATAGCGCACTCGTATTTAAGCTGGAAGCAACAGTTTAAAGTGAAAAAAATCCTAATGATGCATTTGTTGTTTGCAAACACACAGCTTTTCACTTCACAAGATGTTAATTGATGGAATGGAGTCGTGTAAATTACTTGTGGATTATTGTGATGTTTTTATCAGCTGTTTGGACTATAATTCTGACGGCACCCATTCACTGTATAAGGATCCATTGGTGACCAAGTGATGTAATGCTACATTTCTTCAAATCTATCTTCAAATTCAGCTACATCTTAGGATAACTTGAGGGGGTGTACATTTTTCAGCAAAAACAATTATATTTTTAGAAATATTACAAAAGGGGATATTTTAACTCTTTACTTATGAGCAGCCTGATAAACAAACCCCAGGAATAATTCATGCTTGTGATAACCAAATCATGAATGCATAATGAAATCAGACAAAGGTCCTTTTTTTGATTGTTTTATTTCGCCACAGACTGATTGAAATACATTCAATGGCCTTTTTCTTTCATATTTTAAAATGAATTCCTTCACAGAAGGAAACAACATTTCACTTACACAGTGAAAATTTTTTCACAATTGTTTAAGAAATAAATACCCTTACAAAAGGCAGTTCAAAAGCACAGTACATGGTACTGACAGAAAGATGAGGTATAACCTCTTGAAAAATTATTTTCATATACAAACAGCATATTATTTTCTCAGAAACACAAATATAAGCCCACTTGGGTTTCATATAAATCTCAATACGATTGAAAACAATCATCAATATTAATTACAGATACTGACCAACTCTTGGCCACAGTAACAAAACATGAGTAACATGTTGTTCAGATTACATAATTCTGATAATCTTTCAAATCTGAAAGAAATTTTAAGACTTATTATAAAGCCAAATTAAGACATGCTCATGTAGGCATCATTTTTTCAAAACAACAAATATGATCAAAAAGATCAATAAATGCTTTTTGCTAGTTGCAAAAAAATTAAGCATGTTTCAACATGAAACAAAAATAAAGCTGATTTGACTTTACGGTCACATAATGCATCACCTCAAAGATGAAGATTTACACCCAAAGGATATGAAAAATGCAATTTAGTGCACTTTTAGGCTAATACACACTGCTAAAACACAGTGTGCCATCATGGTAATTTAACTAAAAAATAGAGAGAGAAAAAACTCAAAAAGAGAAAAATCTTCATAGAAGAATGAATCATCAGAGCACTTAGCTGTACAAATATCTCTTCCGAACTGGAACTCATTAAACACTTTCTTTTCAAAATGATAAAATGAAAGTTTAATAGTCCACTAAATCTAGTGCAGACGTCTTTAAGGCTCTACCATGGAGCTCTTGTTGACATGCATCTCTTTGCTGAAGGTGTTCTGGTCTGGCAGGACACGTTTCCTCCTGTTCTTCTCACATGATATCTGCAGCTTCTGGAAGTGCTTCAGCACTCTTCGCTGGATCTCTGTCTTCATCTCATCTTTGGACACACCTGGAGAAGCCTTGACTGACAGCATGTGAACTGGAACTGTGTTGCAGGAAGTTGAGCATCATCTCCAGGATATCTGCTTCAGCTTGGAATCAGGCTGCTGCTTGAGGAACTCTGGAGCCAGAAGACACTTGAGCTTGAGTTGACACAATCTCTGGGCATCTTCTCCACCCTTGGCTTTCTCAGCTGCAAATGAAGACAGAAAAGCATTAGGAAAGTGTCCTTCAAATAAGCCAATGGTTTAGAAGAGCAGTGAAAGCTGCTGCAGTAATGCTGCTGTAAGTAGGATATGAATGTACCTTGTTGTTGAGAGGGAGATGCTCCTTTGAGATGATTGTAGGTGTCATGTCTGGATCTCTGTTCTGTAGATCTCTCTGTTCAGAGTGAGTCTGATTTGCACTGGCTGCAGCTCCTCTATTTATACTCCCAAATCTCCATATGAATGTGTGAGGCTTGAGCTTGTTGGAGTTTCTCACAGTTTGGAGCCAATGAAAGAGCTCAAACAGACAATGAGGGATGTGGGCCGCCACATGCTCAATGATCCTCCATCAGGGGCTCAAAGGAGCAGGTGGAGGGTGAATCTGGGAAAGTGCTGACCTGTAGAGCTCATGTTCACATCAGTGTCACTGAAGCAGCACACGCTCATCAACATTATACACACGTGAGAAAGACAGCATCAAATAGCTATTTTTATCCATCTAATTAAAGAAAAAAATATATACATATATTTAATTGTATTAAAATATTCAATATTATTTATTTGTTCATTCACGGTGTTAAACAGGAAAATATTTCAATGATGCAAACAATATTCAATTCTGATGTAGCCCTAAAAAGAGGACAATAGTAAACAGTACATTTTTCAGTTAAACTTCATTGTTGACTGAGTTCAGTTTAATAACTGTGTGAAGCTCATATGAGTTAAATTTATCTATAGAACAGCTCAGTTTAGTTCTCATCCAATAGTGTCAGTACATTCAACTCAATAATGTTGCCTGATATTTAGTGTCAACTATAAGCAAGCCAAAAGGGAAATTATTTATTTGTTTGTGAAAGACCGAATTAATAAATATGTCATCTACTTTTAGTTGGCCATATGTGTGTTGCACTTACACTGACAATAAGCAGTGCTCTAAATATTTCAGTAAACAGTGGATTGCCATAAAATAATTTTTCAACATTTATGTATATGAATGCATTTGTATCTAAAGGTTTAGGGTTGTGCACTGGAATTTAGATGTCATTGTCTCCATTGTCTGAGACTCCAGGACTCCAGATGTGTGTGTGTTTGTGCTGGTCAGTGTGAGTAGATCTCATGTGAGGTTCCCACACCGACTCTCTGTGTTCACATCAATGGAGCACAAAAGCATCCAGAGTCCTGAATGGAGCATTAGTGACGCTGAAGACTTCAACCTGACGTCACCAACCATCTGGAGGGAAACGTCCTGATGCACAGCGACATGTCCTGACTTGATGCAGGAGTCAAAGAGTTATCACCTTCTGATCAGAATTAATATTATGCAATGAGAATATGCAAAAATATGGATATTAAATGTATTATTGAATATGTAAAACATAACTTCTTAATTGCTTTTTTTTTTTGCAAATCGATTTTAGTTAAATTTGTGACATGTTTAAAATGATGCAAAAATTTTGCCATTTTAAAAGTTCATGATGCATTCAGGAAAATAAACCGTGATCGTGCTGGAATTCTGTTCATCATCAAACCAGCTCATCAAAGTCCCTTGTGTGTTTGTCAAATCTTGAGCTTGTGTTGGGGTTTAGGATGCTAATGACACTAGAACTGTGACTCTGTTCTCCAGAGTTTCCCACACACACAACAATAGAAGTGTGTCTATTCACATGATAATGATGCTCAATGCAGGACAGATTCCCTACAAGCTTTCTCACGCCTCTGATGCTGAAGATTTGCTCAAATAAACATACATTTTTACAGAAATCTGAAGATTAATTTCTTAAAATGAAACATTTGATTCAGTTATTTTCATTTTGGACTTAATTCAAGTGTGCTAATAGTATACTTCTTTTAAACTAAAAATAGGAAAGTATACTTTTAGAAGAAACCGAAACAACAGATGCCGCCACATGTAATCTAACACGATCCTCTGACATAAAACAGCATCAAAACTGTGTAACGTTATGGAATAAAATGCTTTCTAATGACTTTTAAGCTTTGGGGTATTGACTCCATCTGATTTGATTATCATTCCGAATCCAATTCATAGTATTTTTTCAGCTTTTTGTTCAAAATGTTGTTTATTTCTTTACATTTACATTTACATTTATGCATTTAGCAGACGCTTTTATCCAAAGCGACTTACACTGCATTCAAGTTACAGTTTCTACATTTTATCAGCTCTTGAGCTTTATTTGTTTTTGTTTTTTTAATGAAACTTACACTCAAGTGTTTAAAAAAAGAATGCATGAAGCTAGAATAAAATGTTTTCGTTTACAAGCAGCTTTCTTTTGATGTTTTGTATGTCCAGATATTCATATAACAAAATATATACAAATTAATACCTAAATAGGGTCATAGTACTATACTTAAAGTATGGTGAAAAGAAAACTTATGAGTATATTTGCAGTTTAAAACTACTAAACTAGACGTTTACTGAGACTATACTTCAAAGTGTACTAAAAATGCTACTAAAAGTATTTAATTAGTAATAAACTATCAGTGTACCTATAAGTTCACTTTTAGTGTAGTTGCAGTACAAGCTAAAAACATTGATGTAAACTAGTTGTGTACTCAAAGTTTACTACTGTTATACTTAAAGTATACTTTTATATACTAGAAAGTGGGCCAATTTAGTCTCAAGGAGTATTAAAATAGTAAGCATACTACTAGTAAACTGATATTTGTATACTTTCTACATAAAGTATACTTAAAAATATACTTGAACTTTACTTAAGTATACTTAATAAAATAAACTTTAAGTATACTACTTTTTGGTAAGGGTTATCATCAGTGTTTGAATCTGAAATAGTATAAAGTTATAGCCAAATCCATTGATATTGACCTCTGACCTTTGGTCTCTTAGTTGAGTCTTTTGTCTTGAGGGACTCTGAGTGAGTTCTGTTTCTCACGCTCTGTTCATTCACTAAATTCAATTACGCAACAATAGACGTGTGTCCTACTGAAACCCACAGCAGACACACATCTGCAAATTTTTTAATTACTTAAACTGATCAAACTGGCTGTTATTTTGTTCTCTAACATAAGGAATCTGATTCACTTGCAACATGATTTAAATAGTTGACAATTCTTTCTGTCTCTTTACATTTTGAAGATAAAATAATCCATAATTTCCAAGAATGAATATGTGAAATTAAAACATCTGGTTGTTTACAGTTTCCTGTCATACAACGATTTGGATGATTAATATTTGAACAATGAGGAAAATATATTTTTTATAAGTCCCTATAGAGAATTAAATTATTAAATGCCAAGGATTTAATTGGCATAATTTACCAGTGGGATCTAATTCAAAATTCAAATGATTATATCTATCTAAATTTTTAGAAACTATTTTGAAGAGAATGTCCACAAAAAGAAATGCAAGAGGGCAAAATCACAAAATTTTAGATTTTCTATCCTCATTTTTAATTATTGTTGTACGTAGAGTTATTAAGAGCTTTTTTTAGACAAATTTTTTTAGACAAATCAGTAAATTTTGCTTGTGGAATAAATATATTGTGGAATTTATATGTATAGTGCCTTCCCAAGCTGCCCATACCGTATGCACTTATGCGGCCCCATACCATCAGAGATGATGGCTTTTGAACTGAATGTTGATGACACGTTGGAAGGTCTCCCTCCTCTTTAGCCCGGAGGACACAGTGTCTGTGATTTCCAACAAGAATGTCAAATTTGGACTCTTCTGACCATAGAACACTTTTCCACTTTCAAACAGTCGATTTTAAATGAGCCTTGGCCCACAGGACACAATGGCGCTTCTGGACCATGTTCACATATGGCTTCCTTTTTGCATGATCGAGCTTTAGTTGGTATCTGCAGGTGGCACAGCGGACTGTTTACCGCCAGTGGTTTCTGGAAGTATTCCTGGGCCCATTTAGTAATGTCAATGACAGAATCATGCCGATGAGTGATGCAGTGTCGTCTGACGGGCTGAAGACCACAGGCATCCAACAAAGGTCTTTTTACACACTCTTTCACAGATCAGAGAGTCTCTGCCCATCTTTACTTCTGAGAGACTCTGCCTCTCGAAGACGTTCCTTTTATAGCTAATCATGTTACAGACCTGATGTCAATTAACTTAATTAGTTGCTAGATATTCTCCCAGCTGAATCTTTTCAAAATGTCTTGCTTTTTCAGCTCTTTGTTGCCCCCATGCCAACTTTTTTGAGACCTGTAGCAGGCATCAAATTTGAAATGAGCTCATTTAGTGGATAAAAGAGTCAAATTTCTCCGTTTAAACATTTGTTATGTTCTATCATGAATAACAATGGCTCATGCGATTTGAAAGTCTTTTAGTTTTCATTTTATTCAAATTTAAAAAACATCCCAACATTTCTGTAATTCGGGTTGTAAACAGGTGATAACATATCACAACATTTGCATGAAGAGATCTCCAAAATACATAAAACATATTGGAACTCACATAAAATATTATTGAACTTTACAAAAGTCATGTGACATTTACCACAAATCATTATTAACATTCCTCCACATGAGGGATAAAAGCAAAGCATAACATAAACATTTAGTGATTAATGTCAAGGTACTTGACAGTTAAAATATTCCTATAAAAAATATAGGAAAATAAATCAGTCCATGTACATCCCCAGGTGTCACACTCAACAGAAGTGAGTTAATAACATTGAATGGCTGAAAAAAACAAAACAAACAAACACTGAACCACGTTTATATATGATTCTAATGAGATGAAATGTCCTATGAGGACAACAGAGTGTTTATCATACTGATAATATATTCAAAACCAGTTCACAATATGGGATATTTCTATTCCACATAAAGCAAAGATTTGCAATTGTATAATAAAATGTAATATGCCTTCATTGAAGGTATATACAAAAGTATAAAAAAAAACACAATACATTTCCGGTGATGGAAACAAAACTGTATTCATAAAATCAAATCCAATGATGTTCTTTACATCTAATACAGATGTTTTCCTCGTTTGCTTTCCTCCAGATGGCACTGCAGGCTAAATGCTTTTGTACAGATTGACGTGCAGCTGATGGAGGAACAGAAGCTCATTCATCGGATGATTTCAGCAACTGCTGGAAGTGTTTGCTGTTTGTTTCTCAGCAAAACAGACCATCATCTCCAGGATATCCGCTTTCTCCAGCTTGTAATCAGGCTGCTGCTTGAGGAACTCTGGAGTCAGAAGACACTTGAGCTGCTCGATGCTGCTGTTGACACAATCTCTGGGCATCTTCTCCACCCTTGGCTTTCTCAGCTGCAAATGAAGACAGAAAAGCATTAGGAAAGTGTCCTTCAAATAAGCCAATGGTTTAGAAGAGCAGTGAAAGCTGCTGCAGTAATGCTGCTGTAAGTAGGATGTGAATGTACCTTGTTGTTGAGAGGGAGATGCTCCTTTGAGATGATTGTAGGTGTCATGTCTGGATCTCTGTTCTGTAGATCTCTCTGTTCAGAGTGAGTCTGATTTGCACTGGCTGCAGCTCCTCTATTTATACTCCCAAATCTCCATATGAATGTGTGAGGCTTGAGCTTGTTGGAGTTTCTCACAGTTTGGAGCCAATGAAAGAGCTCAAACAGACAATGAGGGATGTGGGCCGCCACATGCTCAATGATCCTCCATCAGGGGCTCAAAGGAGCAGGTGGAGGGTGAATCTGGGAAAGTGCTGACCTGTAGAGCTCATGTTCACATCAGTGTCACTGAAGCAGTCACGCTCATCATCACTAGAAACACGTGGAGTCAGTGAGCATGTGTACATCATTGTGAAACTTATTATATACACACACACACACACATACACATTATAAAGCAAAAAAAAAATATAATAATCCCATGCATTATTGACTGGATTTACTGATGCAATTGTGTGTAAAATGAAGTACTTTAACAATTTGCAATTTATAAATCATATCATATTTTATGATATTCAGCATTATCATTGCTTTTGTGACGTCACTCACATACGATGGGCTCCAGATGAAGCAGATGTGTGTGTGTTTGTGCTGGTCAGTGTGAGTAGATCTCATGTGAGGTTCCCACACCGACTCTCTGTGTTCACATCAATGGAGCACAAAAGCATCCAGAGTCCTGAATGGAGCATTAGTGACGCTGAAGACTTCAACCTGACGTCACCAACCATCTGGAGGGAAACGTCTTGTCAGTTCATTTCACATTTTAAATTTCATACCATTGCATAAACTGGTAAAATAATGGAAATATGGGATTACTTAAAAAAAATTCCTTTAATTTTTCAGAAATGTTTTGATGCAGTATTGCAAAAATGCATACGTTTGCATTACATTTGTATATGATTTAGTGCATTAATGCCTTGACCAGATGTGCACAAAAAAAAGTATTATTTAAAGTATTATTTTTTTTCGGCATTGAAAATAAAACCTAAACGTCTTCTGTGTACATCAGATCATTCAGCAGCTCATTACATGTATAAAAGTGCACTGAGAACCACAACTCCTGGGGCTTTCCACGCTTGGCTCTGAATGGATGCTGACTGAACAATAGAAGTGTGTCTCTTTATCTGTTGCTCATTCATTCACTCACACGCCTGTCTGTCATGTCCTCAGGGTGTTTCGCTTTACTGGTCATTAGTTAGAAACTTGCCCATTTCAACTATGAAACAGTTTTGACTTGCCACAATCTCACCTGAAGAAATTATGTCAGCTGATTTTTTTTTAGTAGTGTTGGATGGATGAATGAATATGGGAACAAATACATTTTCTAATTTCCAAGTACATTTAAATAAAACAATTTAAATGAATTGTATGGCTTAGTAGTTTACAGTTTGTGCGTGTCAAACTGTAAACAATCAGCGATTTTGAATGAGCTTGCTTTCTGACATAAGAAACAGAAATAGAATGCACTCAAAATACAGGTGACTTTATCAACTCTTAACTACTGGAGACCAAAATGAATATGTCAAAGTGATCACTAATAACTTAAAGCAACAACTTTTAGTATCTATTTTAGCGACACTAAAAATAACCCCAAAATGTATGCGTTTTAAAGAAACCTTAAAGTTGTATGTTGGCAATTTTCTGGTATTTCAAACTACTTTCCATCATTTTGACAAAAAAAAAAACAAAACCAAAAAACATGGTAAATGTTACCGATAAGAAAAATAGGTTACATTTTAAAGCGCCTTTGTGAAAACAGACCGAGAGTGGAGGTAAGAGAACTTTACACAATATTTTAAAATGCAGTTGGCTTGCTTGCTTGAAAAAAGCTGATATTAATTCACTTGTAATATAAATGTATGTATGACTTTAATAATTTCTCTCACTGCAGGACATGTTATCTGTGTCCATGTAATTGTAATCAGGTAAAATAGTGGTTTTGTCAACTTTTGTCCATCACAGCTAATTCAGAGACATATAACCTAAAAATCACATGCACCAGGACATTTAGATTCTGCTAAAAACAGTTTAGACATTTAATTTGGTTTTCTAAGCCTAAGTAGATATGACAAGTTTTTTTTTTAAACCGCTCACATTCAAATGGTACAAAATCAGAGGAAGATATAAATGCAATAAAAAAATCATTTATTTTATAGAAACAAACAAGAGCGTATGATTAAAAATCATCACAAAAATAGCCAAATGATACACTGTATCTTTAAAAATGAAATAATTTGATATTTTGCATGTCCTCCAAAAGAGAGCATGGTCAAACTGTTTTTAAAAACATTCAGTAAATTTCTCTTCAAGAGAAAAATACAGTACAATTTTATATCTAAATGCACAACATGCATCCTCAGCTTGGTGGTTACCACAATAATGTACATTTCAATCAATGCACAACTTCTTTTATAAGCCCTATGAGCCTTGCTAAAATATGCAGTGACATTATCAGAGTCTTTTAGAGAAAAAAGTCCAGAGAGAACAAGCAAAGTGCTATTTTCCTCTGAGGTAGATGTGCGGACACATAAAATCACATCAAGTGCTTGACTTGTTAACCCTTCTCATTTGCAGGTCCGTCTGGGATGGACGTTCGCTTTAAAACAATAGCATTACGTCCTGATCTGGAGACGGAGAAAGACGCAGAATTTCACGAGAACACCTGAAGTAGCCACTGGGGAAGATTAAGGCCTTTTTTCGAGCTGAAGAAGGACACAGTCTTCTCCAAAATGTCAGATGCGGGAATTCCATGATGGAGGTGGTCTTCAAAAGAAGCTTTCAGTTTCTCCACTTTGCTGAAACATTTTCTCTCGAAGCTGTAGAGTTTGCACCTGCAGTCCAGAAGAGAACATCTTTAGTGTCATTGTGAGTACGTATAAATCAAATTCATGAAGCATGTAAAATGACACTATTGCAAATACTTAGATGCCTTTCTCACCTGGCATAGTGAAGGTTGTCCTGAGGGGTGATGTACATGTAGGCAGGCATGTTTGATGCTGATGTTGAGTTTCAGGAGTTTAAGTATCTGAAGCTGACAGATCTCTTTGGATCTTCTTCAGTGGTGAAACCAAATCCCACACAAGACCCTCAATCTAGCCCAATTTTATTCTAAAATGTATCTGCAGCCAGCCAATCAGAGAGCAGAGAAAAATGGAACAATAGGCTTGTCATAATTTTCATTGGTCCTTGGGTTTTTAATTGAACTCTTTAGTGGAGAGGTGGGTTTTTTCCTCTAGTGCCATCTGGAGGGTCAGCCATGGGAGAATAATTGAGGGCATGAGGACTCGGGTTTTGGCTGTTCTCACACTCAGATTAGCAATGAGGATTTGTGGAAATATTTACTGTATGCTTGTAATTTCGTTGCAGTCTAAATTTATAGTTGGGTGTAAAATGTTTTAACACAAATATAAGTATTTTAATTTTTAATCCATGTTGACTTAATGTTGTCAGTGTTAAATAACAACCACAACAGTTTTATTTTTTAAACAGATTTTATTTTAAAGTTTAAAGGTATAGCTTCTGAAGACATTTCATAGGCAAAAGGGAATATATATATATATATATATATATATATATATATATATTTATTTATTTATTTCTGTAGACATATAATCTAAATAAAAAAATATAATAAATAATAATTAAATAGGTTTCAGTTAAAGTAATTCTTTAAAGTATATTCCTAAACAAATACACTATATTGCCAAAAGTATTGGGTCATCCCCTTCTAATGAATGTGTTTGACGAGATTTATGGAAAATATTTTCTGTATGCTTATAAATCAGTCATAGACATCCAATAGATTTAATGGCTATGTTTACTTTTTTTTGACAAAGTATTTCTCTTTTTAAAATCAATATTTACTTGAAGGAAGAAGAAAGATACAATAGGAATAATTAGTAATTTTTTACTATAATTTTAACTATTTAGAGGTAAAATGATGCTTTGCCAGACATTTTACAGAATACAATCTAAACACACACACAAAAACAGAAATGTATCAAATGTATCACTGAAATGCTCACAACACATTTAGTAAGCAAGTCAATAAACAAAAACTGAATAGCATCCTCCAGGCTTCCCTCCAGAAACACAGTTAGTCCAGCCCTGTGGGAACCGACACACTTCTATTGTGTGAGTGATTTAATCTGGTGAATACAGACGTGTGGGAAGCCATGTGTCTCTGTGACTCCACCAGCTCCAGGAGCATTGGGCCGTGTGATCGGGGTCCACATTATGCCGTGAACCAGCTTTGCATGCGTGCGTATGTGTGTGTGTGTGTATGTGTGTGTGAAACACAAGTCTGAGAACAGGTACAACCACAGATCTCATAGAACAGCTGTTTCTCCAGAATATCCTGTTACATCGACCTAAAACACTTTTATTACAGCATTTCAACTGATTCAAATCTGCAGCTGCATGTGCTGATTTTATTCTGAACAATTCAACTGTAAAAGAATAGTATGTAAATACAAAGCTAAAATAATGTATGCATTTAAATGATTTTTAAAATGTCATTGCTTTGCACATTTTTTAAATGAACACTGTTGTGCTGTTTTACTATAGGCGTGAAATGTTCTTTTAGATGAAATAAAATCTCAGTATGGCACATGTTTGATGTGAACATGAGCTCTACAGGTCAACACTTTCCCAGATTCACCCTCCACCTGCTCCTTTGAGCCCCTGATGGAGGATCATTGAGCATGTGGCGGCCCACATCCCTCATTGTCTGTTTGAGCTCTTTCATTGGCTCCAAACTGTGAGAAAGTCCAACAAGCTCAAGCCTCACACATTCATATGGAGATTTGGGAGTATAAATAGAGGAGCTGCAGCCAGTGCAAATCAGACTCACTCTGAACAGAGAGATCTACAGAACAGAGATCCAGACATGACACCTACAATCATCTCAAAGGAGCATCTCCCTCTCAACAACAAGGTACATTCACATCCTACTTACAGCAGCATTACTGCAGCAGCTTTCACTGCTCTTCTAAATCATTGGCTTATTTGAAGGACACTTTCCTAATGCTTTTCTGTCTTCATTTGCAGCTGAGAAAGCCAAGGGCGGAGAAGATGCCCAGAGATTGTGTCAACTCAAGCTCAAGTGTCTTCTGGCTCCAGAGTTCCTCAAGCAGCAGCCTGATTCCAAGCTGAAGCAGATATCCTGGAGATGATGCTCAACTTCCTGCAACACAGTTCCAGTTCACATGCTGTCAGTCAAGGCTTCTCCAGGTGTGGCCAAAGATGAGAGGAAGACGGAGAACCAGAGAAAGTGTCCTGCCAGACCAGAACCCCTTCAGCAAAGAGACAAATTTCAACAAGAGCGCCATCTGGAGGCCTTGGTAGAGCCTTAAAGACTCAGACTGAACGTCTGCACTAGACTCAGTGGACTATCATTTTTAAGTTTTCCTTTTTGAGGAAAAGTGTTTATTAAATTCCAGTTTGGAATGTATGTTATTATACAGTCAAGACTTGGCTTCACTTTATTTTACATCAGATGTAATGTGCATGAATGTATAATGTGCAAGGCATGTATTCAGCTGTTTGAGTGCTTCCAACTTCATGTGATTCAACATGTCTTTAAAAAACATTTCTGTTTATAGAAAGAATTCAATTTCCCATCTATTTTGATGGGTTACCTTTAAGTGATCTCAACTTGTGCTTCACATTGAAGCTAGATATCATTTTAACCTCATAATGAGCCTTTGAGTAAATTGTTATTTCTCATTGTTTGAGCAAGTTTGGACAAATATTGTCAGATTATAAAGTTTTAAACAGTTCCTTTTTGGAACAAGTTTGTTACCCATTCCTTTCATAAAGGCATGTATTGTAATGAAAACTGTTTTCAATGAGTCACTTGTAGCTATTGTATCAATATCGCCTACATGTATTTGACATTGCATGTGTAATGTGCAAAACTTCTGTTTTCTCATTAGAGATCTAATAAATTAAATTGCTCTTCAATCACCTTTTGCCTTTTACTGGTATTGAAACCAGCAGAACATGTTTAACACAATAAATGTTTAATAAGTGATAAAACAAGTTGGATTAAATAATAAAAACACCTTTACAAAAGGCATGGTAAGATTTGAGACTAAAACTTATGCTTGCCATACACTGTAGACAATTCTCTAACTAGATTCAATAGAAAACAACATGCAAATATTACATTAAAATGCAACAAAGTGAGCCTAAACAAACATTATGTCAAGCAAATAGTCTCTAAATTAATTGTTCTCCTTAGTAATGGCATGATCTGTGCACCAATCCAGAGGAGGCCATTAAGTGCATCTGATGTAGAATCGTTTGATCGCCTCTCTCTCGTGCAGAGACACGTGACTGCGAGAATCCGCGCGCGTAGCTGGAATTGGCGCGTTATTTTAAAAAATCAACGGTCATCTCCAGAATATCCTGAAGTCTAACAAACTGCCGCTCGGACATCGGTGTAGTTTAGTGAATATGTTCTTTACTGTTGGTGATTCTCCGAGGTTTTTCCACAAGAATCTTTCGAAACTGCGTAGAAAGAAGAGAAAAACGGTAAGTTTGACAGTGTTTTGAGGTAAAATAGAGGTCATATTACACTGACCTTGTGGTTCTCAGGACACCATATGCTCTCACAGCCTTGGTATTGACTGACTGGTGCCATTTTGTGATGATTTAAGGAAAAAGTGTGTAAAATCCTCTCCTCGTCACATACGGATGAAGTCCAGCGGTTTGCTGTATTTATAGCTGGTAAGAGTTATTTCAGGCTGCCAGCCAATCAGAGACGAGCGCGAGCCGCGGGCTTTAAAGTGGAGACGGCGGGTTTACGAGCTTCCTTCCTCTCCCGCTGGGAAAACACTGTCACGGGCCACTAAAAGTGTGCCTCACACCCGATTAGAAGTCCTTTAGTGCTGACAAGACCAACAACTCGATGTGAGGCACTAAAACGACCCAGACACGCTTCAGACAGAGTCTTTGATCCTGAGGTGTTATTGCTCCACGTGGAAACGGACTTTCCCAGCCTCAGGTTCCAGTTTATTGCACTGATCTGTGTTATAGAGGAAGAAGAATGCTGATTTTTTTGTAATTAATGTTTACATTTCTTTTTGAAAAAGTTTAAGTTGAAATATTTCATTTAGATGCCACATTTCAATTAGATTTAAAGAGAATGTGATTTTGCTAGAAATCATTGAAATAATCTGATTAACTGCCACATAAAAACATTTATTAGCAACAGACATTACTTATTTATTTACTATTGTTGTTTGTTTATATATTAATATTTTAAAATAAATAATCTACAGTGACTTGGGGAATAATATAATAACTCCTGAAATAATATGAATATTTCTTCTTTTTCTTTTTTTCTTTTGAAAAGGTTTTTTAACAAAGTATAGATTCATATTTAGTCTTAAGGATTTTAGAAAAACTTAAACTTAAACATCTTATTTTTACTTTTGAATGACCTGGCTTTTTGGAAAACCATATCTTTCGCCATGATTATGGCTAGAAGCTGACCTGGTGAAAGGAGAATATTTCATTCCCAGTACTGGATTGTGTTAGTCAAGATAATGTTTGCATCACGTTTAGATAAAAAAACAAAAACGCATGCAAATCTGTCGTTTAATCACATATTTACAAAATTAAACACCTAGTTTGATTATTGAAAAACTGATTGACCTATTGATTAATTGGAACTAGATAAGGTAAATGCAAGTCCTGTGGGATTTGTACTGCCAGTGTTTGATTTGATTTGTGGAGGACGCCTCACCCACTGGCCTCTGAGTGTGGGAAAGCTAATCCTGACTGGGACTCATGGCTTTGTAATGCTAATGAGCTCCTATAAATAGAGGAGTGCGACCCTCATTCCCAACACAACTGACTCGCTCTCCTCAGAGAAACTTCTCTCCATCTGAAAGAATGGCTCCAGCCTACATGACTGACTACTCTAAACTTTCCAACAAGGAAAAGCATAAAGTAAGTATTTTTGACACTTGAAATGCAATTGTTTCTCAACATCTCTCTTTTGTTCTGCTGTGAATTTTGAAGCAAACATCTAACCGAATGTCTCCTTCCTCAACAGTTGAGAAAACCAGTGGTGGAAAAGATGCGCCGAGATCGCATCAACAACTGCATCGAGCAGCTCAAATCCATGCTGGAGAAGGAATTCCACCAGCAGGATCCAAACACCAAGCTGGAGAAAGCTGACATCCTGGAGATGACGGTGGTTTTTCTGAAACAGCAGCTGCAGCCCAAGACCTCGGCTCCACAGAAAGCCCACTTTGACGGCTATTCCCAGTGTTGGAGGGAAACCATGAGCTTCTTATCTGGAAACGCCAAGGTGGACGCTGTACGTCAGCATCTGAACCGCTGCCAAGAAGCCCAGAGATCATCTAAAGACCTCACTCACGTGTCTCCAGCTTCCTATCAGCCCACCAAGGTGAAGCAGGAACCATGTGCTCACAGACCTCTCTGGAGACCCTGGTAGACGATGAAAGACTTTCACAGAAAAACTAGATGGTGGTTTTACCATCTCTTATGTTGTAGGAGATGCTTCCTTTTCTATGTTAATTTCTTTTGAAAGAATGTCTTTTTATGGTAATAGAAAATGGGTTTCACTATGTGAAAATCAAATTTTCTACAGGTGATTATATTATAATAAGAGGTTTATTGTATCACCTCTATAGTTTTCCTCATGGATGGACAGAAACTTCTCAATGAAGAGTCAATGAACATATGTTTAACTCCTGTGGAGTCAAAGACAAAGTAATTATTTGCAATATTTGATATGCAAATGTTATAGTTTCTTCTTATGAAGGTTGTGAATTTTCAAAAAAAACTATAATATATTGACATGCCTGTTAATTGTGCAAAGTCACATACAAATAAACACTTTTTGAATATAATCAGCCCTGCTTTCCTCATTATTAATCAAAACAAATGCTCTGTACTGCATGTGATTAATGGACCTTTGAAATTTAAACAATGTTTTCAAAAAACCACCACAACACAACACTGTCAAGTGCTCTCAATTTGAGCCAATGGGAGTCCATTTACACTTAATGGTCAAAGAAAATCCCAAAATGACTACAAAAAGTCCTTGTGTGAACATTTACATTTATGCATTTATGCTTTTATCTGAAAGGTGCACTGTCACCTTTCAAAAGGTATTAATATGTACCTTTTAGGTACTAATATGCACCCTTTAGGGATAAAAATGTGCAGAAGTGAACCTTTTGAAAGGTTCTGCCAGTGACAACCTTTGTACCTTTTTTTCTGAGTGTGTATACATTTTATCAGTTTGCAGAAATCCTATTTGCATAACATTTTAATTTATATCCAGTCAGCCATCACAAATTAAATCTATCAGTTTTTTTTTTTTTTTTGAAAAAAATAAATAAAATAAAAATGATTATACTATTAAATGCCTATTAAATGAGCATGCCAGCTGCTATATCTTTAGAAATATCTATATTTGTCCCATGTGTCCTCAGTTTTAATATGTACATGCCTCTTAAATATTTTTTTATGTCATGTGATAAATGGCATGGATTAAACTAGGCTTGAGTTTGAGCATGACTGTAGAGTTGAGTGTGTGAGAAAGAGTGCAGGGGCTTAATGTTCGTGTTTGTACTTTGAAACCCTTGATAATAGGCGCAGTGTGCTATCAGCTCTGGTTTCATCAGACAGCTGGTGTGGCTGACGGGGCGGGGGTACGTCGCCCATCATGTGTGGGGCCGGCTTCTCCCAGGATTTCCCACACCCTGTGACTCTGGCTCCCGTTTCAGATCCGACATGACGGAAGTGTGCCGTGCTAAATCATCCATTACGTATGGTGGTGTGAATCCTGACCCGTCCCTTCTATTGCCCCAATTCAAATCTGAGCCCCCTGGGAAACAGCTATCCACTTGTTGTTTGAGTCTACTTGTTGCAAACCTGAAGTGGCGTATTGTTAAGGGTCATGTGAATTGTTAAAGTTCTTTATACTTTAGAAACTGTTTTCCACAATGTGGAAATGTGGCTTCAGAACAACTAACACATACTAAAAACAAGACAAAAAATTTAAACTAGAAGATACAGTATAATCTAAACCATGAAAAAGATTTTTAAAAATTACAAAAAATGAGATATGCATTAATGCCATTTAAAATACTTAAAATATTTTATGTGTAAAATTAAAAGCAATTGATGTAGAAACAATTTTCACTCAGAAACTGCTAGTAGATTTCACAATTAATTTACAAATAAAAATAATTAAACATGAATTTTTGAAGCAGAAAGACTGAAATAGTATTTTCATTTCAAAAAGTAGTCCAATAATCTTTTCATTCACAACTTTGAAAAATCGTTTTATAATTAATTTTATCTATATATATATATATATATACTGTTTATACAGTTAAATTACTGTTATGAACTTTTGTAACTTCATGATGTAATTTCATTGTATGTCATTTACATTTACATGCAGTTATACTTCTATCTGACCAAAAAAAAATATATAATTATTTCACTAATTCATAACAATTATTTACTGAGATTTGATGTTGGGTAAAAGTATTTCAAGTGCTGACACACTTTTCACACCGCATGCAGTGAAGGTGACACATTTTATGGGACTTTAGGGCAAAAACAGTAGACGTCAGGATGGCCATGTGCCTTTGCTGAATTTACAGGAGCGGGAAGCCTTTGGTTTCTGGGTGTGAGGCAGTGGAGACGGCACACCTCTAGTGAACACACACACATTCATGTATAGACATAAAAAGTGGCTGTTAGATCCCCTTTCGGGATCCCCCTGCTCCTCCTCCTCCTCTCGTCCTTTCCAGGTCCAAGCTGCTGATGTTATCAAGTGTTACAGACAGCATTGTGAGTGTGGGAAAGCATCAGAAGCTTCAGACCCATGCAGACAAAGCACTGTAAATAAAACGCGCTTGTGTGTTATCAGTCCCAACTCCAGCATTCTGTTTCATTATGAGTGATTCAATAATGTTATCAGAAAAAAAACCCTGGTGGGCTAACCTAGATTTTTATTTTTATTTTTTTTAAATGACACAAACATGTTATCTATGTAGATTCATGTCTTTCTATATTATAACAGAAATGTTATATTGTAATCTAAAACAATATGTTGAATAAAAATGTAGCATTCTTGCATAAATAAAAGTTTTACTCTTTTAATTCTTAAAACTTAAAATAAATTGTCTAAGTTTAGAGGTCAGAAACTCTAAAAACTTACAAAATTAGACTTTCGACATGAAACTGAACAGTTATTTAATATTTAATCTAAGTTAAAGTTAAACTCAGAATAACTATTAATTATTATTTGTGTATTTTGCATTTTCATTTTGATTTTAGTTATATTAATTTTGCATTTTGTTTTAATTTTTTATTATATATTGTTTTTATTAATTATATTTTAGTTTTAGGTTAAGTTTTTTTAAGTACATCAAGTTCATTTCAATGTTACTTTGGAAACTAATTTGGAATTTTTTTTGTTTTATATTATTAGTTAATATTTATTTCAAGGAACAACTTTTTTTTTTAAATAACCCATGATATGCAATGATTTGCATATTAAATATTTTAAATGTCACTAAAACATGTTCAGGAATTTGCAAACTTACCTGAACATATAAGTGATACTAACTATTCATCATTATGTAAGCTCGATTATAATTTATTCAGCTGTGTGCAACTATATCCTAAAAAAAACTATCTAATGTATCCAAATATTTGCATTCCTACCATTTGCTTTGTCCTGAACAGAACTGTATGCTATGTTTTTAGCGTTCAGTCAGTGTTTATGTGGTGACTCCATTGCTATTTATTAAGTACAATATATACAGTACATAAATGAAAATGATTTCAAATGATTTTTTAATAATTAATCGCTTTTATTAAATGCAGTGACAGACACACAGTGTCCACAATGTTTCAGTGCACCAGAATGCCATCATAAGAACAAATATTGTTTTTCTTTAGCCTTTACAAAAGGCTATATCAAATGAATGTCCATCAGGACCTTACAAAGATCTCAGATTCTGAGCAATATCACTGTTTGCAAGCCAAACAACATTAGAATTGGGGACGCTACGCTCCATCTGACTAGTAAGCCAATTCTCAAATAACTACTATGATGACTTTTGTTCTACCCACTTAAATGATAGAAGTACTTGCGTTGTCCAATCTATACAGACTGTGTCTGTTCCCCGAATAGCGAGGTCAAAATATAAATTTAATGCAGGATCTAGAAAAAATCTGACCGTGATTAAACCAGAAAAACGCAAAATAAATGAACAAAAACTATTTTTAAAGCTTGGGCTCCTAAACATTAGATCACTCGCACCCAAAGCAGTTATTGTAAATGAAATTATCACAGATAATAATTTTGATGTACTCTGTCTGACCAAATGAATATTTTGGTCTAAATGAGTCTACTCCACCAAGCTACTGTTATAAACATGAGCCCCGTCAGACTGGTCGTGGCGGCGGTGTGGCAACAATATATAGTGATATTCTCAATGTTACTCAGAAAACAGGATACAGGAGGTTTAACTCATTCGAAATACTTCTGCTTAATGTTACACTGTTAGATATGCAAAATAAATCTCTCCTATCTCTTGCTCTGGCTACTGTGTATAGACCACCAGGGCCATATACAGATTTCCTAAAAGAATTTGCAGATTTCCTCTCAGATGTTACAAAAACAGCATTCTTCCATCTTAGAAACATTGCCAAGCTTCGAAACATGCTACCTGTTTCTGATGCAGAAAAGCTAGTTCATGCATTCATGACCTCTTGTGTTGAACAAATCATTTTTGCTTAGATGGAACAGCAGCTACGCTAATTATGTCTCTATGTGTTTCTCTGTTGATTAACATCCCATGGTAACTAGGAATTACAGAAGCTTCAGTCTGGATCCAACCCTTAAATGATCTGAGATGACCGAACACCTGAGAAAAGATAATGCCAACCACTCAGAGGATGCCAATGCTCAGACAACATACAGAATTAGCAAATTTTGCCATAAGTTAAATATATTAAGGTTCTGCAATATATAAATATATTGTGGAAACTTAATTTCCTGTAGAGCTGCTTTGCAATGATTTGTATCGTAAAAAGCGCTAATAAATTTGAACTTGAACTTGAAAAAGCCTCTAGACCAACACAAGGCAAATGTCTTACAAATCTTATCAAGAATAAAACAATTGAAACTTCAATATGAAGCAGTTGAAATGAACATAGAAATGGAAATGTGTATCTCCTACAACATAAGAGATGGTAAAACCACCATCTAGTTTTTCTGTGAAAGTCTTTCATCGTCTACCAGGGTCTCCAGAGAGGTCTGTGAGCACATGGTTCCTGCTTCACCTTGGTGGGCTGATAGGAAGCTGGAGACACGTGAGTGAGGTCTTTAGATGATCTCTGGGCTTCTTGGCAGCGGTTCAGATGCTGACGTACAGCGTCCACCTTGGCGTTTCCAGATAAGAAGCTCATGGTTTCCCTCCAACACTGGGAATAGCCGTCAAAGTGGGCTTTCTGTGGAGCCGAGGTCTTGGGCTGCAGCTGCTGTTTCAGAAAAACCACCGTCATCTCCAGGATGTCGGCTTTCTCCAGCTTGGTGTTTGGATCCTGCTGGTGGAATTCCTTCTCCAGCATGGATTTGAGCTGCTCGATGCAGTTGTTGATGCGATCTCGGCGCATCTTTTCCACCACTGGTTTTCTCAACTGTTGAGGAAGGAGACATTCGGTTAGATGTTTGCTTCAAAATTCACAGCAGAACAAAAGAGAGATGTTGAGAAACAATTGCATTTCAAGTGTCAAAAATACTTACTTTATGCTTTTCCTTGTTGGAAAGTTTAGAGTAGTCAGTCATGTAGGCTGGAGCCATTCTTTCAGATGGAGAGAAGTTTCTCTGAGGAGAGCGAGTCAGTTGTGTTGGGAATGAGGGTCGCACTCCTCTATTTATAGGAGCTCATTAGCATTACAAAGCCATGAGTCCCAGTCAGGATTAGCTTTCCCACACTCAGAGGCCAGTGGGTGAGGCGTCCTCCACAATAGAAGAGGCATCAATTATTTCATGGTTAACTGGCCTCAGGGCTCCCACGGAGGGAATGGTCTTCCACACAGCCTACGTAACACAGGCAGGTTGCGGTACTTTTATTACCTGGGAACATCTGCACTGTCTGATAAGACTTCTGCAGATGGAGACTGTAGACATATGATCATTTCCCAAGGGATGAAAAAGATATATAGATAAGATGTCGCACACCTTATCAGGCAGAGACACAGATCTTGAACAATAGCCGGCTGGAAGAAAACGTTTTTTTATCCTTAATAAAATTAAAGTTGTAAATAAAAATGATTATTGGGAGATGTTTTACAAGAAAATTCTATTTTAGCTTCTTTTTTTTTACTTCATTTCATATTTAATCCATTGTGTACTTAAGGTTTCTTTGCAATTATTTCTGTTATATACTAGACATTTGAGTAAAAATAGTTTCAAAGTAAATCCTGCTTTTTTTCAGCGTAGAGTCTGAAAATAATATTTAGTTGTATTTTAATATTATGTACACATATGCACATTTATATACATATGCTCAAGATATTATACATAAAATAATCATTTAAATATAATAAATATAAATGAGTACATTAAAAAATATTTTATATATTTCCCATATTATTTGTGATGGCTCTAATTAAACTTCAAAAGTGTTTCTTCACTCTTCACATGCCCTGACCGGAATGCATTCACTGTGAATGTCAATTAAGCGCAATTATCCCATACCCTCAAGGATGGCACACTTCTATTGTTCTGGGCCCCCCTCCCGCCCTGAGAGAGTTTTGGGTAATAAATGGACAGATAGTGTGGGAAACCCAGGCTGGATCCTGCTCACACGTTCTTGAGTCAATAGATCGAGCCCCTCCTCTGTCCCTCCACAAACAGCCTTTGAACCTGCTGCTCAGATCAGACGCGTGTGTGTTCTCACCGCTCGCTCACATCACCTGCTCCTCTGCCTCAAATCTACTCCACCCCCCCGCACACGTCTCCATCAGCTCACGAGCATGTGCTGCAACATCTGCAGCAGAGGCACAACCCTGACATTGACCCTTTCTATTTGGAAAACTCTTATAAGACACACCTATACTTATATAGCTTCAAATCAGAATCATTTGTCTTACTACTATATATAATTGTATAAAAAAGATTCAAATAATTCCTTGCTTTTTGAAATAAAAAAAATAAACAAATGACACAATATTATACGTATTATACTGTACGTCAATAAAATACAATAAAATTTAATAAAAAAAATGTGAAATTAAATTAAATGTAAAAATCCTTGCTTTTTGGAAAATGATTGCATGAAATATAATATATAAATAAAATAAATACATGATAAAAATGACATTTTCAGAATAATTACTGTAAAAACAAAAAGATGAATTAATAAAATACAATGATAAAACTGAATACAAATATGACAAAATAAAATGTAAAAATCTGTGTCTTTTGGAAAATGATTGCCCTATTATTATTGTAAAGTAAAAGGAATAATAAATATAATCAAAATGACGAATTTTCAACAAATATAATTACTGTAATTAAATTAATCAAATACAATGATAAAATAGAATAAAAATTGAAATTAAATTAAATGTAAAAAATTATTTTTGAAAATGACAGTTCTATTTTTATAAATAATGCTGAAGTAAATCACATACCAAAGGTACTGCCGAATTATTGCATATTTTCCTTAACGTTACACTTGAATTTAACTTCATGTTATTTGACATACTCCGTACTGCTTCTAATAAACCGATACAAAAAATATTTTCTCTGTACTCAGATCATCAACAATGATCTGCCACCCAATAGGGCCTTTCGCACCGCAGGAACCTTTTCATAGTACCCGAACTATTAAATTCAATTCAAGTTTATTTGTATAGCGCTTTTTACGATACAAATCGTTGCAAAGCAGCTCTACAGGAAATGTAAGTTTCCACAATATATTTATATATTGCAGAACCTTAATATATTTAACTTATGGCAAAATGTGGTAATTCTGGAACTAATTGTGGAACTACCCACTTTTTGGCGTGTTCGCACCGCCGGAACTAGGTACGGTTTTGTGTATGTAAGTGTATGCTGATTGGCTAAACAAATGACATCGCTGTCGACCGGCTTACATCACTTCCTAGTACCCACTATCGGTGCGAATGTAACCCTTTAAATGGTATTGGGAAATAGTTCGCACAAAATCGTCCCAGTACTTTAGTACTGTACTTTTAGTTCTGGAACTAAAGCGGTGCGAAAGGGGCTAATGCCAGGTGTTTTTTGGAGGGAGACCTGCTCTCTTCTTAAGTTTCTTTCTTCCTTCTTTAAGATTCTTGTTTCAAAACAGTGACTCATTCTGACAGATGACACAGATAGTTTAATGACTAGGCTGCATTCCACCATAGTGCTTCTCATTGTTCGGAGGAATAAACAGAGCTGTCTCTCTCTCTGTCTGTGTGTGGTGTTGTGGCAGTGTGTCCAGCTGCAGGTCGCTCCAGTGAGGAATGTGTGAGAGCTCTGGTCTGTGTCTGCTTCCCACACTTCGGCCCATTGAGAGCCGCCCCACCCTGCTGCCGCTAATCTAGCGTGCCTCATTATTCCCGCTTTCAATAGACCATCTGGTCTTCTGCTTGTGGACACAAAGCTGCCCGCTCTCCCACACGCACCTCAAAGCCGCAGGTACGCTTTGACTCCTGAGGAGAGATTGATCTGCACACAATCCCACCAACACAAACAAACACGAGGCATGTGTGCAAAACACGTTTCTGCATGCCGCAGTATATTTATACATGCAAACACACATTCACTGTAAACCTCACATACACTCACATACAAACATGTCTGTCTGTCTGTCTATCTATAATTTAATAATATAGTTAACCATAATTATATGTACATATTTAATCATTTTTAAATGAACAATTAATTAAAAATGTGTTTATAATAGTTTTTAATAAATTTGATATTTTTAATACAAATATTTATATATTTTAATAAAATAAACATATTTAAATGTATTATTTTAATGCATATGATTTTCTTATTAATGAGTTTTTAATAAATTGTTAATAAAAACTAAAATAATAAAAAATTGTTTATTGAATATAAAACTGTTTAAATTAATTAGTTTATTAGTTTTAATACATGTTTTACTAAATATTTAAACAATGATAATACATATTTTATTTAGACATTTATTCACTAAAATAAAAATTCATTAAAAAATATACATATATACATGTTTGTAACTGTTCATACTAATTTTTTAATATACACCATTTTTTTGGCATTTGAAGTTCTTAATAAATTTAACATTTTTAATAAATATTAAAACAATGGTAATTATTATTATTTTCGTTTTAAATATTTTACTGATTAAATCTCTTTAAAAATGTTTAAATTAATTATGCTTAATACATATACGTGTTTGTAATAGTTTTTAACACACTAAACATTTTTAAATTAGCAATAAATATAAATATTTTCATGTATTAAAAACTGTTCAAATTAATTGTTTTAATATATATGTTTTAATAGCTTCTAATAAATTAAAGTGCCCCTATTATGGATTATGAAAGGTTCATATTTTGGTTTTGGGAGTCCCCAATAACAGGTTGACATGCATGCATGGTCAAAAAAACACTTTCATTTTCTTATAATATGCATTTATTTTTACCTTATTTGCTCAACGACTCCCAAATGATTCGCTCAATGGTTAATTTTTCCAAACCCCTCCTTTGCATGACACTAATCTGAGGTGACTGGTCGATTTCATTTAAAGCAGTGTTTGTAAGCTTTTAACGCTCCAAAAGTGGCACGGAATGAATTTGCATTTTCATTCACACCAATGCAAAAATTCAGTTTCCCCAGGTCTGCATGAGCAATATGCTAATGTTTCATGTTGATCAGTCTTCCTACCAGAAGCTCAAAATTATCATATTTTGACACAACCTGCAAATGACCACAATAGATAACTAGGCATACCGTGTCTACACTGGATGCGCAACAAAATACTATAGAACCCATTATAATCAGTGACTCTGTCTGACAGTAAACTGATGCCTCGTTTTTTTTATGATGTACTAAAATGATTTTTAACACTTGCTTTGCTGCGTCCAGTGTAGACAGACTGTTGTGGCGTGGCGGTGTTAACTCCACCTGAGTCGCTGTCATCAGAAGCCTGCGTGTTGCCAAATGTTCAGGGGGTTTTTGCCATCACGGACCAAAACATAGTGCTCATTGGTTTTAAAGCAGGGCACCCTCCTGCTTTCTTAAAGGGGTCATCGGATGCAAAATTCACTTTTCAAGTTGTTTTCATATACATTTGTGTTGAAAGTGTGTGTACACATCCATCCTATAATGATAAAAATCCACCCAGTGATTTTTTTTTTTTAAATCCCTATTTTAAAATCCCCTTTCTCCAATCAGGCTGTTCTGAGATTCCTGTAGTTCTGTACAGGCTGTTCCCACGATAGTTGATTGACTCGCGCGGTGGCCAGGTTACAGATAAAGTGACTGAATTCAAAAGTTTCCGTCAGAGCGGCTTTACGAACGATTTACACAAAAAATTGTTCTGCTCATGTTTCATGAATGAGGCCCAATAAATGTATTTTATTTTATTTAGTAAAAATTTATAATTTGAACTGTGTGTTGCTGTTCCAAAGATGAAACCACAATTTAACTATTGTTTTCCGGCAGAAAAAAAAAAAAAAGGGCTGCTTTCCTGTTTTTCCCTCCGTTTTTGTTTTAATGACCACAAACACTCTGGCAAGACTTAGGGGGTTTCAATGGGGCAGAAGGTATTGGACAATGTCACAGTTTCGTGCTCTAACTGCCTCTTTTCATGCGTCTGTGCTGTGAATGCCAGAGCATGTGATGCTGGCATGTCATTGAGCTTCTCTCACATCAAGACCCAAATTCCTCTCCGCCGAATGGAGGTCAGGGGCTTCCCAGCTCCCCATTTTTATGAAGAGACGGACACTTCACACTGGGCACACAGCGCTGAGCATCTGCTTCCCTCTGTGTGTGTGTGTGTGTGTGTGTGAGAGAGAATGAGAAGAGTGTTGGACAAGGGGGCACCCACATTCAAAGACCCTTTTGCGGAGCAGGATGGAATGTATTGTGGCTTTACCAGTCAATTTTGGCGGGAGATGGGAATTGGTGTGGGAACGGAATTTGGGGTTAACTAAACCAAAGCACCTCCTCATAGACAGAGAACAAGAGATGCACTTGCTCATAGATCAGTCGCTGCGATGAAGAATAGTATTTTGCATTTCTCACACTCTTAAAAAATAAAGATTCTTTATTAGCGCTGATGGTTCCAAAAAGAACCTTTAACATCTATATAACCTTTCCATTGGACGAAAGGTTCTTTATAGTGGAAAAGGGTTCTTTAGATTATTAAAATGTTCTTTACGCTAAGAATTGGTTCTTTGTGGAATCAAAAATTCTTCCATGGCATTACTGCAAAACCTTTATTTTTAAGAGTTCCATTTTAGGTTCTTTAAAAGTTTTGAGTTTTGATTTATATCCTATTGAATGTTTGATGATCGAGTTATTTTACATATGCATCTGCTTACATATGCAATCGTTGTTTCTGCTTCTTCTTTGGAGTTTTTGGATCCAGGGATTCGGTACGCTTTCAGAAGATGTGTAATAGCGCCTCCTACCTTATAACACTAAAAACACAGAAAGCCAGAAAATTCTGCCAATGGCGGAAAAGGGTCAAAAAAGCCTGTTTTTGTAGTGATGCCATAGAAGAACCAGATTTCGTTCCCCAAAGAACCTTTCAGTCAACATTTCTTAAAAGAACCACTATTTTCTTGGCGTGAAGAACATTTTAATGATCTAAAGATCCTTTTTGCTATAAAGAACCTTTCGTGGAATGGAAATATCCCATGGGTGTGAAAAGTTCTTCATGGAACCATCAATACAAAGAGCCTTTATTTTATAAAGAACCTTTATTTTTTATGCCATCACTGCACATTTTTAAGTGTGCAGTAAACCAACTTAAGTGAGTATTTTGCAATATTGTTATTTTAATGGGCATTTAATCAGTGTAAAACATACGTGCAGTACATCAACAGACTGCATGGCTGCTAATTGCTTTAAAATAACATTATAGTAACCCGAAGCAATTTACAACTGCATAAGTGAGCCAAGTGAACTAAGCATGAACCTCGCATGTGAAAAGCTCGACAAAACGCCTGTCAGCGCTGGGCTTTACTGACCACACTTTCCCGCGCACAGGAGCCAGCTGCGCCTTTGAGCTCTTCAAAGTCTAATCCTGGAGCCCATGTTGTCCCAACTTTCCCACAGCAGCTCTTCAATGGGGCCCAATAGAAGTGTGCCGCACTCCCCAGCGCATTAGTAATGGGCTCTCAATGAGGCAACCAGTCCCCCGGGGTATGTTGAGGAATGATTAACAGAATAATTCATCTGAAAGGGCCACACTTAACTGTCCTTAAAATACTTCTTGAGTTTAAATATAAGGTGAGTACAGAACAAATGAATGCATAATATAAATAAATCATATAAATATGCATATTCTTTTAATAAAATATGTAAATTGACAATACAGCATGAAACAATCATATAAAACAAGTTAAAACAATACTGTGAACGGCTGATGTTTTGGTCATTGTTAACCAGTAAAATAGTTAGAAATCGAATAGAAATGTGGAAAATAATATGTACATCCCCTCTCTCTCTCTCTCTCTCTCTCTCTCTCTCTATATATATATATATATACACAACAGCCTCTTTAATATACTTATGTAAACTGATGCTTTAATAAATAAAATCAAAACATACAAAACTTAAAATCTGTAGGCTATAGAAAGCATATGGTAAATATGTATATCAAACATTCATATAGGCCTACTTAAGATACGTAAAATAACAAAGTTAAATATTTATGAATATTTACATAATACATATTTACGTTTTGTACTTTATCTTACCTAATAAACCAATAATATTAGTGAATTCATCAACAATACCAGTGGACACCATATGCCAGATGTTTTTTGGAGGGAAAGTGTGTGTGGTAATTAAAGTTGTGTATATGACATATTAAAATGCTTAACACACACTCACACACACACACACACACACACACACACACGCTCCAGCTGTTTGAGGGCGCACCTCTATTGTTTCCCATAAAAGGAGGATCAGGCTAATTTAAACTCTCCCTATTGAACCGTCAGCCGCTTTCTGATTGGCTCAAAAGTGTGGGAAACAGAGGACGCGCAGGATCAGGGCATATAAGGGGACACTTCAGGAGAAGAAACACACACAAGATCAAGAGACAGCACACAAACTGCAGTAAGAATGGCACCTACTGCTTGCAAACTCACTCAGGCTGGAAAGGCTAAAACTAAAGTAAGTATTAAAGTAAGACCCCCTTTCCATTTCCACTCGAGTGTTTACTTCCGATCCGCTTTCTAACCAAACCTTTCACTTTTTTGCAGATGAGGAAACCAGTGGTGGAGAAGATGCGCAGAGATCGTATTAACAGATGCATCGAGCAGCTAAAAGTTCTTCTGAAAGCCGAGATAAAAGCCAACCAACCCTGCTCTAAACTAGAGAAGGCTGACATCCTGGAAACGGCGGTCATTTACCTGAAGAACAACACGTGGCCGCGGGCGCCGTCTCCGGGCACGGATGCGCATGCGCAGAGCTACTCCGACGGATTCTCCAGGTGTCTAGAGGAGACAGTGCGATTCCTGTCGGTTCACAACCAGCAACAGATCACCAAGCCGGTCTTAATGGGACACTTTGAGGGAACCCAGCGAGCCAAAGTGAGCGCGCAAGACAGCTGTCAGATCGCGTTAAAAAGCACCGGAGAGCAGGTGCTCTGGAGACCCTGGTGATCTTATGAAGACCCACAGAGAACGGACTGTTTTCTCGAAGTAAAACATATCATTTTTATAAAATGTTGATGTAGACAGCAGCTGTCATGCACCAGTCTACCCCATACCTGAGTCTGAGTTACTTCACCTGTGTGGAGATCAACTTCATTTACATATTGTACAAATGAGGACTACGTCACCTCATTATGTTTCTGTTGAAAATAATCTTTAAATGAGTTTTGTAACCTTTAGAGGTGTTAAATCTGTCATATTGATGGACATGTGTCTCATGTTGAGTTCAGGATAAAAATAAACTAAAGTTACACATTTCTGTTCATTGTTATTATTTTTAAGGTCATAAGTTGAATACTAAATATGTTTAACCAGATATGTAATCTAGAAAACCCTATAAATGAATTGGAATTGCACGTTTCCTTTTATGTTTGGTTGTTGGTTTGTTTTATTTTTAATGAAGTCTTCATTTTTTTTTTACTGGATGTAGCAAATCTTTAAAATAATTACAATGACATGTTTTAGATCATGTTTAGATTTAGATCTTAACATTAATGTTTTTAACCAGCTATTTATTATGGAAATCCATATAAATATTAGCCATACTTAAAATATGAATTGCTATTGATCTTAAATGCACCAAATGTAATAGTTTGCTGGTTTTACATGTACCTTCTAACACCCATACTTATAGAGCTATAATATATTACGCTATTTTAATTGAATTAACGTCCTGAATAGGTTTATTGAATCATGCTGAAATGTTTTCTAACAATTGAAAGTTGGAGTCTTGAGCTGCTAAATTAATACATATGGATATAATTTGCAAACATAAAAAAAAAAACATTTCAATAATAAAAAATTCCAATGCAAATTGATTTCCATACTAAGGAATCCTGCATCGGCGTGCTGCTTTGTCTACTGCAACATAATTATTCACACTTGGGTTTTCTCATGATTGAGGACAGACCCTATAAAGAAAGAGGAACTGGCTGCATGAGAGAGGACAGAGGACGGGTTCTCAGGCCCTCACACAGTCCTCTTGAATTTATTATGTGTTAAGAAGTGTGCCTTCACAGCCGTATTGCCATAAAGCGTCTGTCTGAAGTGTGGCACGCTCCTGCTCCGCAGCCGCTTTGATGTCAGTCATATAAGAGCCCACAAAATGTGGGCAAATAATGAACAGCAAAGGCACAAACAACTTTTATATAAGATAACAAGCAATCAATGTTTTCAGCACTTAAAGGGATAGTTCACCCAAAAATCTAAATTCTGTCTTCATTTACTCACCATCAAAAGATATTTCCAAGAAATGGTAGCCATTGATTTCCATAGAACGAAAAAATAGTATGGAAGTCACTGGCTATTGTCAATATCTTCTTTTGTGTTCAGCAGAAGAAAGGAAATCATACGGGTCTGTAACGACATGAGGGAGAGTAAATGATGACAAAAATGTCTTCTTTGGGTGAGCGATCAAATTAAGGGTTTAGTAGTTTTTTTGATTCTCGTGCATATGACATAAAATACAAATACTGATTAAAAACCTAAGTTTTAGTAATAAAATCACTAACACTGAAATAAAAATAAATGAAAGCTAAATAGAAATATTTCAAACAAACCAATAAAAATGACAAAAGCACAAACTAAAATTAAAATGCAAACTAAATACATGAAATATACTAAAAACACTAACTATGAACTAAAATCACAAAAACTTCAACTATCAACTAAATGAAAAACAGAACATGCAAATTTAGAAAGTTCATCAAAAATATTAATAAATACTATGTGTATATAGTATATATTGGTATCAATCTGATTGGAATTAAATACATAATTTAAATTCTTTATGATTTGTTGGAGGGAAATCTCTTCACTCAAGTGTGAATGTGTCAGAGATATTTGTGCAGAGCAATAAAACGTAGAACATTTAAGGTGTTGGCAGCAAGTCTGAATGGTATTCAAATAAAAGTAAATAGAGCAAAATGTATCTGTAATGTGGCCCTGAAAGACTTCTTTTTAAGTTGTTAATAAACAAAGCCACAAATAACTCCATCATCCACACCAAGTGTTTATTGAGGCACAGTACGTTGTTAGATTGCACTGCCGGTGAAGGATATTTGGACTGTTTTTGATACTTTGCTAACTGAAAACACTCATGTTTGCCTTCACGCTCATATGTAAATTCTATTAGAATGCTACAGATTTAAATTAGAATGTCACATGTAATTCTAATCATTTAAATAAGCTCCTCACATCAGTATAAATGTAACAGAAGAATTGACATGGAAACTGTTTCCTTCCACTCAATTATAAAAAGATAGAAATCGGTTTACTGTCTTGATATGCTGAAGGAAAAAAGACAAAACAATCACAGCTCATGATAACAGATTAAATTGGAAACTTTTCAGTGCATTTGTTTGAACTCTTGATTCCTCATATTAATGATCCACTGATATCTGAAGGCTGGACGGACACCTTGAGTACATTCACACTAGCTCGAGCCGCCGCTCCTGGTTTGCATGTTGAAAGCATCACCAGCAGAGGACAGGTTTCTGTTTAACAGTTTTTAGCACAATTAAGAAGGGGACTGATTGATTTATGAGTCTTGATGGAGGCATTTAGGGAAGGAAAGCATGTGGTTCATGATCTCTTAGCCCATGTAGGGATATTTCCATTCTGTAAGGGGTACGTGGGTTTGCTTGACGACCTGCGGGGACGTCCAGCGGAGGACATAGTGTGTGCCGCCAGGCTTGTCGTTGGTGCCTGAAAAGATAATGCAGGCATGAAATATATTTGCTATGTTTTATATGATTTTGACTTGCAAATATATTTCACCTTTTTAATTAATTAATTAATTTATTTATTTATAAAAAAAAAAATTCAGTTAAAACGTAAATATTTAAAAAAAATATCAACAATTTTCTAATAAATAAATGAAGCTTTAACTCGTTTTTCATTTAAAACAAGCAATGCATGTATATTTCTGTTTGCACATATTTTTATATTTATTTATTTTTTAATTTTGTTAAACAAAACAAATTAAAAAAAATGTTTATACAGTTTCTTTATAATGTTAAGTAGTCATTTAAGGCATTTCTGCAGGCAAGAGATGTAAAGAATATATATTTAGAAGAATATAACGAATATTTCAGATATTTTATATTCACTGATTTTGACTTTTTTGTTTTGTTTTAAAAAAAGACTTTAAAAAACATTAATTTTCCATTAAGCAAATTAAATGTTTTTCCTCGTATCTCAGAAATGCATGTGCTCTTCTGTTTGAACATTTTTAAATTAATTTTTAAACAAATTAATGGACAAGTCAACATTATTTTCCTTTAAAACCTTAATTTAACTTGTAGTATTAAAAGTATCTTTTAATCTTTAATAATAAAAAAAAAAATCTGCAGGCATGAAATGTCTTTTTTTTTTTTTTGGTAAACAAAGTATATATTTGAATATATATTTCTATTTAATATCCACTGATGTTGACTTGCACTTATATTTCAATTGAATATTTTTATTAAACCACTTGTATTATTCAGCAAAAACCTCTTTTCTAGCTGGATCATTTTTGGTTTCTTTTGGCTATACATTCAAAAGAGTGTGCATTTCAATATTTACTTTTGACCCAGAAATCTTAACTTTACATTATGCCACAGAGTCTGAATCTGGATCATTCCTTTGGTTGGTCGATGCGTTTCAGTTTACCTGATGCTCTGGCACCACCAAATGGCTGCTGGGCCACAACGGATCCTGTCGATTTGTCATTGACATAATAATTTCCAGCAGCGTTTCTCAGAGCCTTTCCTGCCTCATTAACAACAGCCCTGAAACAAGCAACCACATTACAAATGCATGTTAAAGATATATAAGTCTAGTACAGATATATGAGTGTGTGGACATCCTCCAAATAGCTTTCATTGAAAAGCTGGGAATGTGCTGATCTGAGTTGTTTAATGGATTTCATTTACATACTAACTTCATCTAACCCAGCAGCTGATAGTGAACATGATGAAATGGTACTGCACTCACTTATCTTGGGAAAAGATGGCTCCCGTCAGGGCATATGGAGAAGTGTTGTCTATTAAGTGCAGGACCTTCTTGTAGTCCTTTTCAGGGTAAACGTAAACTGTTAAGACAGGCCCGAAGATCTCCTGAAAATGCAAAGAATATATATGAGATACTTAATCACTGAATCTGACTTGCACTTGCAGTTCTCTGGACACTTATGGAAAAAGGAAACTGTGACTTTTATCACACAAAAGTGCAAGATATAAACATCACAACTCGAAAAAGTCAAATTTGTGAGAAAAATAGTCAAATTTAAACTTTTTAAATTCGAAAGTCAGAATTTCGAAATGTAAACTTACAACTCACAGATAAAACATAAACAATGTTCATATTTCATACTTTTAAAATGATTTATTTTTTATAAATCAAACAAATTAACAGTCAACCTTTAGTGTAAAAGCTTTCATTTAACCTGTAATTTAACCAAAAATAATTATTTATTTATAAAGTCAAGTATTCATTTAGGGCAAATGGTTGATATAATCAGATCCGGTTATGTTCTCAATATCTAGATCACTCATTCGGGGTGACTGTGGGTGGTAACCAGGTCAGCCGAGACCATCCATTTGTGAAGATAAGAGTTAAATGGAAGAGATTAGTTTACCTAAACAAACTAAAGTCCATCCATTCACCGCCCTGAGCCTGTGTGTGTGTGTGTGTGTGTGTGTGTATAACTAATCCTGAACTAAGATGTCAAGTCATTGTGCAATTTTGCGTGCAACATTTTTTATACCTCACTCATGATTTTCTCATGTGGATCGGTGGTTTCAATAATGGTGGGGTCTACGAAATATCCTTTTTTATTATCACAGTTTCCTCCAGCGATGATCTTCAGATGTGGAGAAGTTTTGGCGTGTTCCAGCCATCCCTTGATTCTGGAGAAGGACTTGAGAAAGACATTAAGAGTGATTATTACCCGAGCAAGAAGTAAATCAAAAATGTCATACATTTGATTTCTTTGTTATTGTTAATAGGTTGCTGGTTTGTACCTTTTCATCAATAACTGCTGAGAAGAAAGTGCTGAAATCTTCAACTGGCTGTGAGGTGAAACAGAAAAGTCAAAATGCCAGTAAGTTCAGATTGTAAGAAAAATACTGTCACTGTCCACCACTGCCTGTCTCACAAGAACACTTTTGCGGTCGCAAACTCTTCCACTTACGTCTCCCAATTTGATCTGTTTGAGCACATCCAGGAGTTCCTGTTTGATCTGAGGCCACAGTGAGTCTGGTACGTACATCCTGGAACAGGCCGAACACTTCTGTCCTCCGTACTCAAACGCAGAGCGGATGGTGCCGTTCACCACACTATGAACGTCTGCGGACTTGTGCACAAAGTGGAAGTTCTTGCCACCGCATTCTAAAACAAGAAATCAAACATACACCTTTTGTTAGAATTCAAACATTATTAGAATTTAATTCTTAATGGCATCGAAACACAAACCTCCAGCAACACGAGGGAAATTCCTGTAGATGTCCAGATTCTGGGCGACTTGCTTCCACAATCGTTTGAAAGTTCTGAAAAGGTTTCCAAAAGAAAAAAATAAATAAGCATAAAAACATTGATAATAATAATAATAATTGTTTGTTGAGCAGCATATTAGAATGATTTCTGAAGGATTATGTGACACTGAAGACTGGAGTAATGATGCTGGAAATTCAGCTTTGAAATATTCAAATAGAAACATTTTCACAATATTACTGTCTTTACTGTATTTTTATCAAATAAACACAGCCTTGGTGAGCAGACAAAAACATTAAAAAAAAAACTTACGATTCCAAACATTTTAACCGTAGTGGAGGTTAAAATGCTACAAAATTTAGGCTTCAACCAAGCAAAACATCCAAGAGGTTGAAATTTTCACTTTGCACTGTGAGTCTGACAAACTTGAACTCAGACAGAAGGTTATACTAAAGATAAGAGGGTCACACATTATTTTAAGGTCCAATTCTCATTATTTACAAACCATTAACTAGGGCTGTCAACTTTAGTCGTTTAGTCGACTAATCGGTCGATGCCGTCTTGGTCGACTGACATTCTCATTGGTCGACCAGTTGCATAATTTTTTTTTTTTTTCACCAATAAAGAAATTTTCATTGATTTACTCCTTGATATTTATTCCTTTATTAGCAGTTATATATTACTGTATTCTAAATATAATTAGCCTATGTTTTATCCCGAACTTTAAATGCTTTAATTTAGGCTATTTTATAACAGCGCCACAGTTTAGCGCACCACGAACACTCGGGAACCGCACCTGTGGCTGGCTGCACTGCTGCTTCGCGCTCAGTAAGGAATATAGGTAGTTTTGCTGTATTCATTCAGTTAGAACACTACTTGTTTTGGCTTTAGTCGACAAAATGTCCAAGAAATCTAAATCTTTTGTCTGGCTGCATTTTACAAAATATTTGACCCGTTGGCAAAAAAACAGAAAACGGCAAAAGAGAAGGAGATAGCAATGCTTCTTTGTGGACATGGTGCAGAGGATGACCCTGATGAGCCAAGCGCACAAAGATCCTCTTGCGACGAAATGAAAGATTATCTTCAGGACAGAAGTAAAGTGGACACTGCTGGGCCACTTGCGTGGTGGAAAAATAATGAGGAGAGATATCCACGACTTGCTCGGGCAGCCAAACGCCTGCTCTGCATCTCTGCAAACGCCTATAGATCGGCCGGACAAAAGTTAACTCATAGCTTTGAAAGTAAAGAAGAATATACAGCCTGTATAAACGAGAGCTTTTGTTAGGATTTTTCATTATTTGGCAGTTTTAACAGTTATATTTTTTTAGCGTGTGGTATAGTCAGGTGCGCGATTGTGGCTGTCACTATAGACCTAGGACAGAGCTCCTCACTTTGCAGTTAAAAAAATCACTTAATTTTCAAAGAATTGTATTATTATTATAGTTTTATGTATTGATGTTTTTTCATTGTTGTTTTATAAATGCTCTATGAAAATTGTTTAAATGTTCAATCAAAATGCAAAACATTGCGTCTTTTTTTTTTTTTTTAGTCGACTGATCGTTGCGCAGGACAGGACTTTGGTCGACTAAGCATTTCTTTGGTTGACTACAGCCCTACCATTAACTATGACTTTTGGTTCAATAAACTACTAATTTGCTGCTTATTAATAATTAGTAAGGTAGGATTTAAAGTAGTTAGTAGGGTAGGATTAGGGATGCAGAATAATATCATCCAGAATATGTGCTTTATACGTACTAATAAACAGCCAATATGTAAAAGGAACACTCCACTTTTTTTGGAAATAGGCTCATTTTACAACTCCCTAAGAGTTAAACAGTTGAGTTTTACCGTTTTTGAATCCATTCAGCCGATCTCCGGGTCTGGCGGTAGCACTTTTAGCTTAGTTTAGCATAGATCATTGAATCGGATTAGACCATTAGCATTTGGTCATCAATCAAATGACCAAAGAGTTTCGATAATTTTAATTTAAAATGAGCCTATTTGCAAAAAAAGTGGAGTGTTCCTTTAATAATAGGCATGCTAATAAGGAACTAGTTATAGTGAGAATTGGTCCCTATACTAAAGTGTTACTGATAAGAGTAATGCAATCACATGACATACTGTATGACTGAGTCAACAAGCATAGAAAGACACGTACGGCACACTGCCGGTGAAGTTAATGCCAGTCAGGTGCTCCGAGGATGTGATGGTGTCTCCAAACACTGGACCATCGGCTGGGACAAACTGGATGATATTGGGTGGCAATCCAGACTCTCTCAGGATCTTATAGACGGCGTAGCTGGCAGACATGGCCGTGTCACTGGGTTTCCACAACACCACGTTACCCTGCATCATATATGTGACAAAGTCAGTCGTAGAAATGTACCAAAACACTCAAGTGGCACTGCATGTCACTACTAATCGATTTTAAAGCAATAGTTCACCCAAAAATGAAAATCTGCTGCACCCAAGAGTAATCCACACAACTCCAGTCCAACAATTAAAGTGAAAAGCTGTGAGTTTGTAAAATGTATCAAGACATCTTAACTTTAAACTGGCCGAAATGCGAGCCTGTACTCCATAATAACACTTCCTCCAGTGAAAAAGTTCATCACCTGTTGTCTTCTAACATCAAAATCCAATTACATATTTGTTTAGAATTAGGGATGTCCCAATCGGGTTTTTTGTGCCCCCGATCCGAGTCATTGAATATCTGCCGATTCCAAGTCCTGATCCGATACTTGTATATTCCTAGTATTTGATGTACAATTCAAGTACATTAACCCCCAGTTTCACAGACAAGGCTTAAACCTAGTCCGAGATTAAATGCAAGTCTGAGCAGTTTCAGCTGAAAGAAACTTGCACTGACTGATCTTAAAATATATCAGTGCTTTGTATCGTCTCAGGATGCACACCAGTAATGTTATTTCTAAGGCATGTTTACAAAAAAATTACTTATATGTCTTAATTGAACTATGGCCTAATCCTATCTTAGTCTAAGCCCTGTCTGTGAAACCAGGCCTAAAGTTATTAAAGTCAACCCAATGTATACAGAGTTGTGCAGAGAGTAAAACTAATATACTGTATGTATGTGTGTGTATACATAAGCTATATATATATCTGCACCTACTGTATAAAGACATTGGTAGAATAATGGACTACTGATGTAAACTTCTTGCATTTTATAAAAGCAGAATAATTGCAGCATAAAGGGAAAAAGTGGAGATATGGTTAGAAAGCATGAAGCTTTCAGTGTCAGAATGCCAGTCTGTCAGTCAAATCTGAAGTAACTCATTTCAATGTGTTGTGACAATGGATCGTCTGGTGGCAGATAAAAATAAAGGATAATTGAATGAGTGATCGTTATAAAAGTGAGCATCAAATACATTGAACACGGAAGCTCAAACGTGACACGCTAGAACAAACCTCACTGGTTCTTGTGAGTCACGCACGCACATTTCTTCTTATTTTGGTTTTACTGGCAGCTGAACACGAACATTTGAGCATCGTCTTTTCCTTTGAATGGAGGTTGGCAAATCTACTGGAAGGAGAATACTGCACCTACTGCACATCACTGGCATGACAGCTGACATAAAATAAGGATCGGGGTTAGGAGAGCTTCATCGGCCTTGAGATTGGCTCGGGACATCCCTATTTAAACGCTGCTTGACCTGGGCATATTTCTCTCCTGATCCAGGAAATATTATGGATTATGGATTCATATTAAGGTGGAAGCAATCATTTGAAGTTAAAAACGTCTAAATGATGGATTTGTTTCTTACGAACTTGGCGGACTGGATTTTTGTGATGTTTTTATCAGCTGTTTGGACTCTCATTCTGACGGCACCCATTCACTGCAGAGGATCCATTAGTGACCAAGTGATGCAATGCTACATTTCTCCAAATCTGTTCCTATGAAGAAACAAACTCAACTACATCTGATGGCCTAGTACATTTTCAGCAAATTTTCATTTTTGGGTGAACTATTCCTATAAATGCAGACAATTTTAAATTGTCTTTTAAAAGAGAAGTTTAAAATATTCAGTAATATTACCAGTTAGACGGCACCGCTTATAGCTGAACTGAACTTGTTTTTCAATTAATTAATTTAAAACATACATATAAATAAATGTGTCTTGGCATCTCACCATGATAGCAGGGGTGCCGGCCAGGTTTCCACCAATCGCTGTGAAGTTAAATGGCGAAACAGCAGCTACAAAACCCTAAAACAAGTACAAGTCAAGGTAATGCCAAATAAGACCGAACAAAACTGTTATGCAGTCATCTGATTATTTATAGAAAGCACCTCCAGCCCACGGTACAGCATGGTGTTAGTACTTCCATCGCTGTCTAACGGCTGCTGCTGTTCCAGCTCAATCGCATGTTTGGCATTGAACCTGAAGAAGTCAATGAGTTCAGCAGCAGCGTCAATCTCAGCCTGGACCACAGTCTTACCCTGAGACACGGAGCAAAGGTCATTTGTTTAACGGAAAGCCAGCATAAATAATCCCACGTGCAAAAATGAAATGAGCTGGTTAACATAAGCAGTAACCAGCTCCAAAGGTGCACCTGTCCGATCATGGTCTTGGCCAGAACTTCTGCTCTCTTGGGTCCACTGATGATGTCAGCAGCTTTGAAGAAGATCTGGGCTCGATCTGCAACGGGTTTAAGATCCCACTCCCTCCGAGCAGCGACCGAGGCCTCGATGGCTTTATTTATTAGCTCCTTAAGACACAAAGTATGATCAAAACCAACCTCATTCCATGCTAAATTAATTATTTTACACGTTTAAGTAAACAGTCAAGTACTGCTCAAACACATTTGCAGGATTTCCTCGTGTGAATGTTATAATTTCCAGTATTAACATACTGTACCTTATCAGCATAGCAGAACTTGGACACTTTGTGAGAGTGGTTGAATGGCTAAAAGGAGAAGAAAAAAACTAATTAAACAGACTATAATCACACAGAACAATAACTTCAATATAACATGATAATATATGATGTAAACATTCAAATAAAATAAATCCACACTGTCCTGTGATTGTTTGGAGAGAGGTTTCAAGTACAACACAAAGCAAACAAACAAATAAACAAACAGCCCTTAATTACAATGTAGAAAACTATAGTAATAATAAGAATAAAAAATAACTAAAATCACCCTAAATTGACCTTTATTGATTTGAAATGGATCTTAAACATTTAATCTAAATATAATAATAATAATATAAAATCGATTCTAAATATTGATTTAAGTTGGTTGTATTTTATTCAAAGGATAATTAATAAAAATATATAATATAGTAAAAATGTTTATTATTTTAATATAATAATAACGAAAATGTGTAATAATAATAATAATGTTACAGCGAAGACGTCTCCGCAGCATCCGATCCCGCACTAGCCGACTGAGGGATAGCTTTTTTCCTCAGGCTATCAGGCTAATGAACAGTAAAAACTAATACACCCTACAGCACACTCCCACTTTACAATATACCACGCACTGCACTTTAATTCCAATACAGTTCAAACTGGACTACCAGTACACTACTGCACAAATACAACAATCTTTTTGCCAGCACTGGATACCATCCAATGCACATCCATGACATTTGCACACCCGGTTTATATATAATCTGCTGCATCTTCGCATATTACTGTGTGTATATAACGTAGAATGTGTACTACATACTGTGTATAATGTGTATCGGTAACTGTATGTCTGTCTAATAGTACACTGTGTGTACTGAGTATATGTATGTGTATATTACACATTGTCATCTGTATAAGTCTGTACGTATGTATGGTAATGTCTATATGTAAATTGTTTATATGTAAATTGTCTATATGTAAATTGTTTCTGCAGTGTCTGGAGCACGCTCTCAAGAATTTCACTCACGAAGGCACACGTGCTGTGGTGATGTGACAATAAAAGTGATTTGATTTGATTTGATTTGATTTGATATTCATTTAATTTTAAATTATTTTATTATTAGAAAAAAACAGAGTCCAGTGTGGCTACAATAATAGTATTATTTAGCCTTATATTTCATGCCATGGTGAACAGAGGTGCCGAGGATGATTGAGCTACAGAGCACATGCTCGTACAGAAACCAAAGAAATGATTAACTCACAGACAGCTGGTATCTGATATCTTTGGTCCAGACTTCTTCACTTCCAATCACACATGGAATTTCTTCTGTCTTTCCCTTCAGGTTTTGTAATGCCTGTAAACAAAGTAAACCAGAGAGGTTCAGTAAATCAGATATGTCTGATATTTAGTGTATTATTGGGACATCAGAGAACATGTTTTTCACCTTCTCCAGCTCTGATCTCTCTTTACTGCCCTCTTTGAACCCCAGAATGGGCTCATTCTTCACCTCCACAGCTGCACACGGAAAGGTCTTGAACCTGCAGAAAAACAAAACAAACAAACTTGCTGTTGCTCTTCAATACTTCTCAGTTTGGTCACACAAATCACAAGCCTCTCAATCAGTAACTTTTATAAAGTCATCTAGAAGAATAACCTGCTGTAAATCCATAACAGGAGACAATTAGTCTTTAATGCGTTCATTTGTTAGCCAGCTGATGTAGTTCACATGACATGTTTATTACACATTAAACATCCATAGAGTTCAGCTCCATATTCTTGTGGAAACTGTGATACACTACCATTAAAAAAAAAATCAGCAAGGATGCATTAAACTGATCAAAAGTAATAATAAAGACATTTATAATCAAATTCAAAGAATCTGGAAACAATGTATGACTGTTTCTACAAAAATATTGCTTTCAACATTAATAATCAGAAATGTTTCTTGAGCAGCATATTGGATCACGTGACACTGAAGACTGGAGTAATGCTGGAAATTAATTTTACAATATATTCACATAGAAAGCAGTTATTAAACGGTAATAACATTTCACAATATTACTGATTTACAGTATTTTTGATCTCTAGTGAGTATGGGAGACCTGTAATAACATGAATACTTAATTAAGCTGCAGTGTTTGTTTTGTAGTGTCTCAGTATGTGGATTATGATTATGAAATTGAATAGATAGAGCTACAGTAATACAATAAAAACAATGAGAGACACTGGTGCAAACAGATCTCGCCTTCATAACAGGGAGGACAAGTTTCTTCAGCATTGCATAACACAGTGCTTGCTTGCATGTAAAATGGAAACTTCCAGCACTTGCTCACTTCACATAATAATGCACATTTTTATTATTATTCAGTGCATATGTCAGAAACTCTCCAGAAGACTCTCTCAAAGTGAAAGTCATGCGTGAGTCCATGTGCAGATGCATACATACCCCTTCCAAGACTGCCAGATGACAGATCTCACTCGAAGCATGATTAATCTGGACGTACACGACAGAGATTTTATTTTTATAGGTATAAATACAAATTAATGTTCTTTCATTGAGGATCTGTAACTTTAAAATGCGACACTGACAGCTAAATTCTCCCAGATCACAGGCAGCGACAGCACATGAATGGAGACCTACCACTTCCGGTATACGGGGGGGGGGGGGGGGGGGGAGTTTATGGCAGTGTTAATGTTGTTAAAGCTTTCAGAGATGATGTTTCTCATAAACAACCGATAACAGTGATTAAATATGATTACGTAGCTAAGCAAATTGTATTTAACATTCTACCTGTACCTTTACAGGCTCTTTATGTAGACAGAAAATAATTTGAAGTTTAGCTGCTCCCCTATTGTTCATAAATGGAAGAGACGAGAGGCGTGTCTCTTACTGACCAATCAGCTCTCGAGACGCTCTGCTCTCAGCCAATCAGAAACCCTGCGTTCCACTATCAATCCTATCTGCCCTAAATAGTATTGAAAATTACTAATATCACGTAGAATTTATTGGGACGAAGGCAGTATCTCCTAGTATTTATAAAATTTATAAAATAATTAACTACTTTATGCTCATTTGCCAGTGTTTTTTTTTTTCTGGAGTAAACTAAATTTGTACAGACTTTGTGTTTTTCGGATGTTAAATATATTTAAAAAATATCAACTCTTATAATAACACACTTAATTGCTTGTATTTTTGTTCACCTTTTCATTTTTAATCATGCACCTGTAGGACGAGCATATAGGCTTATGCATTTATTTATTTATGAAGAGAACAGATGAACAGAGACTGCAAACTAAAATGTGCTAAATTTTCTCTGTTTTTATTTGATGAATGAAAAATACATTATAATGATGCATCTTTGTAATGATGCTGTATATCATTAGGCAATGACTGCAGACAAAGATAAATGTATAGTACAAAGCACAAATATTAATAGGCTATATAAAATAATAAAAAGAGAGTTGCCGGTATAGATATATTTTGCAGATAGCATAATATTATTCACAATACATTCGTCTTTATACCATATTTTATACCATCAGAAGAGACTGACCCTGCGTCCCAATGTGCATATACTATCCACCCTATCTGCCCTAATCACATCAAATTTAGGATGGATAGTATGCACGTGGGGCAGTCGTGGCCTAATGGATAGAGAGCCTTGTAACCCGACTCTCTGACGACCAAGAAGCATCTGATCAGGAGTCAGATGAGCCTCATTAAAACAGTATGATCTGCTGAATGAAACCATGGAAATGAAAGTTATCGGAGGTTAGTCAGTTTTACAGAGTTTGTGTCAGCTTTTTTATACTGTATGTTCAGATAGCTAATAAAAGTCTTGCTTTCTTCATAGATATACACTGAACAAAATTATAAACGCAACACTTTTGTTTTTGCCCCCATTTTTCATGAGCTGAAATTTCTATGTACACAAAAGGCCTATTTCTCTTAAATATTGTTCACAAATCTGTCAAAATCTGTGTTAGCCCTTTAACGGCCTGCTCCACCAAACGGCTGAGCACATTTTGAGTCACTATATATATTTTATTGAGAGGAGTACCTAACTTAACTCAAGCTGATTGAGCCATGTCTACCATCTGGTTGAGGTATGTCATGCCAAAAAAAATCCACTAGATGTCACAAAGTCCATCAACAGCACTTGTCACAACACTTCCTCTAACATGGATGTCCGAAACAAAGAAACCACTCCTGCCATGTGAACTGTTCTTGGTGAAATTTTGCAAGGTAAGCATTTTTTTTTTTGACGTATTACACTGTAAGAGTCCTAACTTTACAAAATTATGGTGCCATGAAAAAACTAGTATGTTTTTAATAATTTTTCAAAAACGTGCTCAACCAAATAGTTGATTCGTCACTTTATGGTAAAAGTAGAAAAGCTAAGCTAATGTTTTAGAATGGGCAGAATGGACCATGCTGAGAAATATAAACTTCTGATCATTCATAGCTATGAATATGACACAGCTATTGTTATTTATTCATGAATATACTGAGATAATTTCTTAAGTTTTTGTTTTTTTTGGCCACTTTTGGATATTTAAATATAAGGAATTCATAGAATTAATGTGTGAAAATCATAATTATCAGAGGCAATTACTTCTTAAATGACAAATGGTGGTGTAATAACCATCTGCACTCTGCTGGACACTCACCTGAATTACTCTAAAAGACATAGCCTGGAAGACATTTGCTCTGAAAAACAACATTTGAATGTTTAAGCAGTGAATATTAACTTGTCTTATTTTATGTGTGATCATCACCAGAGAGCAGAGAGATGTCAGGAAAAAGCTCAAAGCAACAGCCAAAGAGAAGAAAGAACAATAGGGTTGAATCTGCAGGACCACAGGAAAGATTTAGACTGCAATTCATATAGATAGATGGATGGATTGACCACAGAGAGCTAGACCAATATGTAGAACAATACAATAATAGAGCGATAGATAAACGGATGAAATAAAGGATGATTAGAGACCTTTGAAACTCAGCAGCATCACCTTACAATCAGTGTTTGTTGAACAGGTGGAAGCATCAGACGGCAGCAGCAGCACACAGTAGACTAGCTGCAGTCGTGTCTCATCTGGGCAGCAGTTTATATTGTGCTGAGAGTTTCTTCCCATCATTTCACTGACTCAGTCACTCATTCAGCATCACACTAAAGTGCGTCTGTCCTGTAGGGCACTACATTAGTCACATCCGTGACTTCACTGGATGGCTGGAATGCAGTGACACCAGCATCAGAAGATCCAACTGGTCCAAGGTGTCGAGTAACATCACAAAGAACGGATACATGCTCTTCTATGTGAAGAGGTAAATGTTCCCACAGTACTATAGTGCTCAAATAATGTTCAGAGCTCAGTTTGTGTATTAAGTTTGTTTTGTAGCTGTAGCTCAGCTGCAGTTGGTTGATGCTGTTTTAAAGAGGAAGGTAACCACATCCAAAGCCAAAAATCAGCCTAGTGAAGATCCTTCTGTGGTTCCTCTGGCCTCCAAGTGCCAACTTATCCACCGCCTTTGATTCCTACTGGTCATCATGGGAATCACATCTTTTTAGATGAGTAAATAGAATGATAGATAGAACTATAGAACAATAGATAGATTGAACGATATACCGATGGGTAGAACGATGATAGATAGATGGATAGATAGATGGATGGATGGATTGAACGATATAACGATAGATGGATGGATAGAATATAAATATTATTTTCTTAAAAACACATTTAATACCAAATGAGTATTAGTTTCATTTTTATTTCTTATGCATCTGCTACACTTACTTTATGATTGTTTAAAAAATATATATATTTCCTTTTATCTAAAGCACTATGAATTAGCGTTGTGTATGAATTAAACTTTCTTTGCCTTGCCTAAAACTAAAATAAAACTAAATGGTAATATTAAATTAGTAATTAAAAAATTATTTCAACCAAATTAATAAATCATAATTAAATTAATATAAAATGAAAAGGATTTAAAAAGTGACTTTCTTTTGAGTTTATGTAAGCACATGCTGTACATTCATGGCCTTAAACATCAACACTAATTAAAAATGTCTGTCTTTATGAACAAAATAAAAAGGTCTTCAACAAAGCAAATTATTCAATTGTTTATTTTATTAATTTTTTTTGACCCCAGCACCACTTGCGTTCATTATTTTGAAACATACACCAGTAGCTCACACACCAGAAAAATTCATTTGCAGCAAAATCAAATAACAAAGACCACATATAAATGTTCTACTGTACGTACACCGATCATTTCAGATGTCAAAGTAAATATCATCAAGATAATAAACAGTGCTATGTGAAGGATTCAGGCCACAGATGTTGCTAAAGTCAGAAACTGAACATCTTTAGGCTTTCAGTAAAACTCGCTGAGGCTGGTACGATGATGGGGGTCTAATGAACTGGTGTTTTATGCTTCATTAGAAATTCCATTCTCGTTTCAAAAGTAATTGTGCAAAGTTATTGCGTAGTCAGCTTGGCGTACCGGCAAAACCCCAGTCCAGTCCAGAACAGTCAGAATCTGCAGAAAAGACCTCATATGGTTGAAACCCAATGGTCATATGATCAAAACATCCAACTTGCGTTGTGTCTCAGGAACGAAATGACATTTTCTACATGACCTCATGTGGTATTCTGTACATTCATTGATAAAGGCAAATCTTGATGTGATAAGCGAATGCAAAACATTTAGCATTCTTAACTCATTCCCCCGGTTTCACAGACAAGGCTTAAGCCTAATCCTAGACTAAAATCTAAGTCTGAGCTGTTTCAACTGAAAGAAACTAGCTCTGACTGATCTTAAAATATAACCATGCCTTTGTTTTGCCTCAAGATGCACAGCAGTAATGTTTTTTTCTAAGTATGTTTATAAAAATTAAATGTCCTAATTGAACTATGGCCTAATCCTGGTTTAGTTTAAGCCCTGTCTGTGAAACCGGGCCATTGTGTTCCAGTCATTTTAACCCAGAGAGGATTTTCTTTTCCCTGAAAATCATATTTAACGTTATTGAATTGGACAAAAATGTACCGACTTTGCTTACAGAGATGTGGTATAACGACTTCCCAAAAATGTGTTGATGATTTGTGTACTTTTGTTTTGTGTTTTCCCGATTAAAAATGACCAGCCTACAAACAAAGTCCTTTTAAACTTCTTATGCTATATTATTACCAGATATTGTATTCAATCTTTTTATCAACTTGTTTTCACTTAATTAGAACACATTTAAGCTTACGCACTTCAGTTTTTGAGCAAATATTGGCAAAATGATCCACAAATAATGATTTTTTTTTTTCACTCTCAAACTGATGTGAATAAGCTCAAATGACCAGTCACTTCCAAAAAGCTTAGTTAATTGAAAAAAAAAAAGATTTGGTGATAACCAATGCGGGGTAGTAACTGATTACATGTAATCTGGATTACATAATCAGATTCCAAAAATTAAGTATTTGTAATATATTACATTTTAAAATGCCCATAGTCAGATTACAGTTACTTTATGGATTACATGCATGTCTTAATGTTTAATGCACTTCTTGATGTTGATAACATTAGGTCAAAAGTAATCAAAAATGACCAAAAAAGTACTCTGAATATATTAATGTGTAATCCATCAGATTGTTACTTACTACAGTTTCCGTTTTGTCATTTCTAATCCGTTATGGACAGCCAGCGCTGGTGATAGTATAGCATAATGAGAGATTTACAAGCAGTTTTTAAAAGGCAAAACACATTTTTGACTGGAAACACCAAGTTAGGATAAGAAAAACAGCATATTTGATGTGAAGACATGTAGGGCCTGGAACATACTCTATGCAAGCCTGTCAAATGCTACACAAACTCAATTTTGAGTATGTTTCTGGCTTTATGCTTAGGCTAGTTAGCGCTACATGACCCCATCACTACAGTTTCATGTTTTACAGAAACTTTAACCTACATTTGCTGCCATTTTGTGCTTTCCTTAAAATGACAAAAACACAAGCATGACGACAGCATTACTTTCTCATCCAGTTTCAGTAAGTTCCTTCTGAATACAACATTCAAGCTCATACTTAACTCATACTTTTGTTTAGGATACTTTATATCTTTAGATTTATACCTTTCTTTCTATAAACACAATAGAAATTAATTCAGAAAACATGTAACACATACTTTTTCCATTGCAGAATAATACTTATCCCTTTTCCTATTTTTTTTTTTCCAACAACCATAAAATCAAATTTGAGAAGAGACATCTGGTCCATGTTATGGGTTCAGATTCAGGTAAAAATTAGCTTGATTTTCACCATAAACAATAAAAAAACGTCAGTGTTTAAAAAGGTGAAGAGCCTCAGTGCATGTTTCATTTTCCAGGGAAAAGCATTCAAATCAGCCACAAATACCCAGAACATTTATCAAATCAAATGAATTTTATATATTTATAAAATTCAAAAGCCAGATTTTGTCCAATCTTTCATAAATTAGGAAATCAAATACACAAACTAAATTGTAAAATGTACAGCTGATTTGATCAGATATGATATCAAGTTTTTAGCTAAATTATGTTTTAGCTAAATGATTAAACACAACTTATGCCCACCAACTATATATATATTTAAACCCTTTGCAACCATATTTTGAGATTATAATTACGTATTTGAGTTTATAATTAAATCACTGATCAGTTTAATAAAACCCATCAAATTTCCCCAGATTAAATATGTTTAAAATATGTATGAACACATTTTTATTTTTTTTCCTTGGAATGTACTACTGGTCAAAAGTTTGGAATAACTGGGATATTTATGTTTTCGAAAGAAGTCTCTTATGCTCAAATACAGTAAAAACCATAATATTGTGTAATACCTGATTTATAGTTGAAAATGTAATTTATTCTTGTGACTTGTCATCATTACCCCAGTCTTCTAACAGGCTGATTTGATGCTTAAGAAACATTTCTTATTATTATTATTAATGTTGAAAACAATTGTGCTGCTTCATTTGTTTGTGTTCTGATCAAATAAGGAGCAGGAGAGACTTCTTTCCTAATTCTTCCAAACTTTTGGCCAATAGTGTACAAGATAAAAATGCTAAATATAAAGCAAAAAGACCATTATATATTAACAAACCTCATCGACACAGAAATGTTATAAGCCATATCCATGAAAACAAACCTGAATCTGTATGGAACAGTGGCCATCATGAGGGCTTCAATGCAATGTCCAATGCCATAATCCTATGCTTTTGCATCCACATATATTTACAGACATGGGTATAATTTCAGATACACCCAACTTGGTCTATATACAATCAAAACCTCCACCTGAAAACTCTCCTGACTATATAACCTAACAAAGAAATGCTTTGACATCATGAAAGTCCCCATACTATCAACTATATATATATTTGATCATTTCCCCCATGATTATCATGAGTACAAACTTTAGAAAGAAGTGGAAATGCAGTAAGGCCATCCGAAATGAACCTGCAATGTGTATATATAGGCAAATAGCTCTTTAATGTTTGAGATATTGATGTGTGTAACTCTTGAGAAAAGCTTCAATCATCATTGGTTGCTGCTCAAAATGATGGGACACTGTTCCACAGATTCTGCCATTAAGTGCGTAAACATTAACACGTGAACATTTGTACATAACACATCAAATCACCTAAGGCAAATCAAACCCAGCTAATGGGAAATGTTTTGCTGACGTTCTGGCAAGGCTCTCTCTTCTAATGTATCTGGTATTTAATGATGTTCGCAAAATAATATGCGTGGAACTTTTTTCGTGAAACGTTTAGTTGGACATTCGTCTGACTTTTTTTTTTTTTAAACTAAACTACTTGACGAAACTGCAAAACATTCAAAACTAACATTTCAATAATGTTTCCAAAATGATCAAATGGAATAAACCAGGAAAAAAAAAACATTTTTAACCCTCGGATGCGCCTCGTGTGACTGAATTATTATTTTTTATTTCAATAAAGTGAATGTACTATATTATAGTTGTTTATTTTGTATTTTTAGGGGATTTTATGGTATTAAATTATATTTTTGCAGTACTTATAATCTATTTATTTACCTTTTTAAGCACTTTTTGGGCATGAACCCGAAAAACTGTCATATATGTTGCATGCTTTGGAGCATAGACTTTGGTTTCTTTCTTAAAAAAGACACTTCGCAGATTATTGCTGATGTGAAGAAAGTTTAAAAAGTGGAAAAGTTGTTTAGCTTTATTGTTATAATTTACATATTTTCCAAAACATTTGACTTTAAAACTGTGAGAAAGTCAAAGCCATAATCCTAAACAAGTTGTGATCCAAATTTGAAGCTATCACCAAAAAAAAAAAAAAAAAAAAAATCGTCTTTCAGTAAGAGTTTCTTTGAGCGCAGTACCAAACGCTTCCACTAGATAAAATTCACTTCCCGTTCACTTTCCACTAATTTTTTGATTATGAAAAATACAAGGATGACTATCCTTTTCACAACCATTTAACCTCTTTGAATCATGTCCATAAATTGTTTTGTGTTCACATAAAAGTAAAAAATTCTAAAAAATAATAATAATTATAATACAGAAGAGCACTAGAGGGTTAAAACATTTTGATAAACTGGACAATCATAACATTTTCATAACTATCCGGTAACGTCAGCAAAACATTCGAAGAGCATAGTTTTGTTAGCTGGGAAAACCGATCACAAAATAAGGCTGATTGCATAGAACGTGAGTTTTTTCCGTGTTCCACATTCGCCGACTGGATTCGGGGCTTAAAAGGCCAAAATGTTTCTGCAGTAAACCGTTGATTTCCGAAATAGTTTTTAGAAAAATAAAAAGCCACAAACATTAAGGAAAGCATTCTGAAGTGTTCAATCGCAGAGAGTTCAGTCCGTTTTGGTCTGATGTATGTATCACTCATGTTGCGTGAACGTTTTCCGGTTTCTAATCGAGATATGGATTTGATTTCAGGTTTGATCAAGCGTATTGATGTATTTTGGCTGGGATTGATCTGATTCGTAGTTGGGCTGTCCTGTGACAGCTGTGGCACCATGTGACGCATCCATATTGATCTCGAAGCACAAAAACAACCCCACTCTGACACGGAAACGTTAAAGCACCTACAGGATTTGGGGTTTGTGTGAGTTGGCTCTGTCCCTCAGTGTAACGCCATTGGCCGATTGCTGAGAGGCCCGAGAGCTGATTGGAGCTCGGTGGAGGGAAGAGGCCGGGGTCAGCCTGGGCAGGTATCAGCTGATTGGCCCCTCCGTCTCTCCGTCCTTGTCCGACTCTTCTTGCATCTCGTCAGTGTTCCCTGAGTCACTGCTCGCAGATGAGCTGATGGAAGGAGAATTTCTGGAAGAGAAACAGAAGCCAATTTTTTAAATATACAGGAAATGGTGCTATTTGTGTCTGCGTGACTTACAAGAGATAAAATGAACACAGAAAATCTAACTAAAATTTAAAACAATATTTATAAAGAAATACATTTCATTGAAAACAAAATAAATGTTAACAAATAAAATGACACAAAAATGCTTAAACTTAAACATTTCTCAACTTAAAAAGTGGAAACTTAAAAAATATGCAATAAAAATAATTAAAACTATATCTGAATAATAAGAATTAATTACTGTAAAACTAAGACATAAAAAAACTTAGTTAAAATTATATTTAGTTAAATGGAAATGGAAAACAGAAAAAATAAACTAGTTCATAATACTAAGAAACTATATTATATTATATTAGTGATACTAAAACGCTGTGTGCCCAACTTGAGCCCCGTGTGTGATTTGTGGCGTCTCTTCTTTGATTACTCTTCCAAATGTCACATTTTAGCACACAAATGCCTGATGAAAGACAATAAGTTGTGCAAGCTATGACAGTGGTTGTGTTTTTCATTCTAAAGACATTTATACACAAAATTAAAAGAAATGCAAACATTATGAGCTCATTTAACAAATTTTGTGACAAAGAGCTGAAAAATAAAATATAAACTGCCATCATATTGTTCATTTTAATTTGTTATATAGGGGATTTGAGAAAAATTCTAGACCTGAATATATATATTTTTTTATAATAAATATCCTTTTTTATGTCAAGTTCTAAAATATATTTTTTCCTTAGAAGCTGCTATTTAACTTTATTTTTTTTTACTAAATTTATTGAAAATGAAAAGCGTAACCCTAAGGAATATTAAGTCATTGAAAATTCTGTAAGTTAATTATATTTATTTGATTTTATTCTTTAAATATATTGCCACTCCAAATTCCTGTAAATAAAAAGAAATGATCAGCCTTGTCGTTACAGGAGAAGAAAACCTCCGATTAAAATGGAAGTGATTTGGTCGTGACTATCTCACGACCAATTTGTGGCTGATTCGTACCACCTCGTACGATTTGTCTAAACCCGAGTGATGGGTAGGTTTAGGGGCGGGGTTAGGTGTAGGTCATTCGTACAAATTCCTACGAATCCCCAAATACGTACGATTTAGCAAAAATCGTATGAATATGTACGAGTGCGGTTATACGAATTAGCCACCTCGTAAAATATGTACGAATTGCCGTGAGATCGGGCTGGATTTATCATTTGTTAGCTGATCACATCTAGCCTAATTAGGACACATTGCTAGGCTTTTTCTTTAGTACTGTTGAAAACTACAAACATTTCAGATTGAGCTGTTTTTATAGTGACCCTGCATTCTCTGAATCATCAGTGAAATCACCTGCCACCCTTGATCATTCTCCTGCACGTCTCCATCTGCACGTCCAGCCCTCGTTTCATGCTGCACATCTCCATGTACTCATGCAGATGTCTGTTCATGTCACTCTTAGCAGTGGCCAACTCCATCTGTGTGTGAGAGAGAAACATACAATTATGTAAAACGGTTCAGAAGGAGGATGAACACAAGCACAAACAATCACAAGTTTGGTTCAGGTGGAAAATACAGAAACGCATTCTAACCTCGATTTGTCCGATTGTCTCCTGATATTCCTGCTCTCTGGTCTTGAAAAGAGACTCGGTCTCGTCGATGAGATTTCCCAGACTGGAGTCCTGAGATAGAAGTCACACAACGGTTTATTTCAGTTATATTTACTCTCAAATTGTACGCACTGACAACAGAAAGAAATGAATGTATCCAGCAAGGTTTTAAACTGATTTCTATTTAAAGTAAATGGTGTTCTTTTGAACTTCTATTAACCAAAAATGACAACAATATCAAGCAGCACAAATGTTTTCAACATAGTAATCAGAAATGTTTCTTGAGCAGCAAATGCAGCTTATTAGAATGATTTCTGAAGGATCATGTGACACTGACGACTGGAGTAATGATGCTGAAAATACAGCTTTAATCACAGGAATAAATTACATCTTAAAATATATTCAAATAAAAATATTTCACAATTTTCTCAGCTTGTCCTGTATTTCTAATCAGACAAACTCTGGTGAGCAGAAGAGACTTAAAACATTAAAACATGTTAACAACCCCGATCATTTGAACAGTAGTGTATATGGAAACTCACCGCTTCTTGTGTGTCTCCGTTGCAGTCGAGGGCACCGGTGCTGTTAGTAAGGCCGTGGGGCACGTTATAGTTGGTGAAATCCTCCCATAACAGCAGCGTATCATCGTTTTCTTCCCACGTCAAACTGTCACAGTCATCGTCGATCTCAAACGTATCCCGCCTAGCAACAAATGAGTTATCTGAACAATGTCTGCGTGTGAGGGGAAAAAAGCAAGGGACAGAAAGAGAGGAGAGAGAGAAAGCAGCCAGTGAAGACTGTCACAGACGGCCAGCACATGAAGAGAATCTAGACAAGCACAAAACAGGACGGATACATACACAAACATGTTAAATGAGGCCCAAATCTGATTTTTCCCTCACTGTGAATGGCTAAATTTGCACTCGCTGTTTTAATCTGGAGTCACATTCGTGAAAATTGGATGTGTAATTGTTGTTTTGCAGTGTGGAAAGATCATTTTAATCCATCATTTAACCAAAAAAAACTGGTTGTGTGATTTTATGTCCTATTTAATACATCGGGGTTTTATGGCTCATATAGTAAAATTTATAGAAACCCAAATTGAGCAAAAACTTGCAATTTGGTGCAATGTTTATATTTATATGGCCAAAAAGTCAAATGAAATTCTGATAGCTTGTAATGTAAATCAATTATATGTTTATAAAAGTATAGCTGAGTAATTAAAATCACTATAAATCTCAGTCACACTATATCTCCAATAATATGACTTAGTAAGATGATATTTAAATACTTAGTTTTATAATCAAAACATACAATGACGACTGAGAGATGAACATTTTATATTTTATAACATTTTATATTTAAGTAAAGCAAGTCTTCATCTTGAAATCATTAAAGATTTCACGGTAAAAAGTCAAGTGAATCATGACCTGAAATATTAAAGGCCTTTTAGTTGCTGAATAGTATTAATTTTCAATCAGATGACAAAAAGCATGTGTGCAACAGGTTTATCAGCAAAAGTTTCACATAATCATCAAAACACCAAATGATACATAATGCTTTACAGGGTTAAAGAACCACTCCACCTTTACATTTCATTACTGTTTTAGTCATTTGTAATTAATTGAATTAATTATTCATTTGAGTCATTTTTTTTTTTTCGTCTAAAAAACTAGATAGTATTAATGCTATTTTTGCAATACTCCAACCTAATATAAATTGATTTGCTTATAAAGACAATTCAATTTTATTAACACTGTGTTTTAAATGAAATATGGATTTAAGTATGCATGTCAAATAAGCAGTTTTGCAGTTAAGACCAGTGTATGATATGACCCATATTTCAAAACGTAGATTTTGAGGAGAAAATCAGGATCGGGCACTTTGGTTTGCGCTATAATAGCAGCTAAAGCTATTAGTGAAAGTGTGAAAGTGAGAATTAGAAATACATGATTATGACATCAAAGATGAAAGATTAAAATCTCAATCCCCGCTCATTACAAATACATGGAAAAAGAGCAACCTGCACAATCCCCCCCCCCAAATTGCTTTTGTCTGTGTTCAATTCTTCACATCTCCATTTAGTGCTGCCAGAGTGTAAGCACGAGAAGATCTCAGATCACAGGCGGAAAGCTGAATCTGGTTTTGGGAGGACTCACAGCTGGTTGATCATGCGTTTCATCTCGTCTGTGATGTAGAAGGGGACATCGTCCTCCTCCGAAGTGCTGGGATCTGCATCCATCTCAGAGTTCTTCTCATCTGATACTGGCTTCTCCTTCTTTTTACACACCACAGCCATCTAAGACACACAAACGATATTCACTTTGAGTCATTTTATGCCAGTACCTTTAGGCCTGTCATAAATAAAAAATACAAACTGCCAGTAGATGGCGACAAGTCCCTCTCTGAATCATTCATTCAAATGATTCATTTGAAATTAAATTAGAAACAAAGCAAGTGGCTGTCTTTATGAATAGATTATTGAATCATTGGCTCAAATGATTCATACAAAAACAGACTTATTCAGGAACCGACTGCAGTGTTGCTCTAAGACGCACAAATGTCCTGCCCCGGATTTGTTTGGAAAACAAAAACAGAATATTGTGTCTAAAATGTAACTGACTTAATATTAACGTCATGTTTTTTTGAACCGTTGTATGAAGTTAATATCACATTCGCGATCACGTGACTTTTAATTTTTGCAATTATGACGTTTCTCAGAACTTTGAGAAATTATCATAAAGTCATAAAGTCTGATTCTGAGGGAAAAAAAGACTATTTTCATGCAACTGCGAGTTTATATTTCACAATTCAGACTTTATAATGTGCAATTGCATGTTTATATTATGCAATTCTGATTTTAAAACTCGCAATTGCAAGTTTATATCGCTCAATTCTGACTTTATTTCTCAGAATTGCACGTTTATATTACGCAATTTTGACCTTGTAATTGAGTTTATATCCTGCAATTCTAAAAAAAAAAAAAAGGTTGCAATTATAGGCTTCTACAGGCTACTATACTTAAGTATATCATATCTAATAAATATGGAAACAAACACCTATACAGGGATATATTTTTATCTTTCATAACATTCTAAATGCATTCTATTTTAATAAGCTAAATCACGCAGTGAATGCTTTTGGATTCTCAAGACACGTTTTTTTTTTTTTTTTGCAAAGTGAGTGACGTATTCAATAATCATTAACACAATTGCAATATTATCATAGACGATAAATATCGCACACCCCAAGTAGTACAGCCACACATTAAAATAAACTCATGCACTGGAACTGGACATACAGCGTGTGATAGCCTCATGTGCAGGGCAGGAGAGATCTTGCCTCAGCAGTTTTACTCTAGTATTGCGTGTTTTACCCACCCTTTCTGCTGGTGCTCTGGATGGACTGACGTTGAACATCTTAGACATGTCCTCTGAGTTCCTCTGCTGAGCCACGTCACACAGTTTGGCCGTGATGTCGATTCTCCTGCAGATGTCCATGTCCACCTTCATGGCTTTCTCCTGAATCTTGGTGTCGAGGTCGGACATTTGCTGAACAAAGATTCAAGCAGTGTTAGAAAATAATGAAAAGAAAACTATTTCTGTACAGATCATCAATTTATGATGCTGGAGAAACAGTTGCAGTGTCATTAGATTTGTGCTTTGAGTGGACTTTGTCTTCAAAGTTTGGTCTATGAACATCAGTAGTTTATTAAGAAGCAATAGTCCCTTTATTCTCACTAATATGCCTCTAGATTTACAAATAGGCTTCATGCACACTGCAAAGGCCATGCTATATAGTCAGTATTTGATTTGATAGCCGTAGGTGTGCCTCTCAAATTGTCCATATTATGAACTATAGTGTACACTATACTACTATTATATAACCAGTGACCTAATTTAAATATCAAGTATGGTCCAATCAATGAGTAAATTAATCCATTAAAATATTAACTGACATATTTTGAAAAATTTTAAATTAATACAATATTTTTATAAAAATTTTAAATAAATGTTGTATATCTGTTAAAATAAAAAATATTATTTTGAAACAAAAAATGCATGCTATTATTTTTAAATAAAAATAATTTTAAAATGCATTGGTATTTTCCAAATAAAAACTATATTTGTAAAATAGAAAATATTTTTAAAATAAAAACAAATGTAAATATTTTTTTAAAAATAAGTATAGCTCACTGTTAAAATAAAAATATTAAATTAAAAACATATATAGATATACAAAAACAAATTAATTAAAAAGAAAAGTAAAGAAAACACCCTTCATAAACTAATCGTTCAGCTAGGTTCTCTACACACTACACAAATAAAAATGAAAATTCAAAAGAAAATACTATTGTCACCAACTACATAAAAAAATCAGACGTGAATTGATTTGAAACATTCAGTTTTTTGCATGCAAATAGCTGAACAGAGTGTTTTGACATCATTGAGTGACAAATGCATTTAGCTGCAGTGTGCGAGTGGCCATATACTGTAGTTATGCAGATTCAAACTGAGAAACTATGAGACGTTCTCTTAACAAAACACACTATGCCATAGGATCACTCTAATCATTAAAATCTTCATGCTGAACATCAATTATATACCGCAAACAAGGACATCAACACAGTCATAAATCAATGCCATTGCACAAAGATGCTTAGACCAACAAGTTAGTCTTGTGGTAAATCCACAGGCACGCAACAAACTTGAGCAGTTAATTTTACCTAAAGGCTTTATGGGAAACAATTGCTCTGACTCATTTATTCTGTATGGAGAAGAGGAGGAGTCCAAAACATCGCAACACATTTAGGGCAGCATATGGAAGTTTATTTCTATTCCACAGAATAAAAAATGGTATTCTGACTTTCTCACAATTATGCCTTTTCTTCCTCGTAATTTTGAGTTTATATCTCACTATTTTTCTCACGTCAGAATTTTGACTTCTCAGAACTGCGAGAAATTATGAGTTTATATCTTGGGAAGAGAACTTGTATTCCGAGTTTATAACTTGCATTTGTGAGAAGAAAAGTGTTAATGTGAGATATTATAGAATTGTGAGATAAAAGGTTGCAATTATTCCTTGGCAGAAACAAGCTTGTCACAATTCTACACGATTGTGACTTTTTTCTCACAATTGTGACGTTATATTCTAGAATTCTTCTCAGAATGGCTTGTTTAAGTCTCTCAAATGCAAGTTCTACACTTGCAATAAGACTTTTTCTCACAATTGCAAGAAAAAAGTCCAAATTGTGAGATAAAAAGTCATGATTACTGTTTTACATTTTTCATTCCATGGCGAAAATACGCTTTTTTCGAAACAGATGCGAATTAAATAAATCAGGGCAATTGTTTTTCTTTATTAAACTCAATGCTTTTATAGATCACGTCTTGCATTCTCTCTTACTTTCAGGTCCAGGATTTTCATCCGGTTTTCTACAGCTCTAGAGCGGCGGCATCCGCCAGCCTTTACAATAAATAGTGATTTCAGTTTACAGCTTTTATTGCATCAAATCTATTTATGATTTTTACAGCACACAGTGACACTCGTGTGAATGACTGGCTAACAGATGAGGGAATAGATGAGTAACTCTAAACATTAACCCGTAAATCCAGGTGACATCTGGATAAACAGTTTATTCATTCCAAACCAGCCGGTACAAATCGAAGGCGTGTATGCGTGAGATAATGATATAACTCAAAACAGAGCTCTGTTTGTATGTGTATTGTCTTGGCTCTGTGTTTCTGCCAAATAAGGCCGAGCGCGTTTCTCTGCTGTCAGGAAACAGAAGTCGTGGAAAACAACCAGTCACAGGGTTTACTTTAGAAATAAAGAGATAGTTCAGCCCAAAATCTAAATGTACTGTTAGTTTACTCACCCTGGTTCTTTCAGACAGTTGGTTTCTGGTTCAGATTCACCAGTTTGTTAATGCAATTACGTAAAGTATACGCAAGTATATTATTAAAGCACCCAATAATGCATATAAAGTGAATAAACTAGTCTTAATCAACTATAAACCATGAGAAACAATAAAAATGTCACTCCTTCAATCAAGTGTTCTGCGGTTCGAGTCGAACTGTTTCCTCAGTTCAGTGACTGTTAGAGGGGCTGGAGCGCTGAAAGAGTCTGCAAAACTAGCATCGTACGATCATTTATGTCTGTATTTTGTCTCATTTGAGTCGGAGTGACTGTCAAGCATCTGAAAGTGAGTTTTGATTGAGGAACTTGTCGATCTGTGCTGCTTAAGCCATGAACTGTCCAATTTAGTGAACTGATTCAACTAGTTCACTAAAAAGAACCGGTTCAAAAGAATGATTCGTCTGCAAACCAAAGCTCTGGGCCCGTATCCCTAAAGAATTTTTGTGCAAAAAGTGGCTCCTAGCGGCCAAATTCATGACGTTTTCTTAGAATTTCCCCTAAAAGTGACACGAAAATCCCAGTTAATATAAAAGCTATTCCTCAAGATTCCTAGCGCTTAAAAGGGCTCCTAAGGCGAGATCTGCTAAGAGCAGGGAAGAGGACTTTTAGTGGCTTAGGAGTTCCCCTAAGCAGCTGCACAAAATGGCCAACAGAGGAGGCAGGAGAGATGTCCTGCAAACACTGGATGACAGGGAATTATTGAGACGCTACAGATTGGATCGTGCAGGAATCATGTTTGTGGTGGATCTCCTTAGAGATGCAATTACTACTACATTAAGGACAGCCCCTTGAGATAGGCCATCTTGTTTTCAATGGGGTCCATATGGGAGTGAAAGTACAAAATATGCCAGCTAGGATATTAATATGAGCAAATAAGACACAAATCATTATTTGAACAGGGTGTAATGACCTTAAGTTTTCACATATTTTAGATTCTAATGTTAGGCTATAACCCCTACAGCTTACTATTCATTTTCCAGATATTTTCTTGAATGTGAAATATTATTTACAATTACAGTCTGCATAAGATTAGAGTGTATAATTATGTTTATTGATTTGAGGGTACATCCTTTGCTCATTATCACCAAAAGTTCATTTTCATCAAACTTGTAGGATCAACCAATCACGGCTTTTGAAATGATGACTCATACCTAGCAACGGGGTCAACCACACCTCCTCACTAAGATGAAAATGTTCTGGAATCACTTCTAAGCTAAAACTCCTGGCAAGGAATTTTTAGGTTAAGTTAGGAGCTCTCTGAGAGGATTCTCAGAATCTTTAGGGATACGGGCCCTGGATTACAGATAATAATGTTGTAAATGACGTTCAGTATCTTGCACAGACTGATCGTTTTGCTTCGTGACCTCAGTATATTGTCAGTAGTGACGGGTATTAATTTTGCGTTCCTTGATATGCTTTTTTATTTTTTTTTATTCTACTAAAGAAAAAAAACAAACACATATATATTTTTATTTTGGGTGAACTGTCCCTTTAAGCTATTATAAACCTGATTAACATTGCATTTATTTATGTTATTCATTTATGATTTAACACCATGTCAGGAGCACCGGCTATAGTCATGACAAAAACTATTCAACTGTGATTGAAACAACATCATCCAATAAATACCGTTTCTTGGACTGAAAACACATTCTTATGTTGTGATCTCATGATGTAAGAAAACTAAACAATCATACTGATCTTCATAATGAATACAAACAGATTTTGACTGTCTTCTCTGAAGAAAATATCTCAAGTCTCTGTGATATTTGTCTCTAGAAGAGGAAATACTCACATCGCTCATGAGGCTCTTGAAGACCACCAGTTCACCTTTCAGTCTTTCGACCTTCTCGTTCAACTCGCCCTGAATGGCTTCGGATTCATTTACATTCTGAACACAAATATAGGCAAACATGAGCACACAAAGCAACATAAAAATACATGAAATAGTCTGTGATGACACTTTGAGCAGCAACAGTCATCTTAAACACTACCATTCAGACTTTTCTGCATTTATTTGATCAAAAATACTGTAAAATAAAATTTCAATAAAAAAAACTGTTTTCCACTTTAATACATTTTAAAATGTAATTGATTCCTGTGATGCATTACTCCAGTCTTCAGTGTCACAAGATCCTTCAGAAATGAGTCTAATATGTGATCTGCTGCTCAAGAAACATTTCTGATTATTCACGTTATTCAGAATCCTGATGAATCCTCTAATGAATAGACATTTCTTAATAAAGCTTACAGACAGATTTTGATGTTAAACATGTGCATGAACAGCCTGAGCACAACATGCACTCTCCAGTCTAATGAAATCCCCACAGCGGCGGCGCTGAAGGTTGGAGAGGAAATCCATACGACTCAGGGCAGATGTTAAAAAGCAGGCTCTGAGCATGCTTGGGATCTCTGGGGACGCTTCTCTCCTCAGCGGTTTTGCTGACCCATAATCCAACACAAAAACAGATGCAGCCGTTTATTGATTTTCCCGCTGCATCAGCAGAGGATGGATCTCACACCTGCAGCACCTTTCTGAGGGAATGTGGGGAGTCTAGGAGAGACATGGATGCGGCACTGGGCCATGCAGACATATTTAAACTCTTAAACTCCTAAATGCATCCCATTTGCAGTCCTGTCCCAGATTGTTTGAGGTCACTCACACACACACTCACACACACACACAGACAGTAGTTTATATTTGTCAGATCACATGTGTGAGAAGTTGCTCATCATGTATTTTAGCATGATGGCATGCATACTCACACACTTTATAGGGGTCATTTAAAGGAACGCCATATTTAATTGTATCATTTAAAATAAAGGAGTTCAATGCAGTTGCTATGCGGTTGCTTATTATTTCACTTTAATTGACATTTAACTGCTGCAGACTTTGATCAATCTGAGAGCAAACTGAGACATCGCTGAGATCTCTTATAAGACTTTAGAGGAGAAACACGGAAGAACCAATACAGCAAAATTATTTGTCAAATTATACCAAAAATTGGTCCAAGCATTACATTGCTAAAATAGATGTTAAATTCTATTCATATAAATATATTCTAATACGTTTTTTTTTTATAACCTCATATGGTTTCTGGCCATTATTAGTACATGCATTCACTAAAAACTATGTTCTTGCCCCTTGTTTTCAAATATATTTTCTAATGCATTTTAATATGAATAAATTAATAATAAAAGAATAAATTTTCACAAATAGATTTTACATTCAACCAAAATGTATTTTAAGACTGGAAATGTATTTGTATTTTCTTGCCCCTTGAAGTATGTTTTCTCTCTTTTTTTTCTCATTTAAATTCTCTCCATTTTTTTTTTTATGTTTATGTATTACAATTTTTGAAAACACATTTAAAAAATACATTTCGCTATAACTCAAAATGCATTTTAAGATTGGAAAGTATGACGTATATATTTTCTGTCCGGTTATATATACATTTTTTTTTTCAATGTAAATATTATCCAAAATACATTTAATTTTCAATTTATTTTTAGATACAGGTTTTTAGATCGGCCCTTAGAAGTATGATTTCTAATATATTTTAGTATTTAAAGGTTTAGTGTTAAACAACCGTTTTAAATAAATGTTAAATTTGGAAAATACATGTTCTTAAAGTTAACCCAAAAAGAAAATTCTGTCATCATTTACTCACCCTCAAGTTGTTCCAAAGCTGTATGCGTTGAACACAAAAGAAGATATTTGTAAGAATGTGTTGACGGTAGCCATTGACTCTCATGGTATTTATTTCCATACTATGGAAGTCAATGGGGGACCCAAAACTGTTTGGTAACCAACATTCTTAAAAATACCTTCTTTTGTGTTCAACACATACAGGTTTGGTAAATGATGACAGAACTTTCTCTTTAAGCTGTGCTGTTTACAACAAAAATCATATATTCCACATATTTTAACCATTTTTTTGTGTTTTGCAAATAACAAACATGTATGTCCCCCTGCATCATCAGATCTGGGGTCCGTTCTTCGTACGTCGCTGTTGATGATTTTGCTTGATCTTGGATTGTTTGGTTCTTTGAAGCTCATCCCGGAGTTGCTGTCATAGCAACAGGTCCGTAAGCTTAAACCTGCTAGAGAGCAGGCTTATTTCATTAGGATTAGATTGCATCTTTTTAAGCAGAATTGATACTTAAAATATGTCCCAGCCACAATTAAATTACACTACAATTAAATAAAAATCTAAATCCTGTACAAATACTAGAAATCATGAATATAAATAATTGGGAATCAATTAAAAACCATTTAAATAAAAAATTGTATCTATAATATTTACGTAGTTTTGTTCGCTTGGCTGTTTCCTTATAAAAGTCCAGAAATGTGTCAAGTTTTGCATCAGGCCAATCACTGCATTGTTGATTTCGAGTATTGATACATAGCCCCTTTTAAACCAACCAATGAACGCGCAGTTATCTCAGATAACTAGATCCAACCATACTAATTGTCAACTACAGATGCATTCGAAGAACCGAACTAGCCAGATCCGGATTAGCGCAATGATATCATCTTGGATGTGTCATTTCATCTCGGATGTAATAAGCGACGTATGAAGAATGGGCCCCTGGATGTCATAGCTTTTAGCTACAAGGTCGTAAAAAGTGAGAAATCCACGTCATATAGATGGCAAATGTAATTAGCATCACAGTGAGAGCGTCTAGACGGCTGCGCGCAGGTGAGCTCACCTCCTGCAGCGTCTGCACCATCGACTCCATCTGTTCTCTTCTCGACAGCTCCTCTTCCCATCTGCAACACACGGGACACACCTGGAGTCATTTTATATCATGGAAACAGTGCACAATTATGTGATATTTTAACTACTTTCCTGTAATTGCTACAGTCTCAAAGCCTCCTTTGGTGGAGAATCCAATGAATTAAATACTTAAACACAAATGAAAGCTACTTTATCATCTTCATTCTTTCTGGAGGCTGATAAGTTCAAACCACAAGATCAAATAATTCATAACAAATAAACAGATCTGACATCAGTGCAAAAATAGCAAACAGCAAAAAATACATTTTCATATTTGTGTTCATATTGTGTTGAAGGCTCATCATGTCTATTCCTTCTCAGTCTCAGATCATTCAGCTCAGGAATCCTCCGGTAAAGCCTGGATGTGCTCCTCTGGCGTCTGTGGTCTGTGCTCCCACCCCAAGGTGTCTGGGATGGGGCAGATCTGTAACCCAATACTGTACTCTGACTGAGAGTGGAAAAATACTGTGATATATATTTTTTACCATGAAAAAAAAAAAAAAACTCATATTAAAATAAGATTTTAATCCTATAGCCCACCGTGTTTTGTTATACATTCAAAAGTTTTGTTATAAATAGAATTTAATATACTATTTAATTTAATAATATTTTTATGTGATAATTTTTTAAAGGTGCAGTCGATACGTTTTGCCTCTTTGTCACCATCTCTGTTTGAAACCTGCAATTGCAGTTATTTGCAGAATTATTTTCTTAACATGGGTTGTGCACCAGCCGGCTCCAGCGTGGATGAATCTAATGTTTTGAGGTTAATGTGTGGCTGTCAGTCACTGCACCGGTGTGGATACTGTACTTCAGAATCACAGATTGTCGCCTACGTCTTAGAATATATGATCCAAATGAGAATTTTCACTGGATATTGTCATCTGAGTGAGTAAGTAACAAGTCTGACACTTTTGTTCTGACCAACTGAGCAAATAAATCATTACAGTAAATCTAAATCTAAAGATCGGTTAGCTCATATCACATCAAACCATGCTAATTATTATTATTGCTATACTTTGTTCTCAAATTGTTCATGTTAACAACATCAGCATTGCATGACTACATGTATGTACAGTAGTGTGTAGTAGCATTACATGTAGATCTCAATTTCTGTACACTCTAATCTCTAATAGTTCGAATTTCATATAACGCAATTCTTTTAACCCAAAAAGCAAATTATTCTTCCTTAGAACTGGTTGTCTTTAAAATACAAAATTTGTGTAATCCCACGTAGGCTATCTGTAATCAGAAGCACATTTAAAACTGGAATATAATCTAATTTCAGTCACTTGTGTTTCATAAACACATAAAACTTTTTGTATTATAATCCGCCATCAAAATAATACATTTAATTATTCCAGCCGCTGTGAGAAAAGATTACAAATAATCCGTCACCTGCAGCATGCACACACTATCTATACTAGCCTACTAGCCGGGACAACTTCTTTATGTTTACAGACGTGATGCAATGACGCGGCAGCATGCTCGAATTTCCTGTGAATTCCTACCCGTACCACTCAAATTAGAAAACATTATTATAAACTTGGCGTTGTGAATAGGGCTAAGGTTAGGAGATTTATTTAGTACAATTTGTACCCAAAAAAATGTACAGACTGCAGCTTTAAATTTAATTGCAACTTTTATCTCACAATTCTGACTTATTTTATGAACATAAATTATTCTAAAAATATAGAACTGAATATTAAAGCAGAGACGTGCTTACAGACTGCAAAGTATGACTGACAGCTTTAAAGAGGCAGTTAATCAAACGTGTAAACATGAATGCAAAACAGCGCTGTGCGCCGGAGGGAATCTTTCTACAGACAATCAAGTCATTTCTGAGGCATCACTCTCTGTTGCTATGGCGACGCTGGAGTTCACTACTAAAATAGCATATTGAGCAGATGAAGTGCTCGATCACATTTACTGCCGGCTCTGACCTGCTTCACCGTTGCTACGGTGAGATAAACAGTACACACACACAGTGTTTCTGAATGAGACATAGGTCCATAAAGGATACAGAGCCGTGTGATGTCAGCATACTAATTAGGGCACTTGAGAATCTCAAGTGAATGAACTGGAACCTGCCCTTAAGATAAACACACTCAAACACACATCAAAGACACTTCAGCTAATCACATGCCATCACAAAACATTGCAGACCTTTGCTTTCCTGTTGCCAAAGAAACTGTGAAGGAAAATACACACTTAAACCAAGGAAACCTCTGAAAAATGAGCAAAACACACAGTGTCTGAAAAGATCACAGACGTCCAGTGCTGCAAACTACCAAGACTGCAGGCAATTACATTATACACACTGCCATCTATCTATCTATCTATCTATCTATCTATCTATCTATCTATCTATCTATCTATCTATCTATCTATCTATCTATCTATCTATCTATCTATCTATCTATCTATCTATCTATCTATCTATCTATCTGTCTGTCTGTCTGTCTGTCGTTCTGTCTGTCTGTCTGTCTGTCTGTCTGTCTATCTATCTATCTATCTATCTATCTATCTATCTGTCTATCTATCTGTCTATCTGTCTGTCTGTCTGTCTGTCTGTCTGTCGTTCTGTCTGTCGTTCTGTCTGTCTGTCTGTCTGTCTATCTATCTGTCTATCTATCTGTCTATCTGTCTGTCTGTCTGTCTGTCTGTCTGTCGTTCTGTCTGTCTGTCTGTCTGTCTGTCGTTCTGTCTGTCTGTCTGTCTGTCTATCTATCTATCTATCTATCTATCTATCTATCTATCTATCTATCTATCTATCTATCTATCTATCTATCTATCTATCCTCCATTCATTGTTCTATCATTCTAACCATCCATCATTCTATCATCTATCTGTCATTCTATCCATTGGCCTCTCCATCCATCCATCATTTTATCTATTTACAGTCGTGGTCAAAATTGTTGGTACCCTTGGTAAATATGATCAAAAAAAGCATTGTTTATCCATTTGAAAAATGGGGCGAAATCTCATTATGAAATAAATGTTGGCCACAATTAATGGTACCCTTTTATTCAATACATTTTGCATCATCCTTTTGCCAAAATAACAGTCCTGAGTCTTTACCTATAATGCTTGATAACTTTGGAAAACACCTGACAAGAGATCAAAGACCATTCCTTCATCCAGAATCTTGGAATGTGAAGAAAAATTCCAGCACTATTTGTGATAAGGAGATATTTTATAATAACAATACCAACGCGTTTCGGCCTTCCTCAGGGTATTATACACACATTCTATACAAACATTTAAAAGGCACATATCCATATTGGATAGCACATTTACAAATTAGCAACAGCTGACAAGCTTAACTCAAGTCATCGCACTGATTAATAGGAATTAACTGTATCCACAGAAAATAATCACCCATTCAGAGCAGATACACTGCAGAAGCACACATAAGACCACCATCATAGAAACTCTTTAAGGGAAAAATCCTCATTCATATAAACTTTTGGAAACAAACTTTTCAAATAAAAAAATCCCAAAAGCTTCCCGCTTCTTTCTTATGCAATCAATGCTACCACCTCTTGAATTCTGATTAATCTTTTCAATTCCAAGAAAAAATAAAGATTTTATGGTTACATTCCCAAAAATGTCTTGCAACGGGACTCTTTAGATCCTTTCTATTCATTGCACTTCTATGTGATCCTTTCCTTTAATGAACGGGATGTTTCACTAACATAAATTTTATTATATATAAAAAAATATAAAACTTAACATTTATTGTCGATTCACAATTAACACAATTGCCACATTTAAAATTACCCAGTAAAATTGAATTATAGTAGAGATGAAATTCAGTTTTTAGAAATGCTGGAAACGCGTTGGTATTGTTATAACAAAATATCTCCTTATCACAAGTAGACCTGGAATTTTTCCTCACATTCCTGTATATTATATTGAGTGGTAAAGTTGCTCCAAACTGTACCCCATTCATCCAGAATCTCTCCAGATCCTTCAGATTCCCAGCTCCATGTTGGTGCTTCTTCTCTTCAGTTCACCGCACTCATTTTCTATAGGGTTCAGTTCAGGGGACTGGAATGGCAATGACAGAATATTTGTTTTGTGCTCAGTGACCCATATTTGTTTTGATTTTGATGGGTTTTTTGGATCATTGTCCTGTTGTAAGATCCAACCTTGGCCAATTATAAGATTTCTAGCATGGACAGTCAGTTCTTAATTTTTTTATCTGTTGGTATTTAATTGAATCCATGATGCCATGTGTCTAAAGAAATATAGGCGCACAACATTAAAGATACAGAAATATATTTCATTTTATAAATGTTTTTTTTTACTCCTGTGTGCCCCAAACCCATCTTGAGTGTTTGCTGCTAAAAAGCTCATTTTTTAGTTTTATCTCTCCATAGATATCAGTCCTGTTTGAAGTTCCAGTCGTGTCTGGCAAATTAATATGTTGGAGTTTGTTTTCGGTTAAGAGCATTTTCTTTTGTAATATATTCTGTTGATTGAAAATTCTTAATTATTGCCCCAATGGTGGAAATGGGGATTCCTAGTCACCCTGGTGTGCTAAAAAATGGAAATATGAATGGAAATATACTTTAGAGATATTTTACTTATGAGAATCTCTAAGAGTACCAATAAATGTGGCTATTGTGTATTAGAAAATACATATTTATGTATGTCCCAATAAGGTGGCATCCATTTAATAATTTGAATTAAAACTATAATTTACACTCAATACATTATTATTATATAATGTCCTACAATACTGAGGTGCAGATAATTGCCACTGTTTGCAATAAGTAGTATAACTAGCAGAATATCTTGCTATTTTAACATAGTGTAAATAGTCGCTGCCATCTATTATTCTATCCATCTTTCCATCCTTCATCCATCATTCTATCCATCTATTTTTCTGTTCCTCCATCCATCATTTTATCCATTTATCAATCATTCTGTCCATCTAACCATCATTATAGCATTATATTCATTCATTCATGCTTCATCCATCCATTCATTTCTCAATCCATCCCGTCTATTAATTACTTAATTAATTCATCTATCCTTTATATATCCATTGGTTTTATAGTAAAACTGTAGCAACCATGTTTTTGGCGCATTGTATAACCACAGTTTTACTACAAATACCATGGTTTAACTATAGTGACTTTTTTTTTTTTTTGGTTTTATTTGTAGTAAATCCGTGGTCATTTTTTCTATCCATCCATCTATTGCAGCCCAATAACCTGCTAACCTCCTGTATGGTCAAATATGTGACTCTGCCGCTAGTCACTGTATTCTCTCTCTCTCTCTCTCTCTCTCTCGCTCTCTCTGTCTGTGTGTGTCTGATACTGATTGAACGCTGTTCCTAAAGTGCTGGTGTGTGAATCACACTGCTGCTGCAGAGCTCTGCAGGTCACTGGAGTTCATCAGCTGCATCAGCCAATCACAGCACAGCGCATCACTTCCTGCTGGATGCAGGGTGGTGTTAGCAGTGATGCAGAGGACAGAAGGACACAATCTGATGACAGTGGACAGTCTGGACATTTGAGTAAAGAGAGTCTTACTGCCATTAGAATATATAATTATGAATTATTACTGTCATTAGGATTCTTAACTGTCACCCCTCTTTTTGAAAACAGACTTGAAAGTGCACTATTTAAAGTTAAATTATCATAATTCATGAATGCTTTTGAATACAAACCTAAGGTTGGTCTCTTTTTAAAGAAGACAATCAGCAGATTATTGCAGAAGTGAAAAAAAAAAAAAATGAAAGTAAAAAAAGTTAAAAAAATTTACATTTACTGTAAATAACATGTACTATTATTATTATATATTATATAAAATAAATATTTTACAAAATATGTTTTAATCAAAATTTGGCAGAAAATTAAAGCCATATGTCTAAATAAGTTGTGTTCCAAATTTGAAGTTGATATAAAAAAATGAGGTTACTATGCAATTTTGTTTAGGCGTTATACCACAAACAGCCACCTGGAGCCATTCAAACCCCATTGAATTTTTTTATGCACTTTTCTGTCACAAATGTATAAATTACTCTCTCATTATTATAATAACCACCAAATATGGAATCGTGAGACTCAGACCTTTCCGATGATATGTATTTTGTCAAGATTATAAATTACATTTTAACATATAATTACATAGAAAACACTTGATATGAATTTCAATAATATTTCATATTACTGTATTTTTGATCAAATTAATGCACCCTTTATTGAGCATAAGAAACGTTTTTTAAAAACACATCTTACAGAATGGTAATGTGCATTTAAATAGTACAGTCTTTTGCTTCTGAACATGGACCAAAAACACAGCAGTAGCAAGAAGCAAATCTTGGTTTTGTCCGGCGTTTATGTGAACTAAAGACTATTTAAAAACACAATAGGTTCCTTCTCATTGGTAAAGGAGAATCGCTTCACTTAAACCCACATTTATCTCCAGAACAACTAGTGAGGTGTGATTTTAATCCAGTAAACACTGAACATAATCTCAGGAAATACAACAAGTTCACAAATTCACTCCCAAACCCCATAAGAAGAGCTGGACCGGTTCATATAGACCTTACAAGGACAGACGGCAACAGATGAGAAAGTCACCACAAAGATATCTGGCTACTGATGACCACATGCTTTATAAACGAGTCCCATCATGCACTGCACAAATGATTCAGTGTCACAAAAACGTCTCAGTTAATCTCACTGCTTTTAGGCCTGAATTTAAGATTTACGTTTTTTATTTCCATCCATTTGGATTACACCATTTTGACATAAGCAAACTAATAAACTTGAACTCAAAAACCCTATATATAGGCTATCAGTTAAGTTTATCAGTCACTGATTTATGATTTTGAGACACTGACCAAACTATATTTCCCATCCTTCTCTATGGAAGCTCAAAAATTATCAAATACAGAGATAAAGCAGCAAATGCATTCATAATTTTTCCCTTTATTTTGGCTCTGTAAATCTGGCAAGTGATAAGAGAGGTGGAAATGCAATTTCCAAAACAGTAATTTCACAGGGGCACTTACTTTTATTCAAATATGACAGAGGCATATGCTAATATCTTGTATATGAGAGGGAAAATGTTTATAGCCAGCTGTTTGCATCTACAGATGTCGCATGGCTATAAAAGCCGTTTGTTAAGGGTCTTCCAGCTTTATAGCCCTCTATACCAACTGGGATGTGAGCACATCATGTGCAGCCTAAACGCTTTAAAGGGAGCAACCTGTTCCCTGACATGTTCTTCTGCGACTCAATTTATTCTACTCATCTCAATTTATTGTGATCCAGTGATCCATCTCAGCTGAAATACTGCTGCATGTGCAGAAATGAAAGTGCAAGCGATTGATCGGCGGTGTGTGTGTTTGCGAGTGCAGGGTCTGTATGATTAACCTGAGATTCGCTGGACAGAACAGATCCTTCTGCGCTCATTCACAGCAGCCTAATCAAACTCACAAATCACGCACACACATTCTCATGCTGTGATTTATCGCTAATACTCTTTCTCCGGTGCATTCATTGGTCCACTGGTGACAGCCTCTGTCGTCTTCACCATGTGGGTTTATAGTATGTTGTGAGCAAATATTTCACACTGATCCTACTGTCCTCCAGAAGAGACGTGGCCCTATAAAATCTGTTTGATGTTTTACTGCATTCAGTGTTTTCCGTTTTGAAATTTGAATTAATACATTTAATTAATAGAATTTTAACACTTTAATAATTTCTTACATTTTTAAATATAATAATGCACTGTGAAATATTTTTATTTATTTATTTTTTTCCAGAAATTCTGTGTTTTCCATTTTAGTTTTTCTGGATTAAATTGCAGTTAAATTTTAGTGTGCTCCATTATTCAGACATGCTCAGTTTTAATATTTCTGGATTCTGTGTTTTATTATTTAATACAGATTTATTATCAAAATCAAATGAATGCATTAAAACAACTTATTTAATCTTTTCAAATTTAATCAAGAGAAATAATTCCTTTCATTTTTAGTTCTGCACAACAGAGATTTATTGTTAAATTTAAAACACCAACAAAAATGTGTAATATTGTGAGATATTTCTTTTAAAATAATGTTTTAATAAGCTGTGTTATCATTCTTTTTATTATTACTTTAAGAAGCACATTCTACTGTACAATAGTAACATATATCTATCATAATTTCATCAAGTTAAACCATACTTTTATTGCGATGGGTTGTAGTAAAGATTGAGTTTCTGTTAAACAACAGTAAAACTTTCTTTCTTGCATGGAAGACTTAAAAAGTCTGAGTTACGTGCCAAAGTTTAATACTCAGGATTAACAAACAACGTGATCGATTTTAATTGTGCAGCTTGCCTTAACATGCACCATAATTATTTACGTAAGACCTGATAAAAAAGTTATGACCACATGAGCAGGTCGAGGCAGAAAGCAGAAACCTTAAAACATCACTTGGCTGTGACAAACATTTTCCTTGAAATGCTTCCAAATAATAAAGAACACTTACATAATTGTGCAGAATACAAAACATTTTACAGTTCAATGTATTTTAATGGGAAATAAATCAGATTAGGTACAATACAGATTCATTTTCACTTGACTTAACTAGGCCTGAGGTGAGACCCTTGAGCAAGGCACCAAACCCCCGCCCACCAATGCTATCTCACGACCAATTCATACGTACTTTACGAGGTGGCTAATTCGTACGATCTCACTCGTACGATTTGTCTAAACCCCAGTGACGGGTAGCTTAGGTGTAGGTCATTCGTACGAATTCATACAAATTCGTAAAATACGTACGATTTGGTACGAGTGAGGTAAACGAATTAGCTACCTCGTAAAATATGTACGAATTGCCGTGAGATCGGGTTGGCTTTACAATATTAAACATGAAAAAACTTGATTGTTTTGCTATAAAGCAGCTCAATATAAATATGTATAGATATGTATAACTCAATAGTTGAACAAAAGCTGAATAATCATTCAAAGCCTAGTGATTAATCATTCTAATAATCGTTAGATTAATCTATTTTCAAAATAATCATTTGTTGCAGCCCTGAACCTTTACTTATACAAAATGGTGTTCTCCAGGGGTCCATTTTGGGTCCCATTTTATTTACTATTTATATAAATGACTTGTGTCTGAATATAACAAAAGCACAGTGTCATTTTTATGCGGATGACACAATTTTGTATAGTTTTGCCTCATCCTTGACAAGTGCCTTGGAAGATCTGCAATTTGCTTTTAACATTATTCAGAAGGATCTTTATAATTTGAGACTTGTATTAAATTCAGACAAAACCAAAATTATGTGTTTTTCTAAATCAAGGAAAATAGACGATGCTTGTCAAATTGTTACTTTAGATGAGAAGGAAATTGAACGAGTATCTGTCTATAAATATCTTGGTTTCCTTATAGAAGAAAGTTTGTCCTTCAAGCAGCATATAGAGTGTTTAACAAAAAAACTTAAGAGTAAAATTGGGTTTCTATTATAGAAACAAAGGCTGTTTCTCTTTTGGTGCGAGAAAAATACTTATACAAGCAACTTTTCTGTCAATGCTGGATTATGGTGATATTTTATATATGCATGCAAATCAATATTCATTGAAAATGCTGGATTCAGTATATCATGCAGCACTAAGATTTGTTACTAATTCTAGTTTTCGTACTCATCACTGTAGCCTGTACGAGAGTGTTGGTTGGCTATCTTTGCACAATCGCAGGCTGGAACACTGGTATACTTTTCTTTTTAAGGCCATACTGTATAAACTGCCTACTTACCTATGTTCTCTTCTGACTCTTAAAGTCACTTCCAGGAAATGTAATCTTCGATCATATGGGCAAATCATATATGACATTCCACGAACGAGAACTGTCTTTGGTGAAAGTGCCTTTAAAGTTTTTGCACCTTTATCTTGGTATAAATTGCAGAACCAGCTAAAATTGGACTATTTACCAACAATGACACAGTTTAAAATTAGGATAAAGGACTATCTGAGTACTAAATGCACATGTGGTGTTACTGAGCGCAACTGGTAATTATGTTGAGATGATGTTGGATTGCAAATTGTTCTTTTTTTCTGTTAAATGTTTTTTGTTTTTGATGTATATGTTAATATGGAACTATTATTCTGCTGTCTTGGCCAGGACTCCCTTGAAAAAGAGATTCTGAATCTCAATGGGATTATTTCCTGGTAAAATAAAGGTTAAAAAAAAAAAAAAAAAAAAAACCTAACACTCATCTATCTATCTATCTATCTATCTATCTATCTATCTATCTATCTATCTATCTATCTATCTATCTATCTATCTATCTATCTATCTATCTATCTATCTATCTATCTATCTATCTATCTATCTATCTATCTATCTACTAACACACACATCAGGACTTAATGAATATATGAATCAGCTGGTTTCCACGAGGCCTCTCTTCTTGCTTCAGAAACAGATCAGACGTCATGAATACAGCACTGCAAATACAGAGGGAGAAAATAACCCACACCTCAAAATGATCTGTGAGCGTATCAGTAACGGCTGACCGGAGGCCACACAGAGGACAGACCCAGCTCTGAGCGGACCCTTGAGAACTGCTTATACTGTTAACACAACAACAGCATATCCATCCCGTGAAAACTCATCTGATGCATCCGTTCACAGATAATCTGCGTGCTTCTCAAACTGTAAACATAAATGCCTCCCTATAATAGATTTACTTTATAAATAAATAACGCGTCTGATCATTTTAGTTTTGCATTTTTTTCTGAACCTTTTTTGAACCTTAGACTCTAACCATATTGCTGTTGCCATCCTTTTATTAAAGAGTTAAAGGAATAGTTCACCCAAAAATGAAACTCGTTTACTCACCCTCATATTGTCCTGAATGAATGTCTTTCTTTTGTTGAACACAAAAGAAGATATTTTGAAGAATGTTGGGAACCAAATACTGTGGACACCGTAACAGGTTTTAAGAAGGTTTGCATTGTTCTTAACAACACCTGAGACAAAATAACTGTTACTAAGTATATCTTGTTTGATTTTATTGACATGGGATTTAAATAAGACATTTGGGTTAACCGCAGTGTGAAAAGCCTCAAGAGAGCTTTGGGTGCTGTTTCATTCTCTAGAAGACGCCCAACACCAGCTCAGTCCAACAACTAGGGTGTGATGCATAAAAAATAAAAATGTGACGAAGTACAAAACAGTTCACGTGTGGATTTAGAGATGATAGCTGGGTATGCAGACATGTGTGAAACAGGTGTGGACATTAATACAACAACTGACACAGCCATAAAGCATCTGAGCAGCTGGCGTGTGACGTTATCCTAAAATAGGTCACAAGTTTGGTCCTGATGGCAAGGGAAACTGACTAACTAAAAGAAATAAAATAATCCTTTAAAAAATATTCAAATATATTAATAGAATATATAAAAATGAAATATATATTGTTTATTTTTACCATCAAAATGTAACGCAACGAACCAAATAATCATGCAGAGTTAGGATATTAATATTTATATAGAGAAATAAATATCAACTTTTAAAAAAAGAAGGGGAAACGGTTACTCCATGTTTGCACAAATTCATGCGTTCAGCGTTTTTGTTTTTTTGTTTTTTTAATTTTGCAATTGTTGGGTCTATGTATTGTAATATCCAGTATATTTTTATATTTTATGTATGCGTTTTATATATTATAACATTATTATTAATATGTGACCCTGGACCACAAAACAGCCATATGGGTAAACCTTTTGAAATTGAGATTTATGCTAAACATGCAATACAATTAACTTCCAGATGTGCAAAAGGTGACGATCTACGGCTCGAGCCAGATGACAGACCGTCACGGCTAATCCAACCTCCCGTCAGGCCCCTGGGGGCCTCACCACACCCAGCGTGTTCAGCAATGTGCCGGGATCTCCCGCTAAACAAACTCATTATCTCATATGCCCACCTGACCAACAACTCCCTCTCCGTCACGTTTCCCATCCATAATACACCTCAACGGCTTCAACATAGCAAGGTGTGGCCGCAGCATACTTTGCATGTTAAGTCCTATCAAACTTTCTCGAGAAAGAACACTTAATTGAACTAATAACTTGTTATTGCCGCCAAGAACAGTTACATGCAAGTCACTCCTGTGTGATAACTTGCATTGCCAACGCTCAGGGCGCTGTTATTCATCACAAAACCACTCCTCGTCATAGGTGGAAAATATTTAACGAGTTTTGTTCCAAAAATCACAAGGCTTGTTAGGACTCATTGTGATATAACATAGATGTGATATAAAGGGTTAGTTCTGGTAGCTTTAAGAACACCCAAAATACAAGACTTTACGTTATCCTTTCGTTGACCTGCGGTTTCTCAATTGTGCCAAAAAAAGCCATCAGTGCAAAAGTAACAGGGCTAATAACGAATTCTCTTTATAGAAGTGGAGCTGCAAAGGGTCGATAATGCATTAAAGCTCACAAATAGATCTTTAAATCACCCAGAATCCGGCAAAAGGCTTTATATTAAAGTGCCAGGATGCTGGACTTTGCCGTATTCATCTAGTGCAAATGAAACTGGTTTGATGTTTGAACAGCTGTGATTCACTTTAGCAAAACACTAATCCAGACCATTATATACTGTATATATGGTTACAGCTCATGCATGCTAATACAAGTCCTATATAAACTATAGAATTATAAACAGGGTTTGCAATTCATAAAAAAGAGAAATTTTGAGGAAACAGGTATTGCAATCTGCAAGCAATCACTGACTGTTATAAAACTAATATATATAATATACAGTTGAAGTCAAAACTTTAGGCTGATCAGATATCTAAAGTATACCTTTGAGGTACAGTGGTGGCCAAAATGACAAGAACACTAGTATTTTAAGCAGCTAAAAATGGTTTTAAGTCAGTTATTTCTATCTTTTGCTGTAGTGTGTCAGTAGACAGAACAAACTGAGACAGACTAAATCCAGAAGAACTGTGTCTCAAGACGCTTCAAGAAACCTCCTGCAAAGCTACAGTACTGTTAAAAGTTTTAGGCACTTGTGTAAAAATGCTGTAAAATGAGGATGCTGTCAAAAATAGTCATAAATAGATTTTCTTTAATCAATGAACTTCTATGAACTAAATGAAATCATGCCCCGGCTCTTAATGCATGGGTTTCCTTCTGGAGCATCAGTGAGCGTTTGAACTTCCTGTAATAGTTGCATACGAGTCCCTCAGTTGTCCTCAGTGTGAAAAGATGAATCTCAAAATCATATAGTCATTGCTGGAATGGGTTCAAATACACAAAAATGCTGGAAAACCAAAGAATTTGTGGGACCTGAAGGATTTTTCTGAAGAACAGCAGACAGTTTAACTGTTCAGGACAAACAAGGGGCTCATGAACAACTATCATTAAACAAAAAAGCTCACAAAAAAGTGTATGTAAAGTTTTGACTTCAACTGTATGTATGTATATATATATATATATATCATCCATATACACACACAGTTCAGTAGAATTGCATTTATTTGCAATAAACATATTTTGTAACATTATAAATGTATTTATTTTACTTACTTCAGAGTTTTGAATGGTAGTGTATTACAGTTAATCAGCCTTAGTAAGATGAAAATACATTAAAATATATTAGCAGTTCCAAACATTTGGTGGGTATATATATTACTATTGTAAGTGCTGAATTAGCCAGTAACTTTTAGCCAAACTGACTGCTGAGTGAGTTTTAATTTCAAAACCTGAATATAAATATCAATATTATTTAAAAATACACAAATTTCCATTTTATAATAATTTACACAGCAAATTACCACTCTTGAAATCTGCCAGAATAAGCTATTTTCAAAGACATTGCATACTATGAACACGTGATTGAACTCCACATCGATGTGGCAATATCTTACAATTAAGCATCCACAAAGCACTAAAATAATTGTTCATGGGATCAGAATCATTAAGCCCATCCCACAGTCCACAGAGACAGAGAATCCATCGGCTGCCCATAAATCTCGGGAAACGGCACGTTACAGGTGAGACATGGAGGAGTGCGAGCCTGGCAGAGATCAGTGAGGGTGAATCAGAGCGCGGTCCACCCTAAAGGTCATCCACACCCCCATTCCATCAGCATGAGGAGGACACACACATCTAGATATCTAACCACTGAGTGAAAGACTATGAGAAGCCTTCTGTCAAACATTAATGCTCTTTTAATCTGCTTGACCATCCCTGAAACATGACTACATCTCAGACTGCCACAGACACTCTCTCCACAACACTCACACAGACAAACAGAATCATTGACAGAAAAACAGAACGGTAGAACGATCGATAGAACGACGGAACGATAGACAGACAGACGGAACGATAGAAAGAACGACGGAACGATAGACAGACAGAATGACAGACAGAATGATTGCTAGACAGACAGACAGACAGACAGACAGACAGAATGATAGATAGATAGATAGATAGATAGATAGATAGATAGATAGATAGATAGATAGATAGATAGATAGATAGATAGATAGATAGACAGACAGATAGACAGACAGACAGACAGACAGACAGACAGACAGAACGATAGATAGATAGACAGACAGACAGAATGATAGATAGATAGACAGACAGACAGAATGATAGATAGACAGACAGACAGACAGACAGAATGATAGATAGATAAGATAGATAGATAGACAGACAGACAGACAGAACGATAGATAGACAGACAGACAGAATGATAGATAGATAAGATAGATAGACAGACAGACAGACAGAATGATAGATAGATAAGATAGATAGATAGACAGACAGACAGACAGACATAACGATAGATAGACAGACAGACAGACAGATAGATATATAGAACGATAGAATGATCGATAGAACGACAGAACGATAAACAGACAGACCGAATGATAGACAGACAGACAGAATGATAGATAGATAGATAGATAGATAGATAGATAGATAGATAGATAGATAGATAGATAGATAGATAGATAGATAGATAGATAGATAGATAGACAGACAGACAGAACGATAGATAGACAGACAGACAGACAGACAGAACGATAGATAGACAGACAGACAGACAGACAGAATGATAGATAGACAGACAGACAGAATGATAGATAGATAAGCTAGATAGATAGATAGACAGACAGACAGACAGAATGATAGATAGATAGACAGACAGACAGAACGATAGATAGACAGACAGACAGAACGATAGACAGACAGACAGACAGAATGATTGATAGATAGATAGACAGACAGACAGAACGATAGATAGACAGACAGACAGAACGATAGATAGACAGACAGACAGAACGATAGACAGACAGACAGACAGAACGATAGATAGACAGACAGACAGACAGACAGACAGACAGACAGAATGATAGATAGATAGATAGATAGATAGATAGATAGATAGATAGATAGATAGATAGATAGATAGATAGATAGATAGATAGATAGATAGATAGATAGATAGATAGATAGATAGATAGATAGACAGAACGATAGATAGACAGACAGACAGACAGAATGATAGATAGATAAGATAGATAGATAGATAGATAGATAGACAGACAGACAGAATGATAGATAGATAAGATAGACAGACAGACAGACAGACAGACAGAATGGCAGATAGATAGACAGACAGACAGAATGATAGATAGATAGACAGACAGACAGACAGACAGACAGAACGATAGATAGACAGACAGACAGAACGATAGACAGACAGACAGAACGATAGATAGACAGACAGACAGACAGACAGACAGAACGATAGACAGACAGACAGACAGAACGATAGACAGACAGACAGACAGACAGACAGACAGAACGATAGATAGACAGACAGACAGACAGACAGAATGATAGATAGACAGACAGACAGACAGAACGATAGATAGACAGACAGACAGACACACACACAGAATGATAGATAGATAAGATAGATAGATAGATAGATAGATAGACAGACAGACAGACAGACAGACAGACAGACAGACAGACAGACAGACAGAACGATAGATAGACAGACAGACAGACAGACAGACAGATAGATATATAGAACGATAGAATGATCGATAGAACGACAGAACGATAAACAGACAGACCGAATGATAGACAGACAGACAGAATGATAGGTAGATAGATAGATAGACAGACAGACAGAATGATAGATAGATAGATAGACAGACAGACAGACAGACAGACAGACAGAACGATAGATAGACAGACAGACAGATAGATAGATAGATAGATAGATAGATAGATAGATAGATAGATAGATAGATAGATAGATAGATAGATAGATAGATAGATAGATAGATAGATAGACAGACAGAACGATAGACAGACAGACAGACAGAACGATAGATAGACAGACAGACAGACAGACAGAACGATAGATAGACAGACAGACAGACAGAACGATAGACAGACAGACAGACAGAATGATAGATAGACAGACAGACAGACAGAACGATAGATAGACAGACAGACAGACACACAGAATGATAGATAGATAAGATAGATAGATAGATAGATAGATAGATAGATAGATAGACAGACAGACAGACAGACAGACAGACAGAACGATAGACAGACAGACAGACAGATAGATATATAGAATGATAGAATGATCGATAGAACGACAGAACGATAAACAGACAGACCGAATGATAGACAGACAGACAGAATGATAGGTAGATAGATAGATAGACAGACAGACAGAATGATAGAAGGATAGATAGATAGATAGACAGACAGACAGACAGACAGACAGACAGACAGACAGATAGATTGACAGACAGACAGACAGATAGATTGACAGACAGACAGACAGACAGACAGACAGACAGATAGATAGATAGATAGATAGATGTATAGTTGTTTACAGTCATAAGGTTCCTCAGGAGGAGCTGCTCGCTGCTTTCTGCTCATTAAAGCTTTATTTCTTCAAACACCAGAGGAGGAAGCAAAGTCTCCAAAAATTCAGCCTCAGGCTCCAGCATCGATCTGCAGCACTGAAGCTAAATTCAGCTGCCAATTATTCATTATTCAATTATTCATGTGGGGGAAAGTGTTCTGGAAGTCTGTGTTTGATGGAGGTCGCCTCTCTGAGATGATCTCAGTTTAATCTGGTCAGTTTTTAAGGTATAATTATTGGAGAACAGATATCTGATTTGCTGAATATTCTGAATTGCTGCTCAGGAAACATTTATTATTATTATCATTGTTGAAAATAGTTGTTCTTAATATTTGTGTGGAAACTGTGATACTTTGTTTTCAAAAGAACAGCATTTATTTGAAATGGAAATGTTTTGTCTTGACTGTCACTTTTGAACAATGCATCCTTGCTCAATAAAAGTATTCATTTCTTTCTTTTTTTTTTTTTTTTTTTTTTTTTTTTATCATTCTGATCACAAACTTTTAAATAGTAGTTCATATACCCAGGTATCATTTAAAAAAACGATATTGATGGAAACTGAAATTTGAGGAAACAAAAGAGAGAGAGAGAGAGAAAAAATGAATCACTTCCAGTTCATCACACTGGAAATTGAAGGTCAAGTTGAATGCACTGCATTGTGGGATACAGTATGTCAGGCAGTGGATCTATACTGCGCATTTCAGTGAATGTAGTAGGTCATCAGGGATTTCATGCTTACAGACAATCTGCATACTGTCCACAGTAAGACTGTACTGTATACTGCAGAGCTACATGGCAGCTGTGTATCTCTCTTAAGAGGTTAATGAATGTTTTCCAAAAGAAGTTGTGACAGAACGCTGCACCAGACTGCAATAGATCAACATATACACACATGTACCAGTGTCCCGACTGCAGTTTATCTCTCTCACACACACACACACACAAAAGCCATCAATCTCTGCTCTCGCTCCAGCAGGCTGTTGGCCATTCAGAGCAGAAGCGAGGCGGCTGTAGATATACTAGTTAAAGCCACTACAGCAGTGATACAGTCAGTTCACTTCCTAACAGGCCCAGTGATTGCTTCATTGCAGCACCGATGATAAAGAAACCTCTGTTTTAGTGGTGGAGCAGCGGAAGAGCAATATCTTTGAAATGTCTAGGAAATCAATAATCTTCACAAACTCAGCGGCTTTGACCAATCGTTGCACATGGATTTTCACGCAGCGCTCTGTCTGTGCAAACACACTAACATTTTATTTTTCTGAATAGTGCAAGATTGTGACCGCCTCATCCAACAATCACATGAAATGAATTTATTTGAATGCTTCTTTGCTTATGTTTCAACAAAAGACAAACAACTAAGACAACTAGCTTATGGTTGATTAGTTATTGATATTATCAGTATATTATTGCTCAGACTTCATTGATTTGAACAAACCCCAAACACTAAATATTCAACTGAGCAGGGTTATTATAGTCAACTAAAATGAAAACCATTTAAATAAATAAATAAATGTTTTTGAGGCAGTGATTTAAATAAACATTTTCTGAAATAGTAAAAACTTCTAAATTCTTATTTTAGCTAGTTGCTAAGGCCACATTTCTCATTTTAATTTAGATTAACTAGATATAATAAAGTAACTCAAACTAAGGGCCCTATTTTAACGATCCTAGTTCATGGTCTGAAGCACATGGAGCAGGTGCACTTATGGCGTGTCCAAATACACTTTTGCTAGTTTGTAACGATGGAAAAAATGGTCCAAAAGGGTTGTCCCAATTCTCTTAATGAGCCATGGGTGTGTTTAGGGCATAACGCACCATGGCGGATTTGCTATTTACTGAACACGTCTCCAGAGAGTAACGGATCTGCTCGTGTGCAAGGTTAAAGTGTACACAATTATAATCTTTTACATTGCAAGCCTTTCATTTTTAATATTTGGCATATTTGTGTGCTGCTGCGTGTCCCTGTGTGTGTGATAAGTAGAGTGTACGCGTGTTTTGCACACGCGGTGCATAATACGAACATGCTGCGCAATTGCCTTTAGACAAGGTTTTAGGTGGTCAATGGCACAATCGTTTTCATTTGCCTCAAAATAGCAACGCACCAACAATGCACCTGAACACACCTCGTTTTCAGACCAGCACGCCCATGGGCGAACAGATGGGCACAAGTGCATTTGCTATTTAAACAACGTGATGCTGGATGTAAAAATGATAACTGCGTTGGGCTGAAAAACTAGCAGAAAACGCTTGCGTCGTGCTTGGCGTTGCATTGTGGTGGGTGTATGATAGGGCCCTAAATAAACTTGAATAAAAAAGAAAATAATTATGCATGCATGTACTATTACTGTCCTGCACAATTATAATCTACAGCAGTAAAATTAAATTAAATTAAATTAAATTAAATTAAATTAAATTAAATTAAATTAAATTAAATTAAATTAAATTAAATTAAATTAAATTAAATTAAATTAAATTAAAGTTTACAGTCCTGGATTTATTTTATTTTATTTAGCAATAAATAAATAAATTTCACCTTTACCTTAAAAATAATTACAATTAATTAAATTAATTAGGTTAAATCTTTTTTTTTTTACAGTGTAGATGCAAATAATTGCATGCATCAATAAAAATCCCTAAATAAAGATTCAAAATGCAAAGACATTATTGTGCCATCACAAAAATTGGCCTTAGATACTGTATATAGTGATATATTTTAGTGATACATTTGGATATAAGGTTTGCACACATATACTCAGCTCCCAAACTTCGAATAGCTTGGGAGCTGGTTTATATGGGTTTGAGCATTATAGCTTTTTATTTATATGCTGATTAATTATTATTATAAGCCGATTCATTATTCGTTAAGCCTTTAACGTAATGAATTTGTTGGAGCCGGTTGGAGCAAATGGACATGTCGGAGCTGCACTTCCCAAAGGTATGAGCAAATGATAATGCACACCAGTGATTCACAGGCAATCATCAGCACTAAAGAACAGTGTGGGGTCAGATATCTCCAGCAGGATCAATTACAGACACAGAAGAAAAGCTGCAACCTGTTACCACACCGCTTGAATGATCAGCACGTCATCTCTTGCATCATCATTCAGTTATCATTTAATGCACTGATAAACATGTTGACGATTATATATTCGAATTTTGCACTGAAGGAACAATTATTTAGATGTAATACTAATTAACATGGAATGGAAAGATCAGACTGATGAATCTAACCAACATTCCTTTGGGTGTCATATAGAGATGAAGCCACTGAAGCTATTAGCTATAATGGACATGCAATCCAAGAGCATTTACAATTACAACATTTATGTTTCAAGTTTACTGCCATTATTTGACTGCTCACAAGAGCATCAGGATACATTTTAGTATGAATTTACGGTGTAAACAACTACTTATGGGCTTTTTTTTTAGCCCATTTTAAGTCATTTTTAATGTCTGCAGATTGCAATTGCAAAGGAATGGAACTGCAAATTGAACAGAATTGTATTACTTAATATGAGTATAAAGTATTAAGGTTAATATTTAATATGAGCAAAATACACTGGACCTTCTGATTACAAGAAAAAAGATTTTCTTTGGAAGCCTGTTTCCACCACAGGATTAAAAAAGTAAATAAATAAATAAAAAAAAGTAACTGTGACTTCATCTCACAATTCTCATGCTTTTTTTTCACAATTCTGAAAAAGAAGAATTTCTAGATTAAAAAAATATATATATTTTAGCTCTTAATTAGGAGTATGCAGTTCTGAGAAGAAAAGTCAGGGTTGCGAGATATAATTTATATTCCACAATTCTGGGTTTCTTTCCCATAATAATAATTTATAATTATGAGTTTATATATCATAATTATGATTTTTTTTTTCTGAGAATTTAGAGTTTCTGTCTCATATTTGACTTTTTTCAGAACTGAGTTTAGGTTATATCTTGCCATTCTGAGTTTATATCTCACAATTATAATTTGTATCAGAATTTAACTGAGTTTATGTATTGCAATTATAAGCTTATATCTCATAATTTTGATTTACCCCAAAATTCTGAGTTTGTATCATAATTTACTTTTTATATCTTGCAGTTCTGAGTTTTTTTCTCAGAATTGTGAGGGGGGGGGGGGATCCAAATAAAATGGTGGCATTGCTTTTTTTTTTTAAATGTATCATCCTGTGGCAGAGACTGCCTTCCAGAGTTTCCGCTAGCCTATATAGATATAGAATCCCATATATTGATTCTCTTATGTTTGAATTATTAATTTCGTTGGTCGGTAAACTTCCTGTAGATGATACAAAAGAAATTCTAACAAAGAAAACAAAGATATTGGCCTATTTCATATCAGAACTTGTCTGCAACCCATTTGAAGTTCCTGTGTAATGTCATGAAGTCATAACTGATGCCAGTCTCAGACAAAGACAAGCCCACAACACCATCAGTGTTGAAATGAGCTTCTGAATCACCCACAGGATGACCAGGATGTGAGACATACACGCTTACTTCCTCTTTACTCGCCTTCATTTGTGCTCATTTTTGTGGCTTTCTGAAGGGTAAGGCAGCAGTATTTACTAGTGAGTCAGCACATGCCTGGGCAAAAGGGCAGCTTGAACACACACACACACACTCTCACCTCGGTGTTTGAAGTCATGCATTAATAAAAACCCATTCAACATCCAAAAGAAACCTCATGCACAAAGGCTGGAAATCTGTCATCATGCCTGTCACTTTCTCCTCCAAAATCATTAGATCAAAAATAGGAAATTATATTTTGCAAAGTAAATAAAAAAAAAATGAAGCACTGTTTTCAGGACAAAAATCACATTTTACCCTCAAATTTTCATGGGATGTTGCAATGGGATATTTATGATACTGGTCCTAAAATATACTGTTTTGCTTATGCAAAAACATCTTTTCTTTTAATTTTGATGGTCTGGCATTATCTTCACCATCCATTAAGTCTCTGCATTCCTGTATCAAGTAAATAAAGTGAATGAAACAATTAACTTAATCACTGGGCAACTGTGATAAAAACCTTCTCATATCATATTTCTGAAGACAGCTGCAAAATTTGCTGTAGGACTTCAGCTGCTGAGCAATGCAAGAACAAAAAGGTATATTTAGAGGTGACTCGATTATAGTGATCACGCCTGGCCGAACAGATGGAAAAACAAACCCTGAACCTCCTGAACCTCACCAGAGCTTGACTGTCCAAACGATGCCTTATTATGTCATTTCATCATACACGTCCTTAATAAAAGTGCAAAGGAATCACTTCTTAAAAGTATTTCCCATGCAAGCACACTAGCATACACACAGAAGCTGTTCATTTGGCCTGTATGGAGCTGTCCTGCGTGCAAAACTGGGCCCTTCAATATTTGCTGTTCTCCTGCCAAGATATTCTGCTGCAATGAATCAGTCCGGCACAGAAGCGTTGACCAGCAGCAGGCTCACTTTCAGGCCTAAAGAAAGAATCAAGGCAAGAGAAAGCAGCAGTAAACACAGTACTCACTTTCTCTTGTACTCATCCCTCTCCCGTTTGACTTTGGCCAGAACGTTATACAAGGCTCTCAGTTCTGGGGTGATGGTGTCGATTTGGACCCCGACCCCATCTGGATGGGTCCAGGAGACTCCGGGTCCCTGGACAGTCTTGACGCGCTCTCCCTGTCTCAAAATATGCGTAAAGCTCCAGATGGTGCCTGGAAGTCTGGAGCCCGGAGAGTCCGTCTGGACCGCGACTTCACGCGTGAAGGAGAAGCCCTGATGCCTCGGCTGACCGGAGGCTTGCTTCAGCTGGCTTTCCAGAAGTTTGTTCCTTCTCTCCAGCTCATGGACTTTGGCGAGGAAGCAGCGGAACCTCAGGTTGAGGGTCTTGAGGACATGGATGTTGGATCCCAGGTCGTTGCGCAGCGCTCTGGGAACCGCGTCCGACGGCGCGCCGCTCACCACGCCGCCCAAAAAACCTTCTCCAAACAACAACGAGCTCATGTTTTCTTACAAAAATAGCCAGAATAAAAATAGAGCTTTAACGACTTCGATTCAAAGCTGGTGCGTCCAGGCAGTCTTCTTCTCATGCGTAAAAAAAGCCCCTAAGTATCATCGATTGACTAGAAACAAGCAGTGCTGTCATTATCTGTCTATCCTTCCAGGATGCATCATGTTCTCCGTGGAAACGAGAGGAATAACGGAGGAGCTCAGCGTCTGTGTGTCAGCTTATTACCGAAACTCCTGGACATCTGGAGATCTGCGCGTCATGTCGGTGATCGTGAACTCCACACTCTACAATCACACTGCTATTATTCTCACAGTCTCTTCTTCCGCTGCACTGTTTTATATCGGACGTTACCGGCGAGACGGGATCGAGTTTCATTCTCCTAAAACAGGGAGATCCGCAGCGCACTCTCCGCCCCCGCCGCCAGCAGCAGCAGCGCCTGACACACACACACACACACACGCGCGCGCGCAGACAGAGGGAGAGAGAGAGAGAAAGTGAGTGTGTGTGTGTGTGTGTGTGTGTGTGTGTGTATGGGGGGGGGGGGGGGGGGGGGGTTGGGGGTGAGTGCAGGAATTTGGCAACATCGCCCCCTCAAATAAACTCCAGCACGTTTTATTTTTTTTAAACTGCTAGTGTGGATTATTAAAATCTGATTCAAAAGAGACACACTGCCATACTAGAGCTTTAAGCCAACTAATCGTCAAAATAATAATAATAATAATAATAAAAAATTAAAATAAAAATGACAACCAAACTAGATGCTCCAGGATATTTTATCAGTTTAATAATAAATTGATGAATCATTAATTATATTTAATTTATTTAATAGTTCCAATCTAAATAAATACAATTTATGTTGTTCTCTTCAAAAAGTAGACAATTTTTTAAATAATTTGAATAATACTAATATTGATCAAATATATTATTTTATTTTTAATTTTAATATTTATTTTTTAAGCTTCTAAATATATACAATTTATATTTGATCAATGTTTAAAAATGTATTAATTAACTATTATTATTATTATTATTATAACTATTATTTTGACAAAATATATGATTAAATTTGCATCTAAATATACAATTGATATTTTATAAATGTTTAAAAATTTATTATTTAACTATTAATAATATCCTATTATTAATACTGATCAAATATAATGCCTTTTAATAATTTTTATGTAAATATATACAGTTTATTAATGGTTTAACCAATGTTTAACCATTAATTAACAATTAATAATATTATTATTAATTAAAATATATTTTTTATCATTTATCATCATCTGTAAATAGGTTTAGCATTTTCATTCATGTATATATATATATATATATATATATATATATATTGACACTGTTTTTTCATTTTAAATAAATCATGCTTTTTTATTATGTTATCATGTTTTATTGTGTTTTATTGCGTTAGTTATAGATAGTTGTATTTTTTTATTAATTGATCTGCTTTCTGACTGCAACAAATTAACATTTTCAGGTTTAGCTCATTGCAAAAACATTAATAGTTCACTGAATGCAAATCTGTGTTTAATTCAGGCCCATTAGTCAGAGTTAACAGTTTCATACCTTTATTAATATCAATGATCAATATTAAATGCAAAAAGGGAGAGCTAGCTCATTAGCAAAACAATAAATTAAAATCATCAGCAGAAAGTTTTGGCAACTTAAGGAAGGCGTCGAAGTGATCATTTTCACTTTTGCATGTGACAACAAAAGCTCTGTTTGCATTTCAACAGATGACTGATGAATAGAATGAGACATTACACAAGCATTGCACCTTAAACCTGCCCTGGCTTGAACCCACAAAACACACCCAAGGATTTCTGAGGATCATCTGTAATTTCCTCAATTGTTTTGAATAGACAGTCCAAATATGCAAAATCAGAGTTTTTGGGAATGCAGTCATGTCTGCTACAAATCCTTTTATTCAAATGTTAAGTACCCATGTGAATACATGCTTTCTCATGCAAATCTATAACAAAAACAGGCAGTTCCTCTAATGTTTTAGGTGTCTGGGAAAAGGTGTCTTTTTAGGGAGACTTCAAGACGTGTTGAAATGACCAGTTCTGGTCGTTTACTACACTGTTTAACTGCAGCAGAAAACTACAAAGAAATTATGTTCAACTGCTGTACCAACATGGATTTATTTCCATCCATCCATCCATCTTCTTCCGCTTATCCGGGACCGGGTCGCGGGGGCAGCAGTCTAAGCAGAGATGCCCAGACTTCCCTCTCCCTAGACACTTCCTCCAGCTCTTCCGGGGAGACACCGAGGCGTTCCCAGGCCAGCCGGGAGACATAGTCTCTCCAGAGTGTCCTAGGTCTTCCCCGGGGTCTCCTCCCAGTGGGAAGCGCCCAGAACACCTTCCCGGGAAGGCGTCCAGGAGGCATCCGGAACAGATGCCCGAGCCACCTCAGCTGGTGGATTTATTTTTAATTAACTGCAAAAGTCTGTTTATAAAAAAATAAAAAAATACTGGTTGTGGTTCACAATTTCACCATCCAGTTAGGCTCATCAACCATAACTCCTTCAAAAACAGCCAGAAACCTTGGAGTTATGATTGATGATCAGCTGACTTTCTCAGACCGCATTGTTAAAACTGGCCCTTTCTTTGAGAACATGCTTCACAACTCCTTGTTCGAGCTCTTGTTCTGTCCAGGCCGGACTATTGCAATGCTCTCTTGGCAGGTCTTCCTATCAAACATTTACAATTAATCCAGAATGCGAGATTCATTTTTAATGAGCCAAAAAGAATGCATGTCACACTCATGTTCATCAATTTGCACTGTGTACCAATAGCTGCTCACGTTAAATTCAAGGCATTAATTTAGCATCAAGACTGAAACAAAATGGCGCCGCTGATGGCAGCTATTGTGCGTTGCTCCTCGGTGTTTGTATTGTTTTTGTTTGTTTTTCCTGTTTTTTGTTTTTCAAATAAGATCAGCTTTACCAGGGATGATCTACTGAACATTCGGCAGAACACACCACAAAATCTTCTACCGGTTTTTGATTTTTCGGACGTTTTGCTGGACATTGTAGTTGGCGGAGCTGTAGCTCTGGTCAAACGCTTCAGGAGGCGCAGACGGGGAAAGAGAGCCGGCGCGCTCGTGAAACTTCGTCAGCGCGGATTTAGAACGGCGTTGCCTAGCATCCATCTGGCGAATCTCCGCTCTCTACCCAACAAAACGGACGAACTCCTTCTGCTCTCCCGGACAAACAAGGACTTTTCTAACTCTGCTGCTCTATGTTTCACGGAAACCTGGTTGAATGGCGACATACCGGACAGCGCGATCCATCTGCCTAATTACCAGCTGATAAGAGCAGATCGGGACACAGAATCAACGGGGAAATCGCGCGGCGGCGGGACATGCTTTTACATCAATGAGAGGTGGTGTACAGATGTAACTGTTTTAAAGAAGATGTGCTGCTCAGATCTAGAAACGCTCTTCATTAACTGCAAGCCGTTCTATTCGCCGCGGGAGTTCTGCTCGTTCATTCTCGTGAGTGTTTACATTCCACCGCAAGCGCAGGTGAGCACAGCTCTACAGAAACTCGCTGATCTGATCACAGAGAGTGAACAACAACACCCGGACTCTGTTTTAATCATTCTCGGGGACTTTAATAAAGCAAATCTCTCCCGTGAACTGCCAAAATACAGACAGCATGTTACATGTCCCACCAGAGACAGTAATATATTGGATCACTGTTACACAACAATAAAGGACGCATATCACTCGGTTCCACGAGCAGCTTTAGGACTCTCTGATCACTGTTTGGTTCATCTTATTCCATCCTACAGGCAGAAACTTAAGTCTGCGAAGCCTGTATTAAGATCTGTTAAAAGATGGACTAACGAAACAGAGCGGGATTTACAAGCCTGTTTCGACCTGACTGATTGGTCTGTTTTTGAAGCTGCAGCAAATGACCTGGACGAGCTCACAGAGACTGTAACATCATATATCAGTTTCTGTGAGGACATGTGCATTCCTACCAGGACTCATCTATTCTACAACAATGACAAACCATGGTTCACTGCCAAACTCAGACAGCTCCGTCAGGCCAAAGAAGATGCTCACAGAAAGGGGGATAAAGTCTTGTACAAACAGGCCAAATACACACTGGAAAAGGAGATCAGAGTGGCAAAGAGGAATTATTCTGACAAGCTCAGGAACAAATTCTCTTCCAGCGATCCGGCTTCAGTGTGGCTTGGATTAAAGGACATCACCAGCTACAAAACACCACCCCCCAGCACTCTGGAGAATCAACACCTGGCAGACGACTTAAACGAGTTCTTTTGTCGTTTTGAACGATCACCCCACACCCGCCCAGAACACCCCTCCACACAACCATTCACACCTCCAGCAACCCCTCTCTCCCCCACACCTACAATTCAAATCAGCGAAGACGATGTGTGCCAGGTCTTCAGGAAAAACAAAAGAAGGAAAGCACCTGGTCCAGATGGTGTGTCACCAGCCTGCCTAAAAATCTGTGCTGAGCAGCTGGCCCCCATCTTCACACAGATCTTCAATAGATCACTGGAGCTGTGTGAAGTCCCCTCATGCTTCAAACGCTCCACCATCATCCCCGTCCCAAAGAAACACAAAATTACTGGACTAAATGACTACAGACCTGTGGCACTAACGTCTGTAGCCATGAAATCATTCGAAAGACTGGTTCTGGCTCATCTGAAGGACATCACTGGACCCTTACTGGACCCCCTGCAGTTTGCCTACAGAGCAAACAGGTCTGTGGATGATGCAGTCAACATGGGACTGCACTTCATCCTGCAGCATCTGGACAGACCAGGGACTTATGTGAGGATCCTGTTTGTGGACTTCAGCTCTGCTTTTAACACCATTATCCCGGAAACCCTTCAAAATAAACTAACTCAGCTCTCCGTCCCCACCTCCGTCTGCCAGTGGATCAACAGCTTCCTGACAGACAGACAGCAGTTAGTAAAGCTTGGCAAATTCTCATCCAGCACTCGAACCATCAGCACTGGAGCTCCTCAGGGCTGCGTACTCTCCCCACTGCTCTTCTCCCTCTACACCAACGACTGCACATCTAAAGACCCCTCTGTCAAGCTCCTGAAGTTTGCAGACGACACCACACTGATCGGCCTCATCCAGGACGGTGACGAGTCTGCTTACAGACAGGAGGTTAAGGAGCTGACTGTCTGGTGCAGTCTCAACAACCTGGAGCTTAACACGCTCAAAACTGTGGAGATGATCGTGGACTTCAGGAGAAACCCCCCTGCTCTCCCCCCACTTACCATCATGAACAGCACCGTGACTGCAGTGGAGTCATTCAGATTCTTGGGCACCACCATCTCTCAGGACCTAAAGTGGGATATTCACATTGACTCCATTGTCAGGAAGGCCCAGCAGAGGCTGTACTTTCTTCGCCAGCTGAGGAAGTTCAACCTGCCACAGGACTTACTGAAACAGTTCTACTCTGCCATCATTGAATCCATCCTCTGCACCTCAATAACTGTCTGGTTCAGCTCAGCTACCAAATCTGACCTCAGAAGACTACGGAGGGTAGTCCGGACTGCTGAGCGAATCATTGGTACAACCCTCCCCACTCTCCAAGAACTGTACTTATCCAGAGTGAGCAAAAGGGCTGGTAAAATCACTCTGGACCCCTCACATCCAGCATACTCCCTCTTTGAACTGTTACCATCTGGTCGACGCTACAGAGCTCTGAGCACCAGAACGACCAGACACAGGAACAGTTTCTTCCCTCAGTCAATACATCTCATGAACACTCAATAAATAAACGTAGAACACACAACTAATACATTATCCATTCACCACACTCACTTATTTTATTTTCTCATTTCTAATTTGCACATACTTCACCTGTACATACATAGTCGCCTATATTATATATTATATATTGTGTATTTTTTATTTTTTTTGCTGCTTTGTACATTGGTTATTGGCTATTTCCTGTTATTTTGTTTCATTACCTGTGTCCTGTCCTGTTACTGTCTTTCTGTTGCACTGTGGAGCTTCTGTCACTACAACAAATTCCTTGTATGTGTAAACATACTTGGCCAATAAAGCTCATTCTGATTCTGATTCTGATTCTGATTCTAATGTTTGCCTACAAAACCACCACTGGCTCTGCACCCCTTTACCTAAATGCATTACTTCAGACTTATGTGCCTCTAGAAGCTTGCGTTCTGCAAGTCAGCGTTGCTTTATTGTGCATCCGAGAGGCACAAAATCACGACTTTTTCATTAACTTTTTCATTAACCCTCCTGGAATGAGCTGCCCAACTCAATCCGAGCAGATGAGTCATCTTCAAGAATCGTCTAAAAGCACATCTCTTCCATCTTTATCTGACCCTCTAACTCTAGCACTCTCTATTCTAATTCTATTCTTAATAAAAAAAATACTAACACTAGCTTTTCTAATCTTTTTGTATTCTGTTTTGTTTTTTATTTATTATACAATTAACATAACATGTTAAGGCCTCTAACATTAGCGTACTCTTTTCTTTTTCTATTCTATCTATTTTCTTTTTATTTATTATATAATAAAAAAAACTTGCTACGCGTCCTACGTTAAGCTATAACTGAGACTTGTAATAGCACTTGCTCTTAAAATTGATTTGATTGCTTGCATTGTCCTCATTTGTAAGTCGCTTTGGACAAAAGCGAAAATGACTGTAAATGTAAAAAGTCAGGGAATATTTCATTATGAAAAATACAGTACCTGAGTGAAAAACAAACAAAAACATAATGTTAAACAATAAATGCATACTTTAAGCTTGCGGAAACAATAAAAATATTAAAGTTTAAAAACCTTTAAAAAAATGACTGTAGGGTGAAGTCAGCTAAAATCAGGTAAAATGGGTAAAATAAGGTTGTAGCATCATATCTCTTTAAATTTTGACAGAAAATCACAATAACTGATCTTGCAATGTTGCTTCAACACTTGTTGACATGTAACAATAATTTTTATTGGTCAGAGTTTTTTTAAGGTGGGCATGAAGCTTGTCAGAGAAATTATAAGGTAATTGAGCCTGACAGAGAAATTTCATTAATCACTAATAAGGGTACTAAAGCGATTATAAGTACGCTTACCAACAAAGCAAAGGTTTATGAACAATGTTTTGACATGCTCTTTCAAATAAAAAAATTCATTTATAAAAGAAACTTTGATTTTTGTGAAAATGTTTAGGTAGAAATGGCTGTTTAAGCTAAAATGGGCCACAATTTTCAGCTAAAATGGGCTGCATGCACACACTTTTAGACAGAAATTGAGGGTGAAAATAGGTTTATAGGTCTAGACAGGTACACTGTACACATTTTTTAAGGCAACTAGCTTCAGCAGATTTTTGAGTTCTCTCAACTTGGCTCAACTTTCTTTTTTTTTACAGTGTATCCATACAAAATCTTAACCGTCTTTAAAAAAAATGCATTGCAGACAGTTTGGCAGGAGGACAAGCAAAGAAAGGAAACGGAGAGACGAGAGAAGAGAAAGGGAAAGAAAGAAAGGAAGATGTCAGTAAAATGGTCTGCACACACACACACTTTTAGACAGAAATTGAGGGTGAAAATAGGTTTAAAGGCCTACTGTAGATATGTATCCATTCAAAATCTTAACAGTCTTTAAAAAATTAAAGCATACACACATAAATGCACACAAAAGACACCGATGCACAGAAACACACATCTATACAACATGATTAGTTCATTATTAATTGCATTTACATTTACAAGAAGCGATTCATCTTGAAGAGGCAATCAGTCTCCGAGGGAAAGATTAAAGTTTTTTTTTTTTTTTTTTAATTAAAAAAATGTTTAATGGTTGTGTAATTGTTGTTAAAATATTGTTTAATTGAAAATTCATTTAATTTTCTATTTAATGTAATACATTTATGGTGTTGCTATGGCACACTAAAGACAATAGTGTCAATTTACTGCTAAAATAAAATGGTTTAAGCTGAATTGACCTGTGTTGTCCTCTTTTTATATTGGCCCATTTTACCTGAATGTTGTGCCGTGGCTCAAGAAGGTACCTGCTGATAATCTAACTCATAATTTTAAAACTTATATACTTTTTCACATAAAAAATACAAATATATTTAATAGACCCGTGCTAATTTATAAGAATATCATTAGATCTCATGCATAGTTTATTATAAGTATTATAAGTTATTTACCAAAACACATTTTAGCTGACTTCAGCCTATCTTTACTGACTAATGCGTCATTAGAAATGAGAGAAAGTTACTGTATAAATCTACTCATACAGAAGGCATACGTGTATAAATATCACAGTCATGCTGCGCCTCCTGCTGGTTCAGAACATAACAGTCTTCTAATAATAATGTTCTTTGCGAGGAAATTACAAATCCAGTAGTCTTAGCTTATGAATATTAATCGTTCCAGGCGAACCATCCAATAGAATTCGTCCATTGCTCTAATTAATATTCATGAGGCACCAGCGAACACCGCTAGGCGGCGGTGTGATTCGTCACAGTCTGTGAAGCGCTCTGAGCTCAGCATCAGGCGAAGAAGAAAATACAGCGAGCCACACGTGAGAGCCATGCCGAAATCCAAGAGAGACAAGAAAGGTAGTTATTTAATCTTTTAGTTTGTTTTATCACTTATCATCACTAAACTTTACACGCCACACATTAAAATGACTCGAGCTGAAATACAATCACGTTCCTCAGACTTTAGTTTACGTGCAATTCATTTTAGTGTCGTTTATGAATGTTATTGAAGCAGCTGGGTCTGTTAGAATTGGTTTCCTGTGCTATCATTAATGTTACTTTTTACAGTTTCTTTAACCAAAACATCCAAGAAGGGGTTGGAATCCAAGCAAAATCTGATCGAAGAGGTTAGTATGATTGTCATTGCTCTTCTGGGTGCTTGGGAAGGACAGCAGCACTGGAGCTGATCTGAACAAAACCTCTTGATCGTGTTCTCCAGCATGATTTGAGATGCTTCCATTGATGCTCTTTGGAGCAAGAAAAACTGAAAATCTCTTCTGTGTTTTTATTAGGGACCCTACAGAGTCTGATATAGGCCTAATTCCTCTTGATAAGATTGATTTGTTTAGTATTTTTTTAATTGATTGCTTATTTCCAGGCCTAAATTAAATATACCATCACAATAGTTTTTGGGATTGATTAAAATATCCTTTTTTGTTTCTCCCCCTCTCAGCTGCGGAAATGTGCAGACATCTACAGATACGTGTTTGTGTTCTCAGTAGAAAACATGAGGAACAACAAGCTAAAAGACATCAGGACGGCCTGGAAACACAGCCGGTATAAACATCTGATTTACTGTTTTTATGTCATTTTAGGATTTGGAAGAGTTTAAGGTTGAACTTGGGTTTCATGTTTCAGGTTCTTCTTCGGTAAGAACAAAGTCATGATGATCGCTCTGGGTAGAGGACCGGCAGACGAATACAAAGATAATCTGCATAAAGTATGTCAGCGCATGTCATCAAGTATTTAAGTGCTAAATGATGAATATTTACATTTAATTGATCAACTGGCTTCCTCTGGCATTTGAAAGTGTCAAGAGTGACTGATTCGATCGTCTGGTTTGTTTTGCAGGTGAGCAAGTTTCTCAGAGGTGAAGTAGGTGTTTTGTTCACAAACAAAACCAAAGATGAGGTTCGAGAGTAAGTATTTAATTGACATTCAGACACCAATTAATATGCTTTGATAACTTGTACTTAAACATATTTGTAAATTATTTTAAAACTAGATGGACTGGTTAGTTTAATTGGAATTAATGGCATTAGCGGTCAATAAGCTTTTATGCTTTGAGGTACAGAAGTGTTATTCTACCAACATCCTTAATATATAATTTCAGTTTTTCGTGAACTTTTACCCTCAGATATTTCAGTAACTTTAAAGAGGTGGATTACGCTCGAGCGGGGAATGTAGCGACCATGGCTGTGACGCTGGATGAGGGTCCGCTGGAGCAGTTTCCACACTCAATGGAGCCTCAGCTCAGACAGCTGGGCCTTCCTACAGCTCTGAAGAAAGGTAAACCATTGCAGACAAGTTAGTTCACCCAATCAAAAAGACTGAAAATTGACTCGCCTTAAGGCTATCTAGGTGAGTTTGTTTCTTCACGGAAACAGATTTGGAGCAATGTAGCATCACATCACTGAGAGTCCAAACAGCTGATACCACATGACTCCAGCACATCAATTAACATTTTGTGAACCCAAGAGCTGCGTGTTTATAAGAAACAAACAAAAAACAAAGTTTTTAACTTCAAACTGTTGCTTCCAGCTAAAATGATCCATCCATAATATTGGTTTCTTTAGTGTGAGTTGTCTCGGCTGAATCAGGAGAAAAATATGCAAACACCAAGCACTGTTTACAAGCCAAAGCAGTTGTAAACAAACATGTCAGTGGACTTCATCACTGGAGGAAGTGTTATTATGGACCACGATACCAGTCAGTACTGAAATTTTAAAAACGTCCATTTCCCGCTAAGATTTGAGCATGTTGAGCAGATTCTTAAACGGCGCTGATTGGTCATTACATCTGTGATTCTTCAAGCTTCACGCTCTTCACCGAGCGCTTCATTGGTCATTGAAGCCAATCACAGATGTATCTGTTGAGTGCGTGAACAAAAATGTCTTAATGATGGATTTATTTCTTACAAACATGCTTTTCATTTTACAAAACATTAATTGATGGACTGGAGTGGTGTGGATTATTGTGATGTTTGGACTCTCATTCTGACGGCACCCATTCACTGTAGAGCATCCATTGGTGAGTAAGTGATGCAATGCTACATTTCTCCAAAACCGTTCTGATGAAGAAACAAACTCCTCTACATCTTGGATGGCCCGAGGGAGTAAATTTTCAGCAAAATTAAATTTTTGCCTGAACTATACTTTTAAAGGGATAGTTCACCAAAAAATGAAAATTCTGTGATTAATTACTTGCTCTCATGTCGTTCCAAACCCGTGAGACCTCATCTTCGGAACACAAATTAAGATATTTTTGATGCATTCTGAGAGCTCGGACCCTCTATAGACATGTAATTAACACGATCAAGACTCAGAAACGTAGCAAAGAGAGCGTTAAAATAATCCATGTGACATCAGTGGTTCAACTGTAATTTTTACGACGCTACGAGATTACGTTTTGAACGCAAAAAAAAACAAAAATAATGGTTTTATTCAACAATTTGTCTCCTCCGCGTCACCCTAGCACCATTTTGGAGAGTATCCACTGAACGTAAACAGCGTGCGCTGTTCTGTGTCATGCGGATACGTTTTCTACGTTTACGCTTTGATTTGAACCGCACGGAACGATTTGACTGAACAGCGTATCCGTGTGGTGCGGTTGACAGAATGCATCAAAAATATCTTAATTTGTGTTAATTATCTTAATTCGAAGATGGACGAATGTCTTATGGGTTTGGAACGACATGAGGATGAGAAATTAATGACAGAATTTTCATTTTTGGGTGAACTATCCCTTTAATATACCCAAATCTGCATCTTTGATCAGAAGAGGATAAGTTTATTGTAAATTGCATTGGGCAGAAAGTAGTTTGCACTAACTAACATACACTATATTGCCAAAAGTATTGGGTCACCCCCTTCTAATGAACCGTTCAAACTGTTGCTATAAAATTAGAAGCACACAATTCCCTAGAATATCATTATATGCTTAAACATTAAGATTTGTACTCATATAAATGACTAAAGCAGTCAAACATGTTCATTAGAAGGGGGTGACCCAATACTTTTGGCAGTATAGTGTATTATGAATCCATCTGCAGGTGTGGTGACACTGATAAAGGATTTTGAAGTGTGTAAAGAGGGGGAGACACTCACACCTGAACTGGCTCGAATTCTGGTGAGTTTGTACCACTAATACACTGCAAAAATCCTTTTAGTATTACATTTTTAAGTTCTAATAACATATGCAGTGTTGCTTTTAAAATTATTTTTTTATATAATTTACCTGGAAAACATGACTAAAAAAGACAACATGCTTCGCTGTTTATGCACTAGAAGGCATGACATCTCTTTATTTGGATTAAAATCCATTTAAAAAGTTAAAATGGTCATAAACTAATTTTGATTTTAAAAAGGGATGTAAAACCATATTTTTTTTGGACTTTCAATGCAGAAACTCTTTGCAATCGAAATGGTGGAATTCAAGATATCAGTTAAGTGCATGTGGAATTCTGAATCTGGGGACTTTGAAAAGCTGACGGATGGTGACAGCGATGAGAGCAAGAAAGAGGAAACGAATGAAGACTCAGAGGACGGAGAAGGAAGTGAATAAAACCTGGACACAGGCAATGGACTTTTTTTGTAAACAATCGTTGTATTGATCCAACATAAAACCATGAAACGTTTTATTGATCGTTCTTTTAATGAGCTGCGCATTACTATAACAGTCATCTGCACACTGTTTAGTTTCTATTGTCTACAATATTCTACAAAAATACAAAGTTTAGTATGACTTGCTGAACTGAGGCAAACAGGTGATCTCTTGCTAAAGTTGTTTTAGCAAGTTTTTGGCAAGAAGACAAAAGTTATTCATCAAAATGCCACTATCACATTTATTTGTATTGCATTTTCATGTAAACATGGAGAAAAATCAAGTGTTGGTGAGCTCAGAGATGTTTAATGTTGTCGTTGTGTTTATTAGGAAGCTGAAGGCCGGCCCAACTCAATTATCACTGTTCACTCACAAAATATGAACATAGAAAAAATAAAGTGATCTCTGTATTCGCTTCATATCATTTTATTCTTCAACTGCCACGGGGCGTCTAGCGGAAGTAGTTTGGACACTCGTGGGCCACTAAATCCCAGGCGTGTTTGAAAGCATCCACCACTTCCTGTTTGAGCGGGCCTTCTGCGGCTGCCGTCAGGTTCTCATGCAGCTGCTCCATGCTGGACATCCCGATAATGACCCCGTCACCCACATCACCCTGTAAACACGTCAAAACTTTGAATATTTCTCATTTAGTTCTTATGTGACTTAAAGGGTTAGTTCACAAAGAAATGAAAATGGTCATTTACTCGTCCTCAAGTTGTTCCAAACCTGTGAGTTTCTTTCTTCTGTTGAACACAAATATATTTTGAAGAATTTTGGTAACCAAACTGTTGACTAGCCGTCGACTTTACGAATATTCTTCAAATAAACTCGTACATCTTGAGGGTGAGTAAAAGATGACAGAATTTTAAGTTTTGGGTGAGCTATCCCTTTAAGTTGTTGAGTTTCCAGTTGCTGTGGTCATGACACTGAGGATGTCTGCTTTTGAAGATGCTACTGCACTGAATATTATGAATCTCATATTTTAGGCAAAGATTACAATAAACGATTTTGATAGGTAACCTTTGTTTCTTCGAAAAGTAGTTACTTAATTTTATGTGGACTTTGGGGAAAAATAAATAAATATTTTACTCATTACAAGGGCAGATGAGAGACTTGCCAAACATCTGCACTAAATGTACAGCATAAAATATGCATTATATTATTCATGATCAGTGCTGGGTAGTAACTGATTACATGTCATCTGGGTTACATAATCAGATTCCAAAAATAAAGTACCTGTAATTAGATTAAAGTTACTTTTTTTATTGATAACATATTGTTCACACAATGGCGGTACATTATTCATAATCGGATGTGCTCCAGTTCTTTTTTCTTTTTCAAATTTCCTTTCTAAAATTCAACTGCTCTCATACATTTGGAAAGTCTTCCAGCTTTTCATCAGCTCATAAGCACCCTGTAGTTCATCCATGAACCCCGATTTGGGAAACCCTGGTGTAATAAACTCTTTAATACACTTCATGAGGTTGATAACAAAGAATGGAATGTATAGGTGCATCTCAAATTAGAATATGGTGAAAAAGTTCATTTTTTCTTGTAACTTAAGTAAAACTCATATATTTTAGATTCACTACATGTAAAGTAAAACACTTCAAAAGTTTTGTTTGTTTTAATTTTGACGATTAGAGCTTATAGCTCATGAAAGTCAAAAATCAGTATCTCAAAATATTAGAATATTTACATTTGAGTTTCAATAAATGACCATCCCTACAGTATAAATTCTGGGTATCTCTTGTTCTTTGAAACCACAATAATGGAGAAGACTGCTGACTTGGCAATGATCAAGAAGGATATTTTGGAATTGTTGCCTTTCTCAGCTATCCCACATTGCTGGACCGAAGGTATATGGGTATGATTAACAACGCTGTTTAACAATATCAAATGAGAATGCATGATTCTTGTGCTTTAAGGTTTTTTTTTTTTTTCAATGCATATGTAGTGGCCACTTGACATGCACCTCTAAATTGTGATCCATTTCTGTTCCTACCTGTAAGTGGATTTAAAAATGTATAGTTTAATTTTAATGCATTGCTTCAGTGTTGACATAACTCAATATTGTAACTTATATTTATGTCGTGACTCTGTTTTCTCCAACAGGCTGATGCATCCTCAAAAGACTGCAACCTTTTCCTAAATGCAAGTCAAGTCACTGAACCCTGCAAGTTGCTTCTTCCCATGGAGTTTCACTGGAGAAAAACTGTTCTGTGTTCCAGTTGAAGTTCTATGCATGTGACTGCAAAACTATTTTAAGTTCTTTATTTTTGTGATATCTATACAAAATATATTGGGACTGTCTATTGTTCCTTATAACATTTAACAGTTGAAAATATTAATTGGTTCAGTTCAACATTTTGTTCTCTGGCTTTAAAAAATTAAGTTCCTCTCTCTCTCTATCTCTCTCTCAGTTGCAATAAGGATGATGGATCTCGGAAGCTTGTTAAAAATAAGGTATTAATTCATGTTACAACATATAAAGTGTATAAGGAAAATGTGATTTATTTTCCAGGGTGATCCTGTACCTGTGGACTGCGGTGTATTTAAGCTAGTGGTAAGTGGTTACTTTTTTTTTTTTCATTACAACATTCATAATTGTCATTAAAAGACACTAGGCTTATCCCAGTGAAAAAAAAAAAAATTATATACATTTTCAGATTTTGTCAAAATATCAGTTTTTGCCGTGCACATCAGCCATGTCGGAAGCATTCAAGGAGAAGACAACAGCTGGAAGTTTTACGGGATGCTTTTGATACTGTTTACATTGTACAGCACTGACTTTTACTACATACCAAGCCCGTAACGAATTTAAAGGCTACTTTATTAAACAAGAACAAAACAATGTTGTTTTTAAATACTACAATTATAAAACTGAACTTTTATAACTCAGCAAAATATGATTTTAAATAAAGGCCAGAGCCCATGTATTTTTTTAATGCAAGTCTTTCATTATATAAGTTTACTGAATGTTTGATTATTTATATAATACAAATAAAACATGCACTATGAATGCATAAGCATCTCTCTTTCTCTCTGTGTTTGTGTATATCCTTTATTTACACAAACATTGATATGTATATGTACACACACAAACACTTTTATATATATATATATATGTATATATAATACATTATACATACCACACACACACACATATATATATATATAGTTGGAATTTAACATTTAGCCAAAATATTTTTTTCTTCTTTATACTTAAACCATTTTATCAAAGAATACACAATACTGAATAATATATACTTAAGTAATAACTTATGTTATAAACTGATATACCCATTTATGCCGCTGGCTGCAAGTGGCAGCCTCTTCTGACTTCCGGTTTTTAGCGACAGCTGACTTCCTGCTGACAGCAGCCGATTTTTCGCTGAGCCGCCCCTCCTTTTGACGCGCGTAATTCAAAAAAGCAAAAATGAAAGTGTTTTAGGCATCTTCTCGTGCTCTCATTTTCATGATAATTTAGTTTTGTCTAATTTTAATAGGTTACATGATGGACATTCTTACCCGTATTTTTATGTCAATACTTATGATGGTCGCTGATGGTAAGTATTTTCACTTTACGTTATTACTCGAAAATAGTAGATTAATTAATCAATTTGTCTATTTTTTGATAGGCTTGATTGTGCATGGTCCCGCTGGCCCTCTGGTTGCTCCTCTGGGAACTTCAGTGGTTTTGCCCTGTTATGTTGATAAACTCTTACTAAAGGACTATCTGGAGGTGGAATGGAGAAGAACAGACTCAGAGGCTCTGGTTCATCTGTATCAAGATGGTGAGAGTCGAGCAGAGGCCCAGCAGCAGGATTATCGTGATAGAGCTCATTTCTTTACTGACCAGATTCAACATGGAAACTTCTCCCTCTGTCTGGACAACCTGAGAGCTGAAGATGAGGGACGATACACATGTAGAGTTTACAGTCAGCAAGATTCTGGTGAGACTGTGGTTCAAATAATACATGGTGAGTGAGAGTCACCTGAATATAAATATAAATGACATTGGATGTATTTTATGTAATGGAATTGAAACCATTTTTATTCTCTCAGGGAGTTTGATGGTATCAGGATCAGACCGGTCTGTTTCTGCATATGATGGTGAGGACGTCACTCTGAACTGCTCGGTAGACTCTCACTTCAAACCTGAACACATTGAAGAGGTTTCATGGATAAAGACAGATGAAGATATTCTGGTTCTGCTCTTCCAAAACAAAAAGGCTTTACCAGATTCATCAGATAAGCGATACAGAGACAGAGTTGAGTTCTTCACAGCTGAAATCCCCAAAGGAAACTTCTCTCTCAGACTGAAGGGCGTCAGAACTGAGGATAAAGGAGTTTACATGTGTCAAGTGTTTGCTGGAGGACTTTCAGCCGGTGCAACTGTGGTGCTGGAGAGACTGGGTGAGTCGACAAACAAAACAAATAGTAAACTATGTCTATTTCCACTAAATTGATGCCAATTTTTATTAACTCCGCCCAACGTTCAAATAATATGAATATACTGCTTTTGACATGGAATGAACAGTATTTATCATTATTTGCTTGCAGTTGGTGTGAACGAGATGCTGTTTTTTTCTTATTAAAAGTTTCTATTTAAAAAGTGGTGAGCAAATAACTTTTAACATTTAGTAGCTGCTGCTAAAATATAATAGTTGTGGGAATCCATTTAAAGAATGCCTTAATTGCAAACCTCTTAATTATTTATCTTTATTACACGGCTCTCTGGAATGCTTGATTCTGATTGGTCAGTTGAGACATTTGCAGGTTCGTTCTTTTCAAATAATAACCGCTCCAAAGTAATAACGCATAGCCGGTACTACTTGTATGTTTAAAATCCCTCCGCGCCAACAAAGATTACCGTTTGGCGCCATCTTGTGACAAACACTGGACAACCACAATTAACAATGGAAAATTTCGACATTAATTTTAACATGTACGGTAAAAACAAAACGTTTGAACAGTGGATAGATTTGGACGATTCAAATGGCTTATGTGGTACTATATCGTTTCGCGGAAGGATAAAAATGTTAATTTAAAACAAATATGCCAATAAAATGTTTCAAATTCATATTCATGTCCAGTTTTTTTTCCTCATGTGGCAAGTAGCCGTGTAATAAGCGGGATAATGTACAGGCAGCCTGTAGTTATCGCGAAATAAGCCCCTTCAGTGTGATACAAGATCCTCCGCTTCGCGCCGGGTCCTGATCACACTGTCGGGGCTTATTTCGCGATAACTACCGGCTGCCTGTACATTATCCCTTACATAAGAAACTATGACTAAATATACCAAGTTGATTCAGTGCAGTTATACCAGATGTTTGTGTTTCACAGGTTTCTCTGTTTGGCACATAGCGGTGTTATTTTTCTGTTTTGCTGCTCAATGTGGAGCTGTGCTTCTGCTCTTTCTGAACTACTACAGATCAAAAAACACTGGTATGTTTGAGAATAAATCTTACTTTTTGTAATTTAACTCTGTATATTTCACTGTAATTGTTTTATTAATTGAACTGTGATTATTCTGCATCTTCTCTCCAGACACCAGCAACAAAATCTGTAATCTTCATGTTTCTCTGGTCTTTTATCCAAACATCTGTATGTTCTTTGCCTTCATGCTTTGGGGCTTTACTGAAGGTGAGTGCAGTAGTATACTGTTCTTAGTTATATTTGTAAATAATATAAATATAATCTTAATAATGTGCTAGATTTTGTTTTCGTCTTGTAAGCCTTTTTCCATCCCTGATTCACATGTTGGTGTGTTGTGTGTGTATATTCTATAATGGTGGGACCCTTCAACACTTTCACATAACACAGTTTTTTGCCATTTATTTTCTGAAGTGGTCCCACTTTATATTAGGTGGCCTTAACTACTATGTACTTACATTTAAATTAATCATTTGGTACAATGCACTTATTGTGTACATGTTTTTACATTGTACTTATATTTTTAAAAATGGCTATATGTAATTACATCAGTAATTACATTTATAATTAGACTGTTGACCCATCCCTTAAACCTACCCATACTACCAAAGTTGCCCCTAAGCTTACCCGTATCCCACCTCAATAGCAGCAATTTTGTTTTGCAATACAGTATGAACACAATAAGTACATTGTACTTATTTTTAAGGCCACCTAATATAAAGTGTGACCCCTGAAGTCCATAATTAAATGTTCTGTTCCAGGATCTCTGCATGAGACTGTCACCTGCTGTGCTCTTTATATTCTGAGACCTGTAATGTTGATTTGGGCTTTCCGCGATTTAAAGTATCTTCAAGGTACGTTAGAATTTTAAGTTTTTATTTTTATTTTTTAAGAAGCTCAGTCAATATGCATCTGTATATTTTGCTTCATCCGGTGTCTAAGGTCTTCTGGTTCCGTGTTTGTGCTATGTGTATTCCTTTGGATTATCATTAAAGACCGTTATTTGAGTTTATTCCTACGTTTCCTCGCTCCACGCCGTAGCAGCTAAGCGTGACACTATGCTTGTGTTAAGTTGTCCTATGCTGAGTAAAGCCATGAATCTTGTTAATAAAAATATTCTGCTGGAAACTGTCAGGCATGAGTATGTTGATGGTATTGAAAATACATGGTTTTATTTTTTAATGCATGCCAAAGGAACCTAGTTATACAGTATCTGAGGGATTTGGCTTCTGCAGGGTGATGCACAACCATGCTTCAGTGTTTCACTTTGCGAGTAAAAAAAAATGCTGTTCTCCATTGACAGAGATATTATATAATTTGGTCAATCAGGAAAGAACTAACAAATAATACAGTACCAAGGCAGTGCATTAGTGCTTTACAAAATATTAATTTGACTTTCTGTCTACAGACAACTGTAAACCATGGATCAGGTTTTTCAGAATAACAAGAGAATTTGCTGTTTTTACGGTCGTTGTTTATTCAGGTAGGAAAATCCAAATTTCACATAACCGAGGTCATGTTCATTATTCTGACATTAACATTAGCTATGTTTCCTTCCAAATTTGTGCACAAAATTAGAATATTGCACAAAAAAATTGCTAATAAAGCATCCCAAGTGTTGAAGAAAAAAATTGTCACTTGGGATGGAAGCATAGCTACTGCTTTATGGACTATTGCTTGTTTTGCTAACTCCAATACACTTGTCCAGAATATATCCATTAAATGTAACCCCACTCTGCAAAATCCTGTAAGCATGAAACCTGAAGTCATCGACCCTGATTACTCAAAATGACTAAAAGGCAGACTATTATCCTGATTACAAGTGTGATTTCTCAGAACACCTATTTCAGGGATATCTGTCAGAAATATGTTTTTGCATGCTGCTTTAGTAGTAGCTTATAATAGAAAGTATGGGTGTCAATTTTCAATATGACATGTTTGAAATGTTCTTCATTACAGAATAAGGCTACATCCATTTATAGTTAATACTTAATTGCATGTGTTTGCATGCATTATTTTCCCTCAAATATCATAATAATGCACATGAGGTGACCTCCTCTTTCCTAGGTACAGATCTGATTGAATTCAGTAAAACATTGTTTGACACACACTGTTCAGTTCATCACATCTTCATACTGTTCTTGCTCAGGACATCATCTATCTTGTGCGACATTTATTTATTTCTATCTATCTCTATAGTTCTTTTTACATATGGCTGGAAAAAGAGAGCACATGATACGGACACCAAACCGTGCATATTTTCTGCAGTATTATTTGGATTCGTTGTGCTGAGTTGTCTCATCTTGAGTATAGGTAAGAGTCTCTGTATGATTTGATTTCTTATACATTGTTAAAGCTAAATGGTAGGATAAGTATATATGAGCACAGATTTATTAGGTTGATAAGTTTATTACCAATGGTTTTGTTCAATTAAATTTTTCAATTCTATAGATAGTCAAATACATACAGAAGATGCAAACAGTTTCCTTTTAGGCCTAACCGTGTTTGGTATGTTTGTTTTTTAGTTGACGTCTCAAGGCGTCCCAGTCAAGAGCAGCCAAGCGGGGCTTCCCCACGCAACCAAAATCTAGGTGAACACACCTGATCTTTTTTTTTTTTTTTTTTTTTCAAAGTACTACTAATTCTAGAAATATGCAGTTTAATATAAACTGTGTTAATGAGTTGATAAAGAACATGAAAACAAAAGGATAAAATAAATCTGAAATATATTTCTTGTGACTACTTAAACTAACTACAGGAACATCATGTCATCATGTAACTAAGCCAAAACTGAGACATTTATCCCAGTTATCCCCCACTGTGGAATCTTGTAATACATATCATTAATGCTTGCCTTTCTTCTCTCTCCTTTTTGGTTAGGTTGTAGACACAAGCTCTTTATATTTTCTCTGATTATTTCTATCCTGTCTGATTGTCAACTGTTCCAGTTCATCATGTTATTTATTCCCTCTGAAGGTAACACCTGAATACTAATCCCTTCATAATTTATGAAACTGATATGCAAAAGTGGTTTGTAAAAATGCCACTTATATAAGTTTTTATTCTGTGTAAAAAAAAAAATTCATCCAATGTCACACCTTGATGTAGACACATGATATTTTTACATGAATGTACATACTGAATTAAGTCAAGTAGTCCACGAGAAAACCACTTCTAGACTCCCATTTCAGTGATTTTGAATTTCTGAGCAATTCATATGATGAGTTTTAATAACATATTATTGACTGTTGATTTGCTTGAATGGGAAAATAATGGACTGTTATTCTCTTATTTTAGAAATTTTTGTCGTGGTAGTTGTTCAGCCATTACTGCTTAACTGTATACCATTTTTACCTCTTCTGCAAGCAAAATTCAAATGTAAGTACATGCTGAAATAAATTCTTATTATTGTATTTGTATAGGTGTGGAAAGAGTAAATCACAATGTTCCTGTATGCACACATTTGTGAGGATTTTATGAATCGAAATACAACCTGTATAAGTTGGTATGAAACAGAAATTGCTGTCCATTTTACAACCAAACTGGGATGTATTTGAGTGAAACTACTACTAAAATTAGATGCGACTTAATTTTATCCACTGGTTGTTGACTGCATGCTGAAAAGTGAGCCGTGTTTACCAGAATGAAGGCAAATATGTAAAAAATAAAAATAAATACACAAAGAAACACAAGAATAAATTGAGCATAATAAGACCAAATGCACGCCTTAAAAGGAAAGTTCACCCAAAAACTAAAATTACTCCATGATTTACTCACCCTCAAGCCATCCTAAGTGTACATGACTTACTTTCAGACGAATACAATTCGGAGTTATATTAAAAAACGTCCTGGCTCTTCCAAGCTTTATAATGGCAGTGAATGGTGGTCCAGATTTTGAAGTCCAATAAAGTGCATCCATCCATCATAAACCACAATCTCGTAATCTGCTCCGATAACTGTTGTACGTGTGTACACAAGATAGTGGCATTCCAGCGGATGACGTAGGATGTAGCTCCGGTGAGAATATGCTAGTCTCGTGAGAACCAAGTTTTGTTTACAGCAAAGGAAAACCAGTCTCCTCTTGGTTTATATAGAAAATCCTCTGACATTTTTTCTTTACAAATCCTCATTTTGTACTTCTAATTCGTCTTTTGTTTTGCTCTCTCCTCTGTGCTTCCGCGTTTGTCACGGTGTTTGCCTACGTCCTCTGCTGGATGCTACTCTCTCATGAATGCGAGTATTACAAATATGTATATTTTTATTACACAAAGTCATCGATTCACTTCAAGAGACTTTTATTCAGAGGCCTTTATATATACCCAGAGCCGTGTGGAATGCTTTTTATGATGGATGGATGCAATTTATTTTGCTTCAAAAATCTGGACCCACTGCATTATAAAGCTTGGAAGAGCTTCATGAGGTAATTTTCATTTTTGGGTTAACTATCCCTTTAATACGGAAGTTCTAAGCGGCCATGCATTATTATAATTTTTCTGTGTTGTTTTCTCGTGATCTCGACATAACGAAAGCTGTTTTGACGTTATCATGACTTAATTTTCTCGTGATCTCGACATAACGAAAGTTGTTTTGTCGTTATCACGACTTCATTTTCTCTGTGTATTCGGCATGAGAAAATGCTATAGAAGCAGCATCATCGCAGCATCATGGATGATCGTATTCGCTTTTACTTTGATCAGGGACTCACTCAAACTGAAATAGCTCTGTGTCTGTCAGTGATTGACGACTTACACATAAGTGTTCGACACTTGAGAAGAAGGCTGTCGGGTCTGCAACTTTATCGTCGAAGACAATATAGCGACCCTGATTTTCTCACGATAGCTACAATTACGTCGTGAGAAAACTGTTTTTACGTTGAGATCAACAACTTTCGTTATGTCGAGATCACGAGAAAATTAAGTCGTGATAACGACAAAACAGCTTTCGTTATGTCGAGATCACGAGAAAATTAAGTCGTGATAACGACAAAACAACTTTCGTTATGTCGAGATCACGAGAAAATTAAGTCGTGATAACGACAAAACAACTTTCGTTATGTCGAGATCACGAGAAAATTAAGTCGTGATAACGTCAAAACAACTTTCGTTATGTCGAGATCACGAGAAAATTAAGTCGTGATAACGACAAAACAACTTTCGTTATGTCGAGATCACGAGAAAATTAAGTCGTGATAACGTCAAAACAACTTTCGTTATGTCGAGATCACGAGAAAATTAAGTCGTGATAACGACAAAACAACTTTCGTTATGTCGAGATCACGAGAAAATTAAGTCGTGATAACGTCAAAACTACTTTCGTTATGTCGTGATCACGAGAAAATTAAGTCGTGATAACGTCAAAACAACTTTCGTTATGTCGAGATCACGAGAAAATTAAGTCGTGATAACGACAAAACAACTTTCGTTATGTCGAGATCACGAGAAAATTAAGTCGTGATAACGTCAAAACAACTTTCGTTATGTCGAGATCACGAGAAAATTAAGTCGTGATAACGACAAAACAACTTTCGTTATGTCGTGATCACGAGAAAATTAAGTCGTGATAACGAGAAAACAAGACAGAAAAATTATAATAATGCATGGCCGCTTAGAACTTCCGTACTTTAAGAACATTAATTGGATCAATTTTGATTTCATGACGACTCTAAATTGATATGTATCAGACCTGAGATCAGTTTTAGTATGTGATCTGTGAAATTTTAATGAATGCTGATGACCATCTTTACATTCATAGTTCTCCGCCATAAATGGATAACACTATTGTGGATCATAACAATAACACTCCTGGGAATCATCCTATTGATTTATGTTCTTCTAGCCATATTGGCAAGAGAGAAAGGTATATGTTGCTTTTATTTTTAGTCATTTTTCATATAAAACATTCTTTAAAAAAGCATATATAAAGTTGTAAAGAAAAAGTTATTTTTAAAAAAATAGATTTGTTGTGGGAAATGTAAAGACTAATTATTATTATTATTATTATCTTGGCCTGGTACTGTGATTAATGTATATTTTCTAGATCCAACAGGAAATTTTTCAACTTAGTGATAAGTGGTAGCCCACATATTAGCTAAACTAATCATTTGACATATCTTTAGAGTACACACACAATTTAGTTTTTGTAAGACATGTTGAACTGATCAAAATTTCTTGATTTTAATTAACAGAGTACTTGGAATGGACCGGTGTCATTTTATTTATAGAAGTTCTGAAGATGATCTTGGTCTTTAAAGAAAATGTGCAAGGTATTATCCATCACTGACTTAAATGTTTGCAATGTCCTTTATTACCCCATACTGTACTTACAAATTCTACTTGCATACACATATGGTGCTAAGAAGTAGAAATTATGTGGTATGTCTTACACATGCAAATAAAAAAATAAAGCACTAACACTATGCTGTTTGCAATTATAATATAAATAGTTATATTATTGTTTAATTAATATATAGATATACCCTTTAGACTTTGCGCATGCCAAACTGCACAAAGTCCCATAAACAATCTGTCATAAAAGCACATTTGCGTTACTTGAAGTAGGAGTACACAACCAATTTACAAAACTAAAGCTAAATTGAACCATACAAATTTAGTCTGTGTAGTTTTTTTAACATATTGATTTGAGTGATTGATTTGAGATTTCTGTTTTGTTTTAACAGAGGCAGAACGTTCAGTATTTGAGAGAAGACAACAACAGACTGAGACATGCCAACAAGGATCAAATGCATGTAATTACTAACTGCTAAATACTAATACAAATCCTAATAATGTTTTTCCTATGATTTACTGTACGCTTTATTGTATTTATGCTATTTGGTATTGCATAGTATTGCATTACAGTATTGCATAGAAAAGAGATCTGCATAATTAAAGCAACTATTTGATTGTTTGCTTGTGTGTGTGTGTGTGTGTGTGTGTGTTATAGTGTCTCTCTGTAATGAAATCATGTTCATGTTTGGAGCAGTTGGACTTGTTTTGTTGAACTCTGTTACACTGACAGCAGAACTGATCCTGAAAGCACGTAAGTGAATATCTATAATTTCAGCAAATAACTGTATATTTGTCTGTACGTGTGTGTGTGTGTGTAGCATCATACCAGTTTTACACAAAGACCTCAACAGAGCCCAACAGGGTTACGTTATGCAAATACAAAAAAATACTAAATATTTACCGTTTTGCTTTGAAATGTCCCATGCATCTTTCTATTCAATGTTATTCTTTCATTTTGATTCTTAGGGAAAGGTGAGCGTGTCATGAAGGATCTAAGAGCCGTTGTCTTCCCTTCTGAATGTGTTTTTGCTTTGTATTGGCTAGTTTTACAAATGCATGCTTTCTGTAAGTTTATTTTAAAATCTTTGTTTTTTTTATTGGACTTTAATACACAACACAATACACAACACAATTCAGAAGTGACAGTATTGGCAGGGAGAGAGAGATTATATTTACTGTCAAAGGAGAGAGACTTGAATGACTGTCCAATGTCCCAGCAGTGAACATTATAAATAATGACTCAAACTCAGGAATGTTAGTATGATTCATAAGCGTTCATTTTTTTATGCATACTTGTGGCACTTAAAAGATTCAGATCATCAAACAAATTTTAATATTACACAAAGACAATGCAAGTAAATGCAAAATGCTATTTTTAAATTATGATTTAATTTATTAAGGGAAAAAAGCTGTCCAAACCTACGTGAAAAATGAATTGCCCCTTCTGTTAAATCATGAAAGAACTGTGATTAACCACATTATTTTAGAAAGCTGAGTTTAATTTCACTAGCCACACCCAGGCCTGATTACTGCCAGACCTGTTGAATCAAGAAATCACTTAAATAGAACCTGTCTGACAAAGTGAAGCATGCTTAAAGAGCATCACATCATGCTGCGATCTAAAGAAATTCAAGAACAGATGAGAAACAAAATAGTTGACATGTATTAGTCTGGAAAGGGTTATAAAGCCACTTCTAAGGCTTTAGGACTCCCGCAAACCATGGTCAGAGCCATTATCCACAAATGGAGAACACTTGGAACAGTGGTGCACCTTCCCAGGAGTGGCCGGCCTACCAAAATTACTCTAGGAGCGCAACAACGACTCATACAGGAGGTTACTCACTTGCCTCAATTAAGGTCAGTCAGTGTTCATGATTCAACAATAAGAAAGAGACTGGGCAAAAACGCCATCCATGGGAGAGTTCCAAGGCACAAGCCATTGCTGACCAAAAAGAACACAAAGGCTCGTCTCACATTTGTCAAAAAATATCTTGATTATCCCCAAGACTTTTGGGCAAATATTCTGTGGACTGATGCAACAAAAGTTAAACTTTTTGGAAGGTGTGTGTCCCGTTACATCTGGCGTAAAACCAACACAGCATTTCATAAAAAGAACATCAAACCAACAGTCAAACATGTTGGTGGTAGTGTGATGGTCTGGGGCTGCTTTGCAGCTTCAGGACCTGGATGACTTGCCATAATTGAATTCTGCACCATGAATTTTGCACTCTATCAGAAAATCCTTAAGGGGAACGTCCGGCCGTCAGTTTGTGACCTCAAGCAAAAGCGCACTTGGGTTATGCAGCAGGACAATGATCCAAAACCAGCAAGTCCACCTCTGAATGGCTCAAGAAAAACAAAATTAAGGTTTTGGAGTGGCCAAATCAAAGTCCAGACTTAAATGCGATTGAGTTGCTGTGGCATGACCTTAAACAGTCCATTTATGCTCGAAAACCCTCCAGTGTGGCTGAATTAAAACAATTCTGCAAAGAAGAGTGGGCCAAAATTCCTCCACAGCGATGTGAAAGACTCACTGCCAGTTATCGCAAACGCTTGATTGCAGTTGTTGCTGCAAAGGGTGGCACAACCAGTTATTAGATTTAGGGGGCAATTACTTTTTCACGTAGTGCCAGGCAGGTTTGGACAGCTTTTTTCCCTTAATAAATCAAATTGTCACTTCAAAACAGCATTTTGTATTTACTTGGGTTATCCTTGTGTAATATTAAAATTAGTTTGATGATCTGAATCATTCAAGTCTGACAAATATGCAAAACATTTAAAAACAGGTAGGGGGTAAAAACTTTTTTATATATATTATTTATATTTATTTATTTAATTTATTTATGATTTTTGAATAATGATATATAAGTGTTACAGAGTGAACGAAACGAGAGGTGAGGATCCATCTGCAAAGCTTTATTCAAAGGCGAGGTCATAAAACAGGCATGGGTCGACAACAACAACAGGTATAGTTCAGGCAAGACGAAAGAGTAATCCAATGATAGGCGTGAGTCGTTTGCGGGCGAACGTAATCCTGAGGATGAGGCAAACGGGGAATCCACAAAATAGGAAATAGTTCAAGCGAGGTGCAAACACAGTCCGAAACAGCAAGGCAAATGGTAAATCCAAGACAGGCTGTAAACTTCAGGGCAAGCAGAGATCAGACAAGACGAGATAACAGGCAAGGATCAAGACATGGGTAAACAGACTAAAAAAAAAAGGCTAAACTAGACTCAGGAAACTTGGAATGGATGATGGGAAATGTAGTCCGGGGTGACATGCAACAGTTTGTGTAGTGTGAGAGTCAGTGTAAGGCAACATCTGGTGGCGAGCAGACAGAAAACCACGGACTGGATTTGTGACAATTAGTATTACTGTAGCCAAGTATTGAATTAGCCTGAAATCAGCTGTTGAGTCACTGATATATTTGCAGTTATCTATAATGCTGATTTGCAACAGAAGCACAGTGATTGAAAAGAAGGAGGTTAAACTGGTAAAACATATAAATGCATCAAATTAAAAGTGTCCAGCCAGCGTTATTTAAGTTTGGCCTTTTATACAGTAATTCTAATTTTGCTCAATCAGTTATTAACATTTTAAACAACTTAGTCTCTCTAATCTCTCCTGTCACATAGGGAGGATTGTTACATTTGGGTAAGTTCAGATTTTAATTCAACACAGCTCTTATGCATGTACTGTGTGTGTGTCTGTGTGTGTGTTTATGTGATTTATGAGGACACAAATTTGTATAATGACATGAGTATTGCAATGGCTGATTTATGAGGACACTACCGGTGTCCCCGTAATTCAAAAGGTTTAAAAAACACAATTGTTTTTTTTTGTGAAAATATAAAAATGCTGAAAGTAGGTTTAGGCATAGCGCGATAGAAAATAAAGTTTGTACAGTATAAAAGCCATCACGCCTATGGAGAGTCCTCATAAACCATAAAAACCAACGTTTGTGTGTGTGTATGTGTATATATATATATATATATATATTTATTTATTTATTAGGGGTGTAATGATACACGTATTCATATTGAACCGTTCAGTACGAGACAGTACAGAAACCGAACTATTTGGACTAATAGTATTATATTTGGAAAATAAAAGAGATTAAAGTGTGTAAAATATTATGTTCTCAGTGCCACTGCACTCAACAAGGCAGCCCAACTAACGTGACAGGCAACGTGCTGACTGCCCCTCCCACCCCCAAACACTACCCCAGTCAGGCATACGCTGCACTAGCTCGTTGCAAAATGGCAACATTTACATTTATAGCCACGGATATGAGACCTTACTCTGTAGTGGAAAATGCGGGTTTTAAGAACATGCTTAATTAATTGAGCCCCGTTCCTGCTTTGTACAAAAAAAACAAAAGCCCAAATAGAGAACCAGTTGGCCGAAGCACCAGCGGTTGCTCTGACAACAGACAGCTGGACGTCAAGGGCTACACAAAGCTACTTGACTATTAAGGCACATTACATTACCGCTGAATTGGAGATGAAAAGGCATTTTCTTCAGACACGCCCCCTTGAGAGTCACACAAGTGAGGATTTGGCCAAAGGGATGACAGAAGCAGTGGAAATGCGGAAGCTGGAACGAACTAATGTACCTATTCTTGTGATTACTGACAATACCAGGAATATAGTTCATGCTGTTGGAGCTGCTGGACTTGGGCCACAAATAGGGTTCTTTGTCCATGTCATTAAAGGAACACTCCACTTTTTTTGGAAATAGGCTCATTTTACAACTCCCCTAGAGTTGTAAAATTACGTAATAATCAAGGAACTTTGCTGCCGTACCATGGGTGCAGCGCCGGAAAGTAGTCCCCAGCTATGTCATAACTATTTACCTAGCTGAGGACTACTTTCAGGCACTGCGTAATATCATTGCGCCTGCTGCACCCATGGTACGGCAGCAAAGTTCCTTGATTATTACGCCGGAATGAGAGTATAGTTGCTAGCCATATCAGCCTAGAAAACCGCAGCTTTTCTTTTTCCGTCGGACTTAGTGCACGATGTAACTACAAGAGAGTCAAGCTTTAAATAGGACAAATATCGAAACTCTTTGGTCATTTTTGAGCGCGATGCTAATGGTCTAATCCAATTCATTGATCTATGCTAAGCTACGCTAAAAGTGCTACCGCCAGACCCGGAGATCGGCTGAATGGATTCAAAAACGGTAAAACTCAACTGTTTAACTCTAGGGGAGTTGTAAAATGAGTCTATTTCCCAAAAAAGTGGAGTGTTCCTTTAATCTAGCATCTCAGAAAGCAATGGCAGTACAGCAGATCTCTCGCCTCCTAGCAAAGATCAGAAAGATTGTGACCTTCTTTCACAGAAGCACAACAGTGTTGAAGACAAAACAGGAGCTGCTGCAGCTTCCTTATCACAAACTCATCCAAGATATACCAACTAGATGGAATTCAAGCTACGATATGATTGAAAGATATCTTGAGCAGCAGACAGCAGTGTATTCTGCAATGACAGATAAAACTGTGAAGAAAAATGTTTGTGACTTTTTCTGAAAATGACTGTACACTACACATTACAGAGACTGGCTGAGAATGTCATCACAGTTTTGAAACCCCTGAAAACTGTGACAAGCGTGCACCAAGTCCTCTCCATCCGCGTCCATGGTCTTGCCTATGAAAATGAAACGCACTACTCCAGTCAGGCATACGCTGCACTAGCTCGTTGAAAAATGGCTAGAAACATTAATGCAAGCCACCTCCATAGAGACTCAGACAGTGGACTTGGAGCCCTCAACATCACTTCCACAAGAAAAGAAATCATCCATGACTGAGCTGTTTGGAGGACTGTTCATGACCCATGATCATGAGTTAAGCACCAAGTCTGTGGCCAAAATGGCAGAGGAGGAGATGCAATTGTTCAGGGCAGTGGACTGTATTCCCTTGGATGCAGATCCACTGAAATGGTGGAAAACCCACGAGCACTTATGCCCTTATACCCTGGCTGTGCCTGGAACATCTGTCCCTAGCGAGTGGGTGTCTTCCACTGCAGGTGACATTGTCACATCAAGCAGATCTGTGCTGTCTGAAGAAAATGTGGACACTGTCATTTTTCTGAATAAAAAAATTACAAATTGAGTAAAACCACACTGAGTTCCATATAAAATCTAAATTGTTATTTTCTTTGTATAAGTTTATACAATATTATATTTCATTTTTTTTTTTTTGGTTTTGGTTATAAGGGGGTTTTTGTTTTATATGCTGCTAAGAAGACGGTTCAAGTATAGCTCCATTATTGTTCCAAGTAAAAAAAAAAAAAAAAGATCATACTTTATGATGTTAATTTTAGTAAATAAAAAAAGTGTAAAAATCAAGGAAATTTCTCTTGACATTTCTTTCTTTTTGCTGTATCGAAAAGATACCAAACTATGACACCACTGTGACATATTGAACCGAACCGTGATTTTTGTGAATTGTTATACCCCTAATATATATATATGTATATATATATATATACATACACATACGTGTATATATGTGTTTATGGAACTAGTTATCAATGTTTAATCTGTAATCCCCCTCTCTAATACAGATTTACCCACAATCAGATAACTCACCTCAAAGATGTCAGCTCAGGGTAATGTAATAATTGCATATGACGTGTCAGCTGATCATCAATATAAGGTCTGATCTTTGCGTGGAGTAGAGATGTGTAGTTGCCAAATAGCAATGTCTTGTTTTTAACACAGAACACAGAATCATGAAATGGAGAATCTGACTGATCCTGATGTTTCACAGACACAGATATGAGAAACTGATTCATCTACATTTATCCTGTACTCTGAGCTCTTCTGCAGTAAAAAACCCCAACAAACTGAGACTGAAAACTAAATTGTAAAGCAGACGATCTGGTGGCTTCCTGTTACAAATAACTTATTTTTGAAGATTACTTTACAGTAGTAAAATGAAAATGATCTGTTCCCAAATGTTCATTGCTGAATTATTATTATTATCTGTAATTTAATTTATGTTGTATACTGTAAGACATTGAGCTGCAAAAATAATTCCTGAATCCTAATAAGAGTTTTTTGTGAAGTGTCATTGATCTCATGAGTGTTCACTGGGCAGGAAAGTCATCTGTGTATTTGAATTGTGTGTAAGCATTTAAGAATACCTGTAATAACTAGATTGAAAAGTTTGAATGACAAATTTATTTTGGCTTGTCTTAAAGTCTTGTTTAAGAAACATGAATAGTTTGGTCAGTTAGATGTTCTAGATGTTTGCTAAAGTGTTGCTTGGTTGCTAGGATATTCTGGGTGGTTGCTATGCAGTTGCTGGGGTGTTTCTAGACTATTGATAGTGTGTTTCCGGGTGATTACAGACATTCCCACCTCTGGTAAGAACAAAAAATCAAACATTGTTTTCAAAACTGATCCAGTTTCAATGTTTTGATATTATTGTATTTCTTTCTGATGTTAGGAAATTCAAAAGTGTTACTCTTAAACTTGCACTAAAATGTGATTTATAGCATCTAAGTAGCAGTCTGTGGCTCTGCTGAGGCACTATTGAACCTTCAGCTCGTCTGGATTGTTGGATCCACTGTTTCTCATCTTTATCTTGAAAATATCCCACACGGATACGTTTTCTATGTCGTTTGTGCTTTGATTTGAATGTAAACAGCGTATCCGCTTGACACAGCTGACACAGAACAGCATACGCTGTTTATGTTCAGTGGATACTCTCCAAAATGGCGCTAGGGTGACGTGGAGGAGACAAATTGCTGAATAAAGTCTTTATTTCTGTTTTCTTTGCATACAAAAAGTAATCTCGTAGCTTTGTAAAATTACGCTTGAACCTCTGATGTCACATGGACTATTTTACCGATCTCCTTGCTACGTTTCTGGACGTTGATCCTGTTAAATACATTACTGTCTATGGGAGGTGTCAGAGAGCTCTCAGAATATCTTAACTTGTGTTCCGAAGATGAACGAATGTCTTACTGGTTTGGAACAACATGAGGGTGAGAAATTAATGACAGAATTTTTATTTTTTGGCGAACTATCCCAAAGCTGCATCTTCGATCAGAAGAGGATAAGTGTTTTGTAAATTGCAGAAAGTAGTTTGCACTAACTAATATATTATGAATCCATCTGCAGGTGTGGTGACACTGATAAAGGATTGTGAAGTGTGTAAAGAGGGGGAGACAATTCTGCTGAATTTGTACCACTAATGCACTGCAAAAAATCCTTTTCTTTTTAAGTACTAAACATTTTTAAGTTCTAATAACGTTTTTGGCAAGAAGACAAAAGTTATTCATCAAAATCACATTTATTTGTATTGCATTCTCATGTAAACATGGATAAAAATCAAGTGTTGGTGAGCTCAGAGATGTTTAATGTTGTCGTTGTGTTTATTAGGAAGCTGAAGGCCGGCCCAACTCAATTATCACTGTTCACTCACAAAATATGAACATAGAAAAAATAAAGTGATCTCTGTATTCGCTTCATATCATTTTATTCTTCAACTGCCACGGGGCGTCTAGCGGAAGTAGTTTGGACACTCGTGGGCCACTAAATCCCAGGCGTGTTTGAAAGCATCCACCACTTCCTGTTTGAGCGGGCCTTCTGCGGCTGCCGTCAGGTTCTCATGCAGCTGCTCCATGCTGGACATCCCGATAATGACCCCGTCACCCACATCACCCTGTAAACACGTCAAAACTTTGAATATTTCTCATTTAGTTCTTATGTGACTTAAAGGGTTAGTTCACAAAGAAATGAAAATGGTCATTTACTCGTCCTCAAGTTGTTCCAAACCTGTGAGTTTCTTTCTTCTGTTGAACACAAATATATTTTGAAGAATTTTGGTAACCAAACGGTTGACTAGCCGTCGACTTTACGAATATTCTTCAAATAAACTCGTACATCTTGAGGGTGAGTAAAAGATGACAGAATTGTAATTTTTGGGTGAGCTATCCCTTTAAGTTGTCGAGTTTAGAAAGGCAGATCAGAGACTTGCCAAACATCTGCACTAATTCAATCAAAGCATAAAATATGCATTATATTATTCATGATCAGGGTAGTAACTGATTACATGTCATCTGGGTTACATAATCAGATTCCAAAAATAAAGTACCTATAATTATATTTCATTACATTACTTTTTTTATTGATTACATATTAATGGCACAATGGCAGTACATTATTCATAATCGGATGTGCTCTAGTTCTTTTTTTCTTTTTCAAATTTCCTTTCTAAAATTCAACTGCTCTCATACATTTGGAAAGTCTTCCAGCTTTTCATCAGCTCATAAGCACCCTGTAGTTCATCCATGAACCCCGATTTGGGAAACCCTGGTGTAATAAACTCTTTAATACACTTCATGAGGTTGATAACAAAGAATGGAATGTATTTTAGGTCAAAATTAATAAAAAAAGGTAGTCGGATTACATTACCTAATATGTTCAATTCAACAGATTCTGTCACAAACTATAATTTGTCATGTAATTTGTAATCAGTAACAGACAACAATTTGTTAGTGATCTACCCAGCACTATTCATGATGTCTCTCTTATTACCGTTAACTAAAACCATAAAAATACATTTGCCCTGGCAACATTTCTCATTTCCGTGTAGTTTAAATTGAATGACTAAAATAACTAAAAGTACTAAATATTTTTTTTTTTTTTAGTTAAAGAGAAAAAATTCATGAAATTAAATTTTCTTTCATGTCTGTGACTGTTACATATTTCTTGTATAATCACTTCAGGGTTATTACTGTTAACTAAAATTATAAAAACATATATTTTACTAAAATAAACATTTCAGTTCGTTCCCAAGGCAACATTTCTCATTTCAATGTATGTTAAGTTAAAGTCCTAAAATAACTAAAAGTCATTAAAAAATGAGTGTTATAGCATAATAATAATAATATATTAAATTATATTTTCACTCATGTCTGTGATTGTAACATATTTCTTGTATAATCACTTCAGGGTTATTACTGTTAACTAAAACCATAAAACCTTTTTTTTGTTACCTGAAATAAAATAAATGTTAATTCACCCTTCGCTGGGAGTTTGATTGACAGGCAATCTGACCAATCATAACGCTGAATCTGCCATTTTGTCCGACAAACAAACCAGACAGGAGAGTAGATTAACCGAGGCTTTACAGCGATCTGTCTTGACACATTAAAGAGCCACAAAATGGCATTTATTGTTAGAATTTCTTTAAAAAAAATAAATCCTAAAACTTAAAGCTGAGACCAATTCATATGAAAAATAACCTGTTTTTTTTCACTGCATGAGAGCGGCATGGTTTGTTGGACAAAGCAACAGTAACAAACCAGCTGGGTTTTTGGGAAGGGTCAATTTATATTAAATGAAATATTTTACAAAAATAAATACAATAATTTATTAGCAAAAACTATACTAGTATATCAATGGCACTAAAATAACACTGCTCACCCTCAGATGAGAGTGATGGTACATCCAGCGAATAGCAGCTGATGTCAGGGTGGGTTTCTCTGAGCCGTACGCTGCTTCCAGAGCCTTCTGAATGCCATCTATGCCTTGGAAATGACTCTCCTTCCAGTATCTGAAATACAAAAACATGTAACACTGATCACATCTTAATGCTCAACTAACTAGATATGGACTCTGAGGTCACACAGGACTGTGATCCATCACTGATGTGAATGCCATGCATGAATTATGAATTTAATGCACCTGTCTCTGTAAGTACCGGCCCAGCTGTTCCCGAAGAATCGACCCGCAGGCTGAGCGCCGTCTTTATCTTCATAGTGATATTTTCCAGTCAGAAGCCCACCTGTGAGAGGAGTGGAGAAATGATTTTACTTCATCAGTGTATTTGTATTGTTTTTCCATGTATTTTATATGTTTTTTATCATTTACAATTAAGCAGAAGTTTTCAAATTATACAAAAAATGTGCCAAAACATAAAATTCTAGCTAAGATTTTAGATGGCCAAATAATTTTTCTTTTACGAATTTAGTGTTATTTTATGTATTTTTTTAAATATCATTTAATAACAATATATTTTATTATAACATTTTTGTATATTTTTTATAATTATAAGTTTATTATTGTATTTGTTATTATTATTTATTTTTTAATTATTATATAACTATACTATTATTAAATGTGTATATATTTTTATGTTTTTTTTATTATTATTATTATTTGTTTATTTTACTTAATGTATTATACTCATTTAAATTAGAGTAAAGATGCTGTTGGTTAACAAACAAGAAAAAATGGGGATTAAAAATGCAAAATGTCAAACATCAATGCAAAATATACTGTACAGTTTAGTTCTTGTTGACTTTAGCTCTGTTATTAATTAGGAACCAATTTATTATGTTTTGCAAACATGTTTAAAACACTAAGGGATGCATTACCTGCCAGAGGATTGTATGCATAGAAACGGATGCCAAAGTATCTCAAACATGGCAGCAGCTCAGTCTCCACCTGTCGTGTGGTTGCATTATACATGCCCTTCAGAGGAAAACATCAACACTGTTCAAAACTGACCTATTCATTCTTCAATAACACTTCATTGACAAATTTTAAAATAGTTATATACTAGACCTTGTATATATAGACTAACATCCATGCATCTATTCACTTACTTGATATACAGTAGGAAGCACCCAGTTATTGTGTTTGCAGATGCAGTAGATTTCTGCCACTTCCCATGATGCATAGTTTGATAAGCCCAGCTGTTTGAATTTGCCCTAAACACCAACAAACAGCTTGAGTTGCATAATTCTGACAGCTTTTGTTTTCTAAAAACATCTAGGTCAGACAGCCATAAACTATCAATAACTCACCGACTGTCAGGCATTTATCAAAGTGCACGTCTGACGGACAAAGTCTAGGGTCTGTATGGACGCACCTCTTTATGCAGCTGGTTGCAGGCCTGTAGTGTGTCCTGAATGGGGTTCTGGTGGTCCGGCGCGTGCAGGTAAAACAGGTCCACACATTGTGTGCGCAGCCTCTTCAGGGACGTCTCCAGCTGATGCCGGACACTTTCTGGTTTGAGTGTTTTTCCCTCCCAGGGGTTTGCTTTAGTCGCGATTCGAACTGATAAACACAAATGAAATGAAAGCACTGAACTTGATCATGAATATACTCCCCTTTTAGACCTTTATTGTATGAACATACTAATATTTTGATTTCACCCCCCCCCCCCCATTTTAAAGTTTTGTATTGTTTTGAAATGTCTATAAAATTTGTATTGATTTTTATTTCAGTTTAAGTTTTTAGTTATTTTAGCAGTTCAACTTAAATGAAATGAAAATGAAAAATGTTGCCATTAATATATTTAATTAATTAATTTAATATTTTAATTTAATATTTCGATTTTTAAATTACAATTAAAATTCAAATAGTTTTAATAAGAAATATGTAACAAACACAGACATGAGTGCAAATATAATTTCATGTATTATTATTTTGTATCTATTATTATGTACCTCATTTTGCATTGTTTCTAGGTATTTTTAAATTCCCTCCAGCATATTTCTTCTTATTTGTTGCCACTTGACATGCTATTTAATATGATTTGACTATGAATTAAAATAATAATACATTTAAAAATATTATAATTGTAATAAAAAGTATAACATACTAAATATAAAATACTATACAAAATGAATTAAAACAGAAATAAATACTACTACTACTACTAATTATTATTTATATTAATTATTACTGCTTAGTATTTTAATGTGTTATTTTTATTTATAATAATAATTATTATTATTATAAATAAAAATAATACATTAAAATACTAAGCAATAATAAATAAAAATTGTATAATAATTAAAATAAACGATATAATAACGTTAAAAAAAAACAAAAAAAGCATTTCTCCAAAAAGGAACTCATCCAAGTATTTGAACCATTTTATGCACAAACCAAATACACACTGCCAATCATTATGTAAGTATGCTAATGCACTGCTCGAATTGAAGGGGGGCTGGGGGGATCCGGGACCCCCCATAAGAAGTAAAAAATAGACTTAGGGGGGGTCCCTCAGACATTTTTACTTGGAGTAAGCCATTTAAAAGAAGAATAGTAGCTTATCTCTCTTTGTTATGCAACATTAAATAGTATATAGTTATGCATATTATGATCAAATATATTGTTTATTTTGTATAAATTGTATATTGCGAGACTAACCCCCACCCCCACCAAAAAAAAAAAAAAAGTCTGATGGTGGGGACCCCCCATAAGACTTGATTCAATTCGAGCACTGTGCTAATGTATAAACTGCTTATTCTTTGAACTTACAAATCGACATGTCACGTGCAATGTCACGTGATCTACCCACTTGTATCTGTGGTGATCAGAGAGACTAGTTAGTGTTTGGGAAGAGTTCTACCTGTTTTGGCAAGCTGCATGTTTCCTATGATGGTCTCCGCCTGTCCATCATTGTACATTAACGCGGTGTCCAGCTCCTCGTGGCCGCGCTCTAAGAACAGCTGCACCAGCTGCGCGCTCAGGTGCGCGTCCGCGCGTCCCCCAAACGCCATGGAGCCCAGCAGAGTGACTGGGGGTCTGGACTGAGACATGCTGCACAGCTGATTGAAGCGTGGTGTCGTGAGTCTGGGGAGAAATGCGTGGCGAGCTGCACTCAGGCCTGCTCTGGCAGCGCACTGCATATAGTTCCTGTACCGCATACAGTACAGACAGGGACTGAGGGACCGTCGCGAAAGCGTCGACATTGTGCGTGAACGCAGAGGTCAGAGCAGACGAATGCCATTGGTCAGCACAGGAAGGTGGACTTTTGAAGGTTCATAGTTCATATTTTGTCTCATTAAAATAGCGATGCAGGTTTTCCATGTATTATTTACCATTCTTTTAAGCACATGCGATTCCCATTGTAACCTGAAGATGCCAGCAGAATACAAATAATGGTAGTGGACCAAAAACGTGATTTTCTTTTGTCAGCATCCAAACTTTGGGTAAACTTTATATGAATGTATAAGGAAAACTGTATATTTCATGCGTTGTAACTAGGTTTTCGGTATTTTAAACCTTTTGGCCTTTATTGGTTCATTTTAATAGTGTAGTGCAGCAGTTCTCAAATAGGGGCCTCAGCAAACTTCCAGACGGGGCCAAATAGGCAAAGACTTAAAATATTTATTTATATTGAAATAATTAAAATTCTATAAAACACTAAAAATAAAAATGCACAACACTACAATAACATATTTTGAATTTTATTATAGTATAAAATTATATACATTTTCTTATATTATTTTAGTTTATAATTTTTTTTCTAACACGGTATTTCATTGGAGGTGCTTGAACAAGTGGACAAAAAAGGATCACTGATGTAGTGTGAACAACAACAACAAAAAATCTTAAAACCATAAATATCAACGGCAGTCTCTCAATATGAGATGATAATGTCAAATTCTGTTATATACAGAATATAGTCATGTCAAACTGTTTGACTTGTCATGCCAGGTACTCAAATACAGTTGGGTTTTCAAATTACATCACTGATGCATCACAATATTTGCAAGTAATTATCATAAACCAATAATTATTATTTATGATTGCAGGTGATATTAAATCTAGCATTTAATTATTCTTATAAGAGTAAATGCACTCTAACAAAATGGCAATAATGACGTTTCTTAACCTTTCATTTTACTGGTTCAAAAAAAAAAAAAAAACACGTAGCCTAGTAACACGTCTACATTCATGACCTTTGAAGACTTATGTGACAAATGTTATGAAAAAAACTCCCTTAACAGATTTTATTACTACAATATTCAGATACGTTATACAAAAATAGTCTGTCTATCTTAAGAAAGGCAATACAGAAGATTTGTGAAGACCAAAGAATGTTAATGTTTTGTTCCTCAATGAGTTTCATGAATTGTATTAAACATGCTTGAAAAGAATTCCACTCAGTATTTTCCTGGAGTGACACGTCCACATGTGCTCTAAATAGCCGCTGATGTTTTTATAGGTGTGTTTTAGTGTGTAACCGCATTGGGCTCATGGCAGAGGTGTTGAACCCTGCTTGGCATTGACCTCTAGAGTCGGATCAGTGCTGTTAGAGAATGTTTTCCAGGTTCTGTTGCCCCAGAATCCCTGATCCCAGCGCTGACCTCTGGAACCTCCCCCATGCACTGCTTCAGCTGTGGCTCGGTGACCCCTCGACAGGACCGTCCTGTAGGAGAATAACTTGTGATGTCACACGCCGAAGGTTCTGGAATATGAGTAATGCAGTGATGGTTTGCTGTTATTTCAAGTAGCGTCTAAATTAATCTAATATTTTAATTACAATTGAGTATGATGATAATATTTCAAATATTATCATCAAAACAAATTGAGTAAATGAATAAATAATATATATATGATTACATTACTATTTTATATTATTACAGTGTTATTTTAGAAAATCTTTTTGAGTTTTAGATGGATGTTGATACTACGTTTTTCTTAAATGTCTTGTTTTAGACTGTTTAGAGAACATTTAAAGGGGTCATCGGATGCAAAATTCACTTTACAATTTGTTTGAACCAAAATGTGTGTTGGAAGTGTTTGTACACATCCATCCTATAATGATAAAAATCCACCCAGGGTTTTTTTTTTTTTTAAATCCCTATTTTAAAATCCTCTTTCTCAAATCAGGCTGTTCTGAGATTCCTGTCAGAATGACGTAGTTCTGTACAGACCCCCCCCCCCCCCCCCCCCCCCCCCCCCACACAAGAGTTGATTGACACTAGTGTCTTACCAAAGACCTGCCCTGAGTGAGCTGTGAGCTGTCCGCCAGCTGTGAGATGTCTCTGATTAAGCGATTGAAGTGTTTAGTTGTTGGATGTAATAATGAATATAGCAGTCATCATTTACTCCCGACATCTGAGCTGCTGAAGACGCAGAGGATTAACGTTACTTTCACTTTGCACCAATCCCCGATCTACATAAACGCGTCTATGTTCGCCCGAATCATTCGTGATCCAGCTTTATCTACAGAAGAAGTGAGTATAAGGGTTTTTATGAATCTTTGCAAATCGCCATTCCTAATAATGTGCTAGTTATCCGTAGATATATACACCTAGATGCCTCATTATCAACTGTTTCTATGATACATAAGCCATCCGCCATTTTTGGAACAGTCTGCGAATCTTTGAGTGCATTGACTGTGTGCGTCTACAACAGCAAGTTATTCGCTTGTATATCTTTGAATATTCACTGATTATTATGGTGAATGCGATATGATTTTGACAGGGTAAAGAAGGTGTTTTTTACACTACCATTGAGAAATTTTAACCAAAGTATGTTATAGACTTAGACCCTAAAGAATCATATTAACTTGTGTAAAATGGGCATCCGATGACCCCTTTATACAATGTTTGCTAAAAGAGATGTTCTCATAATGTTTGCATAACCAAGGAAAACCATATTTAAAACATAAAAACTGGATGTTTTGAATGGTTGGATAACATTTGGAACTTAATGGAAACTTTAGCAAAATGTTTTTTATTATTATTATTACAAATTAGTTTGATGATATATTTTGAGTAAACGTTGAAGTGAAAATGTTATGTTATTACATATTAAATAATTAAAATAAAAATAGTGCTTAAATATTGTAAACATAATATTGTATTATTAAGTATTATAAATTGTCTAATAAAATGTTTATTATGTAACTGTTTTATTACAAACAGAGAACTTTGGCTAACATTCTGGTAAAGTTTTCTCAAAGTTATGAAGAAACATCATTCAAAGTTGTCTGGTCTTTATTAATGTTACAGTGTGTTAGCATGTTGTTTATACATTGTTCATTTAACGTTTAAACGTTATTGTTTTAGAATGTTAGGAGAAACATTTTATGTCATGTATGATTTAAAAATGTATTTGCAGGTTTAAATAATAAATAAAGACTGGTGTTTTTAGCACTTAGACCTGCATATAATCCATCATGGCTCTATGTTGGTCAATTAGAAGCCTGTTCCTCAGTGGTGTGAACATTAAAACCTGAGTTCATTACAAAATGACCTTCATTTGACTCTGAAATCGGTCTAATAACGTGTTTTCCTTTCAATTAGGCTCTTTGAAGTGATGTAGTAAATCAGGCTGAAGTAACGCGCTTTACGCTCATTTATAAATCATCCTGAAGGAGGTCAATCAGCAGCCTTTGCCTGTTTCTGCATATAGCTCGTTCCTCTCAAAGGACATTCCCTTCACTGCTCCTACAGGAAGACTGTCCTGAGGGCATTTGGATCTCGGTTGGTGTCTAAGGTGGATCTGAGAGTCTTTTCCTCCTGTCATCTGCTGCTGCGCTTTCAGTCCGCTCTCCACGCGCGTTAATATGGTCCAGAGCTCTTTCTGAAAGGCGTATGAGAATGGATAGGTTATTTTATTCTTTAATCATTCTAATTCATGGAATTTATGCAGCATCCCGTTCTGGAAAAAACCTGATGCCGCACATGTGAGTAACGGTCTTTGGTTTGTGCGCGCTTCTAGAATATTATTATTACTAGTTAGCTTTGAATATCACAACAAATGAAGTAGGCTATTTAATGAACGAATTTGCGTCTTGTGTTCGTGCTCATGTTTATGAGTTTCTAAGTTTAAATAAAGCAATCTAGAAAAGGTTTTTTTTCTTTGACGCGCAGCCTATTTACGCGTAATTTTGTGCGACGCTGGTTGAGCATTTATGGAACGTATTTTTTTCTGAAACATTTCAAACGTTATTTCCTAGTTAACAGGGAACATTCTCAGAACGTTCTCTAACGTTCTGGAAAGGTTGTTTCAAAGTTCTATTAGTACAAACACATTTTTTTATACTGGATGTTTTGAATGGTCAGAAAACGTTCAGAAATAATGTTTTTGAGAACTTATTGGGAACTTTAGCAAAACATTTGTTAGCTGGGTACTTGTTGTGGAATGTTTGGAGAGCATTCAAAAGTAATGTTCACATAACGTTTGCAAAATGGAACACTTCCTTAAGGTTCACATAATCAATAAAACAATGGATATTTGGAATGTCTGGAGAACATTCAGAAATAATATTTTGAGTCTTTAATAGAAATGACACAGACAAAGCACACTTTCACGTCTCTGTAACACAATCTGCCAATAATCCCAGACATCAAACTAATGGCCTGGAGGTTCACTGTGAACTATGTTTGAAGATAGAAAACATTTTTACTGAGTGACTAATATATCTGGGAACTTAAACTGTGTAAATCTTGTCATCTGTGTTCATAACGTTGTGCAGTGATGATTCAGGTGATTTATTAGCATTTACTTATTATATTAATGTTCACTATTGCGCAATCTGACATGGAGCGTCTAAGTCAGGGATGGGGAATGTTGATCCTGAAGGGCCGGTGTCCCTGCAGTGTTTAGCTCCAACCCTAATGAAACACACCTGAACCAGCTAATCAAGGTCTTCAGGATGCAGTTAGGTATTTTGTCCCCCAGTGTTTTTCAGGGTTGGAGGTAAACTCTGCAGGAGAGTGGCCCTCCAGGATCAACGTTGCCCACCCCTGGTCTAAGTAATTGACAGTCTTACATCTTGTTCTGCTCAAATTCATCCAAGTTTATTAAAATTACATGAAAGGCCTGTTGAAAATTCCAGCTGACTAAATGATAAATGTTTATGATCCTCTATGTTTGGATTGGTGTGACCTAGTGCTCTAATATCTGGGTTTGTAACCAAAATGTTTCACAGTAGGTTCATCTTCAAGATGTTTCACTTCAGGTTGCTCAATGAGGACTGAACCTGGAGGCTAACTGAAGTGTGTGTTTTATCTCCAGGCCAAATGTGTGTGCTGAGCAGGAGGTGAAGCTTGTGGCCCAGATGCAGCCATGTGTCCAGGCCTTCACAAGGATGGTTAAAGCCTGGAAACAGGGATGCCAGGGACAGTCGTGGTGCATGGGCTACGAGAGGAGGTTGGTCTGTAATCTATTCAGAATGTTTGTAGAAAAAAAAATAGAAACACAAAACACAATCTCTTTTTGATTTTACTGCCCAAAGTAAAGATATTTTTTAATGCAAACTTTTATTAAAAATGTAAAATAAGCATTTCTGATACATAGTACAACGATGTAGGGATTTTTATTTTTGGATACTGTTTGATGTGTATAAAAGTATAGTGCGCAGTATACAGCATATGCTGTGGTGTTTGCATTTGTTCAAATCATTATCCCTAAAGTGCGGCAACAATGTAGTGTAGTTTTTTTTAAATGCTTATTGTTGCACACATTTTAACATATATATATATATATATATATATATATATATATATATATATATATATATATATATATATATATATACTATGCACTATATGCTGTGCAGTTTGCATTTGTTCGAATCCTTGTCCATAATGTCATGAGACAACAGTGAAGTAAAGTACTTTAGAAATATTTATTGTTGCATAATCTTTCACATACTTTAAAAAACAATGTGCAGTATAGACTGTATGCTGTGCAGTTTGCATTTGTTCAAGTCCTTATCCATAATGTCATGAGGCAGCAATGTAGTGAAATCTTTATTGTTGCATACTGTTTCACATACTTTAAAAAATAGTATGCAGTATGCTTTGTAGTATGCATTTGTTCAAATCCTTATCCATAATGTCATGCATCCACAACTAGTGTTTGAAATGTTTATTGTTGCACACTGTTTAACATACTGTAAAAATGGTATACAGTATATGCATTGTAGTATGCATTTGTTCCAATCTTTATCTGTAATGTCATGCGGCAACAGTGTAGCACAGTATTGTTCTAAATGTTTATTGTTGCATACTGTGTTTCACTTAAAAAAAAGTATGCAGTATACACAGTCCTATATCCCTAAATATGCAATAGCAGTGCTGATGCTGGCTTGTGCACTCTCCACACTATTCCCTTCTGAAACATCAGAAAAGGCTATTTTCTTCTCGTGCATTACCTTTGTTCTCTAATCAGACTCTTTTAAGTGTAAGGTGCAGTTATGCTCTTGATGGAAGCAGCAATTTGACAGGCATCTCCAGAGGGTCTCGCATACCTACAAGACAGAAGGCAAACGCCCTCTGCTCACGCTTTGACAACCCTCTCCTCACAACGGCTCTGTATACTTAGCATGTGAGAGACCCAGGCCCTGCAATTAGGTGCTATAAACAAAGGGCGCAGGGTTACGACTCTGGAGCCGAGATGCAGGACTGTAAACTACAGGGAGCGGGAAACTCTGGATCTCACGTTCACAGAAAGCATCATTAAAGGGTGGATAAGAGGGAAGTGTTGCTGATTAAAGGCTCATATGTTTGTGTTTTCACACATCGGAGCTCATCCACAAACATTAGTCATGACCTGATCTCTCATTCACTGACTAACCACAAACACACGACCTATAATAGCTCACAGAGAGAAAGAGGATAAACTCTAAAAGCGGCTGATGACAGACTTACGTGTGTACTCATAAAGAAAGTTTACGGGTCTTAATATTTACCTGTTGGCTAAATGAAAAAACAAATTAAAAACCATGCATATTTTCTTTTCCTTTTTTCTTTCTTTCTTTCTTTCTTTATTTTTAATGATAGACTGGTTTCTTTTAAGGTGCATGTGTAACAAATACTTCTGTGCTGTTCAGTGTGCATTTTTTGGCTTCTTTTTTCTTTTTTTTTATTAAACAGTAGTTCACTGACTTATAATTACAGTTTTCTTAAGGATACAATCTACCTCAGCTAATGCTGCAAACTATAGGGAGCCATATTACTTGCACATTGCTATAATATTAAAAGTTACAGTTAACAGCCCAAACTATTACATTCAATTGCTGTTTATTTTTAGATGTAATAATCAACACTTAAATAAGTTGTATGCAAACATGAAAATTGCATATATGGCAGTTTTTACATTAACTTCTAAATCTAATGATAATATTTCTATTTGTTGTTGAAATAAAATCATTTAAACAGTGGCTGTCATAACTTGTTTTCATGACAGATTTATTTAAACATACAGTACAATAAATAATTAAGACATAACTAACAGGTGAAGTCAAATATAATGAATATCTAGGCTAATATATAGCTAAATCAGACTTGCTAAGTCCATAGTTTTAGGCTACTTTTACACTTTTGCCATGGGTTGTTTTTTTAGAACAAGGCTTAAAGGGATAGTTCACCCAAAAAAAAAAAATTACCCCATGATTTACTCACCCTCAAGCCAGGTGATTTCCTTCTTTCAGATGAAAGTTATATTAAAAATATTGTGGCTCTTCTAAGCTTTATAATGGCAGTGAATGGTGGTCTAGATTTTGAAGCAAAATAAAGTGCGTCCATCCATCATAAAAAAGTGCTCCACACGACTCCAGGGGGTTAATAAAGGCCTTCTGAAGTCAAGCAATGTATTTGTGTAAGAAAATACCCATATTAAACACTTCATAAACTGTAATCTCTAGCTTCCGCTAACTGTTGTATGCACATTCACAAGAGTGGGAAAACCAAGGGAAAAAACGTAATTGACTTACTGTTACTGTTGCTCCCTCGGACAAACAAACGGAGTTGTTCACTGTTTTACAATGACAGCTGCAGTGTGAAAACCTTGTCCCATGAGGTTTTTGCACAATTTTGGACACAGTCGGTCATAATGATCGCGGATGACAACATGCAGGATCAACAATTTAACCAGTTTATTATGGAGAGGCACTGAAATGTTTGTGTTTTTGACCTACACTGTACAAGAAGCAAGAACAGTTCGCTATTTAGGTTTGTACGTTAGCATGGACTCACTAACTTTAACATTAGCTAGTTTTAGTCAGAGATACCTTGCTGAAGCACAAGATAACATTAACGTTCTGCTTGAGCAGATGAAAATGGTAACTTAATGAGTTTATGACAACCGGAAAATGAACGTTTTTGTCTTCATTTGTATTGGGGTTGAATACTTATGGACTTAGTTTTGTTTGGATTCAGGAAATGTAATACAATCATTTATATTGCCCATCCTCTCAGGATACCTGGAATCAGTGTTACATGTACCCCAGGCACATCGTTGTTCCATTTTTGAAGCATAAACCCCATAAAACCGATGCAAGCTTCGCATCTTCCAATGTTTTTCTATGGCACTGAAACCTAAAGATGTCCGAATTCCGCTCCCCGTGCAACTGATACTCGACTGCCATTGGCTAGTCTGCGTTCGAGGGGAGGGGCTTACCGATAGGTCTATTGGAGTAGTTTTGATTAGCAATTAGTCTGGTTGTGATTTGCAGACCTGGCAACCTTGAAATGCTCTTCTCTAGAGTTAATTTATCTTACAAACAAACAAGCTGAGGACACCGATGGCTTGCCTCAGATAAATGTAATGCTACATTACATTTTCTTTACTAGCTGTTTTACTGATATCTTTCCACGGTTGAAAGACTGATTGAGCTATTGTTTATATTGTGTTATAAGTAGTAGTAAAGAAGTGATGATCGCCTTCACTCGCTGTTGAACCTTGGGTGCATATACAGCGATCTGTCACGCTACGTCAAAGAGTGAAAGATGATACTTATTCTTATCGAAAGCAGAAATATATAAAACTGGAAGTTTCATATTAAGGTCTGCACATACAGTGGTTAAAACAATGTATATTCACTCTAAAAAAATGCTGGGTTAAAAACAACCCAACTTGGGTTATTTGGCAACCAAGCGCTGGGTAAATATTGGACAGAACACATGCTGGGTTATTTTGACCCAGCTGGTTGGGTTAAATGTTTTTACCCACCATGCTGGGTTGTTTAATATATTGTTTAAAAATTATTATATTGCTGGCTTAAAATGGGCTCTAAATTAAAAATCACACACCGAATTCCTATAATGATGAAAGATGAACATTGAAAAATGAAAAACAATGAAAAAGATGAACATTTATTATTAAGCAAGAACACCCATGTACAAAATACAAGACAAATTTAATTTATTTGGGGGAATACAGTATAGTTTACAATATAACATATATACATTTAAACTCGTTTAACAAGCATTTTAGAAATAAAAAAGGCATATAGATGTAGCATTTTAATTTAAGTGTATTCAACCTTTCTCTGTAATCGCTTTTTGCAGAAATAGTGCTAATTTTCGTGTTGGTGTGTTGCCGAAATCTGAGCTGGTGAAGGGCTGCTGTTTGCGGGGGAACTGCGAACTTTAGATTTCACTCGTAGGGGAGAGATGGCGTCACTGACTCCAAAACCTGCCCAAAAACAAACAGTACTGAAATTAGAGAACATATTTTAACATGAAATTAAATTACACTCAGTATTATAATGAATAAAATCCATTTATGTTGTGCAAGGCAAAGGCGTTTCCAGCTCGAAACGACCGTGGATGATGCAGCTGACTGACATCTCGTCCTTATGTTGTGTTGCGTGAAATTATATAATTTACACCACATTAAAGACTTTAGAAATGAAAGAGTGCACCAAATCAGCGGCAGCGCTGAGAACCGATGTCTCCTGTGAACAGCACCTGGGTAAAAATATTAAAAATATCCCAATAAAATGACCCAACAGGCTGAACCCAGCATTTTTTAGAGTGATAATATTAAGAACATAAGAAGAAAGATTTCTTCCTTTTTTCCCCACAGAACGGCTTACTATACTGCATACAGACAGGTGTATCGACAGGAGCACCAGGAGGTTTACAAGTGCTGCCCAGGATGGTCACAGCTCAATGGGGAGGCCGGATGCCTGTATCGTAAGTCTTCTTTAAATGCCATGCTATGTAAAATCACAGAATTTACTGAAAAAGTGCATAAATGCCCTTGTGTTAAGCATGTGCCTATGAGAGTCAATGACAGAAATCTGTATTTATGATCATTTTGAGGCCTTTTGTTGGACAGTAAATGCCTGATTATGCAGCTGGCTTTTAGAGGTATAGATGGAGTTAGTGATTAAGAGTTTCATGCTCCATGTAATTAATTTTGCTGTGAAGTAAATGTGTCCAGATTATAGATTAGAGTGTTTCAACTAACATGAAGGTCCATGTATTTTTTTTATTTATTTTTTTGCATGCTTGCGATTGTTAAACCATGAACTAATTACACATTCCATTGGCCTTCCTGTCTACTGTGGAATTAGGAAATTAGTGTCAAGATTTGCTGTAATCCTCTTGCTTGTGGATTCTGTATTGCTTTATTGGTTGGACTAGAGACAGTGCTTTATGGTGATTTACCAGGGTACAGACTGGAGAGAAATCTGCACAGATTAGTTGCACCACTTGTAGTGTGGACTGGTGGGTTTTGAACAGTAATGGAACACCTCTCCTAAAGCCGCAGATCTGAAGCTTCATCAGGTAGCACACATGATATGGGATGAGTTACACACCACATTTTAATACTTAGGGTTGGTGGTTTAGTTTAAATGATTCTAATTGTCATGCTTGCCTCAGCAACAAAGCCCTGATCTCACTTTGTCTGAATTTGTTTTACTTTCTAAAGCCAAAAGCCCCGGTTTGTAATTGGATTTCTGCAGCTCATCCCGTCTGCTGTCTGGTCTGGCTGAGGTCTCGTCATTGTCATTGTTCTGGTAACAAGAGAGCTCCTTTGCTTTTTCTTTTCGGAGGAGTTTTGCTGTGCCTAAATGGACCAGTTGGGAATCCTTTGATAGGATTTTTTAGGACTGTCATAATCTGCATACTTCCACAAGAACCCCTGACGAAGAGTAGCCTAGCTATGGACCCTTATTAGGCCATGATATACTGACAGCGGGTAAAAAGGAATTTAAAATACCTGAACAGTGATATACCAAGGGGCTCTGTCCAGTGGCATTTTAAGTTTAGTAAGAAGTTTAAAAGGGATATTCTCCCAAAAATGAAAATTAGCTGTTAATTTACTCATTCTCAGGCCATCCAAGATGTAGGTGACCAAAAAGACCATTTTTGGAGAGTTGAGAATCTTAAAAGTTTTGAGAATTTAAAAAAAGCATACGGTATCATCTAAATCAGATCGTGGCTCGAGCAGCACAGATCTAAAGTTACTCAAAACACACTTTCGGACGCTTGACAGTCACTTGACAGGCACATGATCTGTACGTGCGTTGTGGACCCGCCTATAGGCACATATTACTAGCGCGCTCTTTAAATAATAGCCATTGACTTTAGACCAGGTTTTAGATGGTCAGTGGCATGGTCTATTTCAGTTGCATCAAAATAGCAACACACCAACGATGCGCCTGAACACACCTCATTTTCAGACCAGCACAAATGGGTGCAAATGCATTTGCTATTTAAACAACGTGGCGCAGGACGTGAAAATGATAACTGCGTTGGGCTGAAACTAGCAAAAAACACCTGCGTCGCACCTGGCACTGCATTGCGCAAGGTGTATGATATGGCCCTATGAGTTTCAGTTTCATGCACAGACTGATCGTTTCACTTCATAAGACTTCATTATATCGTCAGAAGCCACGGGTATTCATTTTGTGTTCCTTTTGATTCTCAAAAACGGGCAGCTGTTGACTTGCATTTTATGTATCACCAATGACTACAGTTTGAGCAAAAAATCTTTTTTTACCGGCGTTCTGCTGAAGAAAAAAAAAGTCATCGACATCCTGAATGGCCAGAGGATGAGTAAATTAACAGCAAATTTTCATTTTGGGTGAACTTTCCCTTTAATTCCAGAAGTTTCAATAAATGAATGTTCTTCATGTTTTTTATTTTTGTTCATTTAGAAGATTCCCAATGGTGTTTAAAGGTGTTTAACAGAATGAGCTAACTTTTCCAGAAAGTTTTGGCAAGCTGTTTCGAACTCCAAATGAACTTCGTTTGGGCCTGATTTTGTTTGAAATGCCGTCATAGCGCCTCTAGTGAGAGTAGACGCCATATTTAATTTGCCAGGCATGAATATGGGGCTGTGAGAGGTCCGTTCAATACCTTGTACTGTCTAAAAGCCTTAGTTAGAGTTTTGTGCATCATGACGTATTTTTAGTGTTTTGTTGACTTGATGATCATTGTGTTCATTGTCAAATCAAGCCTGGCGTCTATCCTGACTAAGATTGGGTCTGTTGTTCTCTTTTGGATAAAGGGACTCTATGGTTCCCAGAAGTGGTTTTGAGACTCTGGGTCACATTTGGTCAAAACAGTTCCTTGTACCCAAAGCCCCCTAAACTCAATCCTTCTCTTAATCAAGTTAACATTCACAGTTCGTTTTTATCCTGGACTTGTGGCGGCTCGAGTGGTCTCATGCCAGAATGACTGACAGTTGCATAACAGTTTATCCTGCGAGTTGTGATTTTCTCTGGCGTCTTATTACTAGAGCCAACAAAATCCTCAAAGACCCCTTTGTCTGTCCAAGAAGGTGGAACTGCTCGTTATACCTGCAAAATTTAGGCCTTGTCCCCGATCCAGCTTTGGTTTGTTTTTAAACACGCTCAGCATGAATTCCTGTACACCGCTTAACATCTTTTCCTCTTCTGCATCAGTATCTGTTGCCTTTAAACTGCGCTCGGCTTTTATCTCTGCAACTTGAGACATGGAAGCACTTTAAGAAATGGGACAAACTAATCACTTCTTTTTCTGAGCCACTGAACATGGACAAAACACGAGTTGATGCTCACACCAGAAATCCCCCATCTGACTGGCACACGTACAGAGCGTCTGTCCTCACAACCTTTTCTTTCAGCGTGATTCACTGGCCAGCTGGGATGGACAGTCGAGAGGCTGTTGGATTTGCAGCGGCAGTAAAGTGTGTGGCAGAAAAGGCCGTTTAGATCTTGTTGAAGAGTCGAAAGGTCATCTCTGAAGTGTTGCCGTCATTTAGTGAGCTGCTTGATAAAAGGAAGTGTGCAGTGATGGCTTTTCTTTGCTTTGCCCCCTAAATGCTAATTAGTTTAATGTAGCACAGGGATCCTCAAATCTGGACCATTCCTAGCTCTAACCCGATTCAAACACACCTGAGCATGCTAATCAGAGTCTTCAAGATCATTAGAAAATCACAGGTAGGTGAGTTTGATCAGGGTTGGAGCTAAACTGGAGCAGCAGATTGAACCTCCAGGGTAAGATTTGAGGAACCCTGATGTAGCAGGTCTCAGCTTTTTTGTCTCCGAGGACCTCCATCATCCTTGACAATATTTGAAGGCCTCAAACTAGGAGCTGCAATTTTAATTGAATATTTATACAAATATTTTAAAATATAGAATTATAAATCAGAATCAGAATGAGTTTTATTGGCCAAGTATGTTTACACATACGAGGAATTTGTTATAGTGACGGAAGCTCCACGGTGAAACAGAAAGACAGCAACAGGACAGGACACAGATAATAAAAGAATAATATCCAAATAGCAATGTATATAATGTGTATATATATATGTGTATATAATATAGACAGTTATGTGTGTACAGGTCTGATATGTGCAAATTTGAAATGGAAAAAAATAAATAAAAAATAGGTAAGTGTGGTGAATAAATAATAGAGTTGTATGTTCCGCGTTTATTGTTGAGTGTTCATGAGATGGATTGCCTGAGGGAAGAAACTGTTCCTGTGTCTGGTCGTTCTGGTGCTCAGAGCTCTATAGCGTCGACCAGACGGTAACCGTTCAAAGAGGGAGTGTGCTGGATGTGAGGGGTCCAGAGTGATTTTACCAGCCCTTTTGCTCACTCTGGATAAGTACAGTTCTTGGAGAGTGGGGAGGGTTGTACCAATGATTCGCTCAGCAGTCCGGACTACCCTCCGTAGTCTTCTGAGGTCAGATTTGGTAGCTGAGCTGAACCAGACAGTTATTGAGGTGCAGAGGATGGATTCAATGATGGCAGAGTAGAACTGTTAAATGGTTAAAATAATAACATTCCATAATTCCAGAAGTTTCAATAACTGAATGTTTAGATAATTTAGAGAAATTACTGTAGGAGTGGCAAATTAAATTAAATATTTATAATAATATTATTTATCATATTTAATTTATAATATAATTTTATTATTTATGATAAAAGAATTATGAACAATTCAAATAATTAAATTCTGTAATTCCAGAAGTTTCAATAACTGAATGTTCTTCAGGTTTTTTTTTTAAATTACCATATGATTTTACAGAAAAATTAGCGGCAATTAAATATTACATTTTTAATAATTAAATAATAATAATTAAATATTTTAAAAAGAATATAATAAAATATTTAGTTTTTATATAAATATTATAAATTATATTTATAACAATATACGATATTAAAATAATTAAATGCATTACGTACAATAATAATAATAAATATAGTACTTAAAATAAATTCTTTAATTTACACATTTTATTACCAATGAATTTAAAACTAACTTCAAACTATTTGTTTGTTTATTTATTTATATTCACAAATAGCAGTTTCTACCTAAAATATTTTAGAACTTGACATAATTACAAAAAAGTTTGTGTAGATTTTTTTTTTTTTTTTTTTTTTTTTACGGTTGCCAGGTCTAGAAATCACACTTTTAAAATTCCGTTATGTCCAGATTTTCCAACTTGTGTAAAACATGTAATTCTGAAGAACGAAAAAAAAGAAGAAAAAAAGAACAAGAATAACTTTTTTCTGTTTTAACTTGTTTCAAAGCATGTTTAGTGGTTTTTAAAACCTTTTTAAGCAATCTTGCCCCCTAGTGTGTCTAAAGAACACTTCTTCTCATGAGCTTCCTCTAATGAGAGTATCACTATGAATCTCAAATCTTTGGCATTAGGACCCCGATTTAACATTTTGGCAACCCAGCACAGCGCCATAATTGATTATTGTGCAAAAGTAAATGGAAAGTCTTTAGAATCAAACTTGTTAATATGATCATGATTAACAAAAATGATTAACATGACATTGGCTGAGTAGGAAAATGACCAATTTAGCAAACTGTAAACAGCAGCAAATGCCTGATTTTCAGTATTTATAGTTTGAGTGTCTGGTTTTGAAATGTCAATTGATTTTTGATGGTTTCATGCTCATGGGAGGCAACAATTCACTCCATAAAACAAATAGTGGTCAGCTTGCAAACTGTATTGTTTATTCTTGTTACAAGTGAACATTAATTTACTGCAAACTTTTGTTCTTCTTTCTCAAGGATGAGTGCTTGTCACAAAATCTGTCAATGTCGGCATCTGTTTCATCTGGCTAACTTCTACCAAGTGATGATGAATTTGTGGCAGAATACTGTAGTTTTTGATTGGACACATGACCTTTGATATCAACAACAAAACAGATATTATTTTGACTTTTAAAGTTAAAGGAATAATTAATTCAAACATGAAAATTTGCTGAAAATTTGCTCAGACCATCCAAGATGTAGATAGTTTGTTTCTTGATTGGATCAGATTTGTGGATTATAGTGATGTTTTTATCAGCTGTTTGGACTTCCATTCTGACGGCACCCATTCACTGCAGTGTATCCATTGGTGAGCAAGCGAAGTAATGCTACATCTCTACAAATCTGATCCAATCAAGAAACAAACTCCTCTACATCTTTGATGGCGTGAGGGAGAGTCAATTTTCAGCAAATTTCATTTTTGGGTGTACTGATCCTTTAAAAAGTACTTATGACTTATGCACAAAAAACACTGGGTTAAAAACAACCTAATTTGGGTTGTTTTTAACCTAAGGGCTGGGTAAATATAGGACGGAACACATTTGGGGTTAATTTTACCCGGCAAATTGAGTTGTTTATTTAACCCATCATAAAGGGTTGATTTAACCCAGCTAATGGGTTGATTCATTTTTATTATAATATAATGTTATTTTTTACTTTATGCATGAAATAATGTTTACTCTGCTCTCTCTAGAAGACGACGCAAAATAACTCAATCTCTGGGTTACGTCTGACCCAGGATCTGAGTAATACAAAAACTACCCAAACATTGGGGTTGGAACATTTGACCCAGGGGCTGGGTAACACAAAAACTACCCAAAAACTGAAAAAATAATCCAAAGAAATGACACAAAAGGCTCAGCCCAGCATTTGGGTTCAAAAAATAACCCAGGATTTTTTAGAGTGTGGTTAGTTGAATTTTATTAACATTTTGCATTGTTTTTTCCCCGCGAGCCACTAGATAAACTTTTTCAGAAAGAATGTTTGTCTTGTGCTTTCTTGAGATTTACATCACGTTGCAGAACTGGAACTCATAAAATAACACACGTCAAGGCGCTTCAGGAAAATAGATTTGGTTTAATTTGGTTAGGTTTGTGAGTGGGACAACAAATAAATTCTGTTTCTCATTCTGGTCAAAATGTCTGTGAAACATAATCTTGAAGCTCATTACAATCAGGGTCTTTTGTGGTATGCTACATACACGCTGAAACCCTGTTTATTTCTTTGTTTCTCAAGTATACCATTTGAATAATGACCTTGGTTTGTATTAGAAGTGCCCTCGGTGCTTGAAGCGTGCTTTAGTGAGACTTCCTTCCCTTTTAAGAAAATGTGCACTTGAAAATACTCATCTTTTCTTTAAGGAGCAAAAGCCAGAATTTGAAGTTGGGAGCAGAAAGTGGCCAGTTATTGTGATTGATGTTGACAAAGTGATTTAAAACAGAACTGACCACCAATAGCGGCAATAACGAGTGAATGGAAGCAGGTCTTTGTTGCCGGAGACGGAAATGTCCTGAACGAGTACCAGGAACGTGCCTAACTACTGTCCTGGGGGGTCTGTCCACATGACCAACAATGCCTGTTGTTACAAAGACAGTGATTGTCCATCCATTCTGCTGATGTTTAGAATGAAAATGTGTCCTTGAATTGGCACAACTGGACTCGAGTTGAAGGTATTTCAGGGATTATGAAGATTCATATCATGTTTTGTCTCGATTATCGTGAGTTCCAGCACATCTTATGTAATGATGTATTATGTAATAATATGATCATTGCCAAAGGTTTATTCATATTCAGATATTTCAAAAGGAAATGCTAATGCTCCTGAATGTTTTGATACTGACTTGTGTTGCTTACTTTTTTCGTATTTTTAGATTGCAATCTTTCAGGTTTTGACAATTTTGTGTATATATTATATGACAATGACTTTGAGTGTGACTGGTTGACTGGTCTTAAAAGTGCAATACGATGGTTTTTGCTTTTTAAAAATAACATTCATGTTTTTACATAACTTTCAGATTATGACAACATTCACATTTAAAAACGTAATAGTGGTGGTGTAATTTCACATGCTAACATACTTCAGTGTTATTTTAGTATTATTTATATACTTATTTGTTAGTATTTATTATAAAATTTTACATGTTTTAGTAAATATTTGTTATTTAATATTTTATTAATGGTTTAATATTTTAAATTAGCTTTTATTTTTATATTTTCAGTTTCAATTAAATTTTTGTCATTTTTAATTTTTTTAAACATTTGTATATATTTTTATTTATTTTTTTAACATAACATACTGTATATACATATATAATATAAAACGTATTTCAGTTAGCTGCCAAGTTTTATTTTATTTTATTATCTTGTTCTGTTTTATTTCAGTTATTTTCTAGGGGTGCGCTATCGGGTATCGGTTAGACGAGACTGATCCAAATCCGATATTCTGTGACTATTCTGTGTTATTGTTAAGCCCCAGGAAAGCCACAAAAACATCATAAAGCACCATAAAAAAAATTCCATAAAGGTATAGAAATTCTACACTGATTTAAAAACAAACTGCACTGATATCGGATCGATATCGGTATCGGCCGATACTCAGAAGTTTTGGTATCAGATCGGGATTGGCTCTGAAAAAGTGGTATCAAGCCACCCCTATTGTTTACAGTTATTATTAATAGTTTTAGTTTTAGTTAACATTAACAGCAGTAATGTAATTATGTTGGTGATGTGGATTTCTTGTAGTTAAAAGATATTCATACAACTCTTCTGTTATACTCTTTATTGAAAGAGTTTTCAGGAGTGCGCAAGAGTGTTTTTTCTTCAGGTGATAACAGGCTAATAGTACAACATAGTACACAGCTGCTGGAGCCGCATGTTTTTATGTCTCATGTCAGCTTCCAGGTGTAAAGGTGTGTGACAGCATCTCTTTGTGTCTGTGTGTCTCTGACAGCTGTGTGCAGTTATGGCGTGTGCTTTAATGGAGGTCAGTGCAGAGGTTCTGCTCAACTCTGCCACTGTCTGGCTGGATTCAGCGGTCCGAGCTGCCAGTACGGTAAGTCAATTTCCAATTGTTAAACACTCCAGTCACGTTATACATTCACTTTGTGTTTCTTCACTTTTGTTTATTTATTTGTTTATTGTATTACAATTATACAACACTGTTTATTGCATAATATTGTTATACAACATCTTTCATGCATTGTTGTAATACAATTATTTATTATTAGTGTTATTGTTATTAATAATAATAATATTATTATTATTACTATTATTATTATTACCAGTCTGTTTGCCAACAATAATAATACGACAACAGACTACTATTTATTTTTATTTAATGCACCAGTATATTTCACTTCAAGTTGTACGCTGTGTATATATATATATATATATATATATATATATATATTATATAAAATAAAAAAGTCTGTATTCTGTATAAAAAAAAAAAACTTGAATCTTGAAATCCAGTAGCTTTTGTGTGTGCACTCTAGAAAAAATATTGTTTTTAAAGCATTTCCTTTCAAATAAATGAAAGTTTTCCCCCCTACAGAGCGTTTTCTCGGGTTGTTTGAGTCTCTAATGTATTGAAAGCCAAGAATTTTATCTGTTACGGCAGTCATAGCCATGAGAGAGGATGCTAATAATGGAGGATGTTGTTTTTTGGTAATAATCTACACACAACAGGAAATTCTTCACAAATCTCGCCCTACATTTTTAGTTTCTGTAGTCCCTCTTTGTCTAGTAGAGTGATAACAGACACTGGTTTTGCACTGGGATCATGGGTAATCCGAGAGCCGCTTGTGTATCAAAGTGCTGCAGACAGATTCAATTCATTACGCAGCTTTCAGCAACATTATGAGCATCTAAGTTGTTGCTTGCGTATTCGCTTCCGGAGACTCTGGATGCAGCCGACGTAGTTTGAAGTGGTGTGACCTGATGGCTTTCGTCTGTTTTCTGCTTCATTTTTTTTTAACAAGTCTGTTTGCTGCAACCAGCAGAATCTTGAAGACAGAGTCAGATGTGCACAGCTGGTAACCATTGGTCATTTATTCTGGGCAGTTTTTTATGTGTGTGTCGTTAGGAGTAATGCTGATTGATTTGGTCGGCATGCACAAACACATACAAAAACACTAACAGCCACAATCTATTACAGCAAAGCGTAATGGAGACTGCGGCCTAGTTTACCCATATATCTTCTGTAATGCCAGACTGACACTGAAATAACAGACAATCAGGAAGAAAATATGGGTGAATCTCACGAATCCTGTTGAGCATGTCCTGATCATATTTCACCACATAAAAAAAAAAAAAGATTATTCTTCAGTGGTGCAAAAACCCTCTTATGGAACCTTAATTTTTACCGTAAGACACACTTAAAGTGCCAGGACAATCTGTGCAAGCCTCTGAGAAACCTCTGCTGTGAGTTCTGTTCAAATGACACTCAGAGCAGCTGCCTTGCGCATGAAAGTCTCTGTGAGTTTATGGACAATGGACAATCCTTCAGTGATTCTTGAAATCCACAGCTGCCAGATGATTGTTATCAGTCAAAGTCAGCTCTGGTCTTGTTTGCTGATTCCAGCGATGAAGCAGGTGATGCTGTTTGACATGTTGTGGTTTCAGCAGCGAGAACAAAGGCTGTGTTTGAGATTGGTGTTCCCTTGTAGCGAGTGTGTTCTCTGTTCCTCCTATCATCACCAGATGAGTAAAACCCCACCAGAGAAGCTTTTGAAAGCTCTTCAAGCTCTTAAATACCTATCTTAAACAACTGATGTGTGGCTAATGTGTGTTTTAATAGTCTCTTTTTAGAGCTACTGAACTTGGCACATGCAAGGATAACTCATCAAAACATGTCAAAAGGGTTTTGTGTGACTGTGACTAGAACGGATCAGACGGCCCAGATAAACAACTAAAAGTATGCATATTCAGAAAAATCCAAAATTTTGTGAAATTCATTGATTGCATGTTTGTTATATTCCTGTCAGTTCAGCGTTTAATGGTCTGTACTGAAAGGTCTCTTTCATTGTGGAATAATTGTCGCTCTTTCTTTTGATAAAAACAATGATCTCTGGGCCGTGAGCTCATGCCGCGAGGTCAGAGCGCGCGCAAACTGCTCAGTCAGCCTTAGAGACTTCCCATGGGTTACTTCTGTTGTGACTGGACACAGTTATCAAACCTGATTCTTGAGGAAATGCCAGGTGTGGACTAAATCTGTCTGTTGATACTGCGGCGCAAAAGTTTATAGATCCGTCACACAGCATTCTAGGTCATTGTTGAATGCAGAGTAACTGGATTAAATTGTTGATCTTACGCAATCTTGGGTTGTTTTATGTTTGTGTGTATAGAACTAGTTACATGTCATGGAATCATGTCATTTAATTACAAAATAAATAACTGTAATCTGTTACGGTTACTGAGAAAAAATGTGTAATTAAATTATAGTTACTTCTGAAAATGTTAACGATTACAAAGGGGGTTACATTTCAATATTTTCACACACATACAGATTTGATTGATTTCTTTCCCAAATTGTATTGATTGCTCTAAAATATGAGACACAGTTTAAGACACGTGCTTATTCAAAAACTGTTTTATTTCCTGTTTGGGTTTATGTATATGCTTTAAGTTTTAAGATAAACTGTTTAAGGCATTGTTAGATGCCAGAGTTTCCTGCCATAGCTATGCAAAGATTTGATTTCAGAAACAATATCATAACTATTAAATGGTTTTTAAATCTGTATTTAACCTCAGAACGGACTCAAAGTAAAGAGAGGTGCTAAAGTCTGAATTTGTGGTGGCTGTGCTTTAAAATGAAATGATTCTAATCTTAATTCAAGGGAATAAATACAGCTATTTCAAAAGTGATAGTAATCAGTGTTGAGTCCTATTGTAAGGTTAACCCTGCCTGCTTGAAAATGATTTGAAAACAGTTGAAAACATTTGCTAGAAAATTAGAAAAGTACTCAAATGTTACATTACTTTAATAGAGTAATTGAAATAGTTACACTACTTACATTACACTATAGGGAAACTTGTAATCTGTAACCTATTACATTTCCAAAGGAACCTTCCCAACATTGTGTATAGAGTATATAGAAATATGATATACATTATTATAATTATAACAACGATTAGCCCCCTATACACCCCCTACTGCCCCCTCAGGGCTTGCCCCTAATAATAATTGCAAAATACTCAACAGCTGGTGTTGTAAACGTAAAGCATGCTTAAATACTATTTTAATTTGATTATATATGTGTGTTTGAGAGGTCAGAGGGCCATGTTCAGAGTCTGTAGGGCACTGCAGGGCATCTGAGGATGAACGTCGTGCTTGTGAACCTGTGCTGAGGGTCTGTTGATGTTAATGGAGGAGGAAGTCTAGAGCTGTTGCTAGTGTGTCAGTTTTACAGCAGGTCATGCAAGTCATCAAATGGACATCTGACCACTGAGACCCTGAGCTATAAATACAGCTTTCAACCTCTGCAGGACACCAGTTAGCACCGACTCCTAGGCTAGTGAGCTCCTGGAGACTTCATTATTAGGCCCGTTTTCACATTTTAAGACAGCATCCCTGGCCATGTACCCTTCTTAAATAAGGCAATCCCAGAATACACTGTGGGTGAGAAAGGCAAATGGAATTGAGGTATAAAGTATAAATACAGACCTCAAATGTTGGTAGTGTATAAGTTTTTTTTTTCTTATGAAAAATTACAATTTTAAATCACTGAATATATGTTAAAATGTAATTTATTCCTGTGAGTCAAAGCTGTATTTTCAGCATCATTATTTCAGTGTCGCATGATCCTTCAGAAATCATTCTAATATGCTGATTTGCTGCACAAGAAATATTTCATTATCAGTACTGATTGCATTTTACTTGTATTTTTAGCCACGCTAATTTGGTTGTGTTCCAAAAGTTGCTGTTCTCAAATTACACAAGGAAATATCAGAGAATAAAATCAAAAGTTAAAATCATAAAAAGTGTCATTCCAAATTCAAAAGGGAATCATTTTCTAGTTATTATCTCTAAGATATTTCAGCTAGAAATTGTTATCTTTGTGCAATTATTATACAATGATGAAAACTTTTATTCTGCAATCAAAATAGTTTGGAAAAGTAATAGCAATTTTGTGATTTAAATATTTGGGATCCCTAAATATAACTGTTTTTTTGACAAGTGTCTGGATGTTGAATCCGCTGAGATTAGATTAGTGTTTGTTTCTTTGTTTTTTGGTCAATTGAGTCTTCGCTGGAAGTTTGATTGACAGGCGATCAGATCAATCATAACACCAAATCTGACATTTTTGTCCAATAAACAAACCAGACAGGAGAGTAGATTAACGTTGGTATACTTGAACTTGAAAGGTTTTCTAAACTCCGTCTTCTAGTTGGCTTATGTTTTCTGATGGAATCCAAATTTTGTCTGTTGTAGGTAGAAACAAGCTACTTGCTTATTAGACAAGGAAACTCCAGGGACTCAATGGAAACATGTTTATCAAGAGTTTAGCACACAGTACAGACAAGGAAATATGCTGGAATGATAAATATTCCCAAGTATTTTCTCAGAACGTGAAGACGGCTTGTTTGTGGAAACAATGCTAAACCATTTGAGAAGAGAGTTTTATATACACTTGCAAGTAGTGCAACAAAATGTGTGAGTCGTTCGGTTATCTGAGGTAATAACCGCAAACAGGTGTTGGATTTACAGACACAAAAGTTTATGAATGATAAAGCTGTCATGTTGCTAAAAACGTGAATCATGTTTTATTTAATGCATTTTATTCATGGCAAGGTTAGTTAGCTTAAAGTAAGGTTATGTATAAACTTAGTTTATTCAGCATCATTTGTGATTTTTATTTAGTTTTATTTGATGTAATCAAATGTGTAATGTATAACTTAAACTAAAACTGAAAAAAAAAAATGTATATATAGACATTTTGAAAAACCCTAAAAATTAATAAACTAACTAATTAATAAATTAAACAAACATGCACAGAATTCAAATAAAACTAAAGCTAAAATGAACAGAAAATATAATAATAAAGACTAAAATATCGTTCAAAACTATTTCTAAATGATATAACTGATTCATGGGCTTTTTAGTCTTTATGTTTTCTATTTTTCATGCAATTTTAAACCATATTTGTCTGCATATTGATGTATATTAGAGTGAATTTGCAGTGAAAGCCAGACAATTGAGGTGGAGTAAGTAAAATCATTCAACAAAAATAAGCAGAATGATTTATTATGATAAAATTATGATATTATGTAAATTGCCACATTTAATTTCATGCAACAGTTAAGAATGTCTTTACAAATTATTTACACATGTATGCATTCTTGTTCATGCGTAATTAATGAAGCCTGTGTTGACTCACTCAATCTTTTTTTTTTTTTTTTTTTTTTTTATCGGTTCATTTTTAGTCTAAAGGAACCAAATTACAAAAATCAGAGGGACTTCCCATGACTAAGAAGGCTTTTTTTTTGAGAGAGAGAGAGAGAGAGAGAAAGCTGTAAGCACAGTAAAAATGTGTAGTTAAAGGAATAGTTCATCTAAAAATTAAAATTTGCTAATATTTTACCCACGGGCATTTGGAGAACAGATCTGGAGAAATGTGGCATTATATCACTTGTTCACCAATGGATACTCTGCAGTGAATGGGTGCCGTCAGAATGTAACAGCTGATAAAAGCATCACAATAATCCACACGACTCCAGTCCATCAGTTAATGTCTTGTGAAGACAAAAGCCGAATATTTATAAGAAACAAATTTACAGAGACATCTGTGCATATGTCACTCCTGATTCAGACGAGATTACTTTTTTGCTGAAGAAAGCAATATTATGGATAGATTTAAAAATGCCTTGATGGATTTGTTTCACAGCTTTTCTCTTCACAAGACATTAACTGATGGACTGGAATGGTGTGCATTATACTTGTAAATGTTTTTATCAGCTGTTTGGACTCTCATTCTGACGGCACCCATTCACTGCAGAGCATCCATTGGTGAGAAAGTGATGCAGTGCTACATTTCTCCAAATCTGTTCCCATGAAGAAACAAACTCATCTACATTTTGGATGATCTGAGTAAATTTTCTGCAAATTTTTAATTTTTGGTTGAAGTTTTACTGCTTTCAGTTTGTTCCTCTCCAGTACCACTTACTGAAAATCTGCTTGTCTGTGTAGGAATGACAGAGTTGGCCTCTCTGACCCGACTCCAGTAACATGCTGTTCAGCTTTATGGTTCATTAGTACGCAGCCTGTATGCTTAATGTATCAGCCTGTCTTAAGGCTATTAAAGTGGACCTAAATTATATCTATAGCCCCAGTGAATTGCTCAGCTAATTTTTTTTTCTTTCCCATCCTGTGTGCAGAGCGTTATATTAGTTCATTTAATGGGGCATTAGCTGGAGGACACTTGGGCAAACACCTTTGTGCTTATAGAGCTTTTCTTCAGCCAAAAATGTCCTTTGGCTCCTTCTGGTTTACAGAAGGCAAAACTGAATGAAGACAAAAAGTTTATGCACAACTTCTGTTTATACTCTTTATACTTTTATTTTGTGATGTTCTTTCCCACAAGGAGTTAAACAAATTTATGGTTCAAATGCATTTGAAATGTTTTTGTTTTCTGATTTGTGTTGTGTTGTAGTTTACAGAACATGATAACTGCTAAAACTCACCTTGACCTGATCCTGGTTAGCAGGGCTGGGAAACTCAGTTTCTGTAGTTGTAGTAGTAATTCATCCCCACGGCTTTAAGATAAGTGAGCTACAGTTTATCCATGGTCACGTGTCTGTGTTTTACGACACTCTCGTAGCTATAAAACGTGTGTAGCATTGCACATGCTCCATCTGAGTGCATTTCATCGTGATTTTTGAGTAATTCAGCCAATGGGTCTGTGAAATATCAGTCTAATATAGTCAGCAGCATGAACTTTGGAAAAATATGTGTATAAACAGTTACTAGTAAGTAACACATTGAATTAAACGTGAAATTTTTATGCACAAAGACTGAAATAGTATTTTCTTTTAAAACATACCCAGGGTTATTATCTTGAGAGTAAAGTCTCTCAGCTGAAGATCTAGCAAACTTGGTGCGTATTTGTTGCTCTGGAGAGCATCAAAAGTTACTTTTTACATGTTTTTTCAGTGTTGATTCTTGAACTGAGCCTTCACAGGCAGCGCGCCAGAGCGAGATCCAATTCATGGACTGAAAATGTGTCTTAAATGTATTGAGATCGGGCCATATCAACCTGTGATTGCATTAGCAGTAATGGATGGTAGAATTTCAGGAATGAATAGCTTGAATATAGTCCCACAGCTGATATATATATATATATTTATTTTTTGGCAGTGAATCCAAAACGGACACATTTCAAGTGACTGGATTTGGCAACTGGTAAAAAAGACAAAGTAAAAAATGCAGTAAACATCAGAAAAACAGCGTGCACGATTCAGGTTAAAAATGAAAGCCAATCAACAGACACATAATGCAGGAAGCATCACCTTTCAAATCAGCAGCAAGAGTCAAAACTAGACTCAAGTTAAATGTCGTCCATGGTTATTATACCTAAAACTGAAACTAATTTTAAAACCATAAAAAAAAAAAAAATAACATTTGCTAACTTGAAATAAAATATTTTAAAAAAGCGTTTTATTTCAGCTGCATTTCTCATTTTAACATTACTCATTTTAATTTAGTATAACAACACACTAATGTTATTAAAACTGAAATAAAAATCAAATTAAAAAACTGTATGAACATGTAAAAAAGAAAAACTAGTAATGCACACAACAAAATTACTAAAAGTACTTAAAATGGAAATGGAAAATAATGAATGAATGAATGAAAAAAAATCAAGCAAGCTTACTTGTGATGAAAATAATGTAATGGATAAAAAATCTTAATGATCATTAAGAAAAAAAATGGGTGATTTTAAGCATAAATCTCTCTCTATATGCACAATATTCATACATGCACGCACACTTTTTAAGTAACATTTTACAATCGTTTTATGAATTCTGTTTACTATAATGCAAAATCTAAATCAAATAATATATATATAATGCAAATCTAATTCTTTATAAATTTTGTAAATAGTAAAATTCAAAAAATACAAACTATTATTATTATTTTTGATGCAAAAAAAATAAATACTTGTCATGAAAATAATGTAATAAATAAATGATAAAAAGTGAATGTGGATTCGTGAATGATGGACAGTGTTTCCTGTTTGTCTGTTACAAAGATGGTAAGTGTATGGTATCCAGTGTTTTCAAATCTATTCAGATTTTAAGTTGTGTAGTTTATTCCGGCCTTAACATATTTTGTTTTAATCCTTTGATTCTGGGCCGAAATGACCTGGACGTGTTTTCATGCCATACAGTTATTTCATTTCCAATGCTGATTTTTTTTTTTTTTTTTTACAGTGTAGTTTCTAGGCATGCTTGTTGCATTTTGCTATATGATAGTTAAAAAACAGTGATCTAAAAATCATTACCCAATATGATTTTGGAGTAAATCTGTTTTACGTTTTGATGTTCGTCATCATCATCTTGACAGTTCATCAGACTCATTCATCTGGCTCTCGCAGTCGCCCTGTTTTATCCCTTTTTCCAGTCATTGTTCTCTTTTGCACATCTGTTTGGGCTGCCTTTTCCTGAGATCTGAGAACGTTTGAATGCTTCCCTGAGTCCTGTTCAGCACGTGTAATGTAATGATGTCAGAGTGCATCATTCCAATGGAAAATCCTCCTTTAAACGGACTGACTCGTTGACATTCCTGTCGCATCGGCCGCATTGTGTGTTGCAAGGAATTAACCAGTTATTAAAAAGTCTGGTTAATGTGCAGTGTTCCATGACCCGGGAAATTCTCCACGGGTGAAACGGCCACAACAGGACAATAGAGGGTGAGCGTGAATGGGACGCCCTGATACAACATGCACCACGGGTTCCTCTGCTGCAGTTTCTCACAGTCTGTCACATGTCTCCATCCTTCCCTTTTTTATTCTTTCTCTTTTTTAAACTAACAGTTTATGCAACAATGAAAATTGTAATTATGATTTCTGTCACTTGAATCCCACATAACCTTTTAATTTTGAATTATAAAAAAAATTGGGTGAACTATCCCTTTAAGCATGAATCTCTCTCTCTCTCTCTCTCTCTCTCACTCTCTCTCACACACACACACACACACACAGTTTAAAATAGTGTCTTAAAAAAGTTTGATATTTTACCTTTTTTGCAGGATTCTACTGCAATACAAAAGAACAAATTCTTTATAAATGTTGTAATGACTATAAAATGTGAAAAATTATACTGAAATTTTTTTTATCAAATCCCTATTTATTATTGGGAAGTACTTTATGGAAGTAAAAATGTAAAATAAAATAAACACACATACACTTTGGGCCCTATCATTGTTACGGACTGACTGAGGTGTGAGGATCCATGTGCAAGCTTTTTATTAAAGGCAGGGTTGAAACACCAGCAAACAGGTATGGACCGGGCAAAACACAAGAGTAGTCCAAAACGAGCGTGGGTCAGTCAACAGCAAACGATATCCAGAGGGCTTGACAAAGAGCGATAATACAGGTACACAGCAATAATCCAGGCAGGGGCAAATAGTGAGATGAAAGGGGAAATCCGAAATACACGGGCGAGAATTAGGACAAGGGAAAACAGGCAAGACTATGACTAAACTAAAGTAACTAGAACAGGCTCCGTAGAGTAGCTATCGCTAAGAGAGTGATATACTCGGCGACTTGAGCAGCATCTGAATGGGTGTTATATAGTGTGTGAAATAGCTTTCAGGTGAGCGTGTGATTGGTTGCAGGTGGATCCAGTCAGTGCAATGGAACATGGGAAATGTAGTCCAGGGTGATGTGTAACAGTCTGTGTGATATGAGAGTCAGTATAATGGGAGAGCGACCTCTGGTGGCAATTGGACAGAAGGCCATGGACTGGATTCGTTACAATCATACATCCTGGTCCACAACGCGCGTCCACTCTTATTACACACTTAAGGAAACGCAGCAGCACACAAACATGTCAAATATTAAAATTTAAAGGATTACAATGTAAAAGATTATTATTGTGTATCTTACATGAATATAAAAATGCCTACATTTCATAATGATAGTCATTGCATGTATCAGAATTAGGTTACATATTTGCTTGCGCACGAGCAGATCCGTTACTCTCCGGAGCATGAGTTCAGTCTTTGCTCTTGCAAATTCTGCTGTGTAAGTAGCGAATCCGCCATGGTACGAGTGCAACTGGCTTTAAAGGGAATGGGAGATGAGACTCTGATTGGTTTATTGCACGTTATGCCCCAAACTCACCCATGCCTCTTTAAGACAGTAGGGACAACCCTTTTAGACCATGCACCGGGCACGCTGACCGCTTTTCCTGTTGTTAAACTAGCAAAAGTGGATTCGGACACACCCTGAGTGCACCTGGGCTGTGCACTTCAGACCATGCACTTAGATCGATAAAATAGGGCCCAAAGTGTATTCGAGGAAATATAATTTATATTCTTACATATGTTTTTATAGCTTCTGTCAGTTTTCTGGTTCATTAATTTGTCCTCCATTTCATCGCACACTTTGTCTTTTCTTGTTTCTGCTGGTGTTTTCTTTGTGATAAGAAACCCAAATATACAGTTCTTGGCATTCAAAGAACAAGCATTAAAACAAGTCAGGAAACGGAGAGAGAGACCAGTGTGACTCTATCATTTTACCACAGTAAACCTGCCTCTGGATAAACCCACAATCCCTGCTTCCTGTCTGCATCCTTCCCGTTTAGTTTCCTTATTTTGCCCTTTATAGGCTAGGAGAGAATATATAGCCTGGGTCTTTATAGATTCCTGCTGCTGAAAACCTCCAGTTAGAATGAGTTTTCATAATCGTGTTTCTCATGCTAGAGAATGATGCCTTAATCTTTCCCAATTGAGCTGCAGGTCCTGCTGCGTTTGACCTGATGAAAGGCCCATCATGGTCACTCCGGGGCTGGACGTCATGTGCATTCAGACTTGAAGCTGACAGCTGTTTGCGAAACACAATTTGGATGTGATCTCCGAATCCAGCTGACAGACAGAGAGCGTATTCATTCTGTGACTGTATGATACGCAAACCATTTCAATGCAATCTCTTTTTAAGTCTAGCTTCTCAATTTAAACCAAAAATTAGTCGCAACTGATTCGCAACTCATTTTACCTCTGTATTGTGGCATTTGATTTGATGTTGATAACGAGAGATTGGTTATTCAAAGGTGGAAAAGTAGGACAGGGCTTTACTTCAGTATAAAAGTATAAAATAAGTATAAAATAATGCCTAAAGAGTGATGGATTTTGGTTAACGTAGCCTTGAGAACATTTTTTATTTTTCATTTTTTATGTGTGCATTTTTTAATGTTTAATGTGCACAGACGAATCATTATAATTAGACAGTAAAAAGAGTCAATTTTGATTTCATGTTTACTTTTAGTGTGTAGTTTATGAATTGGCCCTGCATACAGTGTCTGATTTTGGAAAATAGTTAATATGTGATTCAGTGTGAGAGATGGTGTGATGTTTTGTGAGTGTTTGAGCAGGTGCTGATGACTGCAGTGCCCTGGAAGAGCTCTGACAGGTTAAGATGTGATCAAAGTGAGTCAGCAGCACTTCTTCATGCAATGGCATTGATCTGCACCTGCTTTACCTTCCTGAGTGAAGTCAAAGCCATTGAGTATTTTTTTTTTTATATATATAAAATTAGATTTAATGTGTGTTATTTACTTATACCTCCTAATTAATATCAATTAACTAAAAAATAACAACATATAAATAAAAAGTATAAATAAATAACACGCATTAATTTATTGCTATTTATATTTAATTATATACAATTATCTATGTAACTTATATATAATTTATATGTATGTGTAATTATTGTTTGCTTATAATTTCTACATATATTTAAGAAATATTTATTATATTATGTTATATATTATATATATATATATATATATATATATATATATATATTATATTTATTATAAATTATAAATTACATATTTTCTATATATATATATATATAACCTTGCTACATGTACTGCGTTAGGTTAAGCGAGACTTGTCATAGCACTTGAATATTGTTGCTCTTTTATTGGTTTTTATTGCTGATTGCTTTGGACAAAAGCGTCTGCTAAATGTATATTACAATAATTTATCAATAATAAATCAATGTATAAAAGTATGCATTCATATAAGTGAATAGATAATCTAATGTACTAATTATTTATTTAGCATGTCTCTCTTTTACACACCTGATTCAGTTAACCAGCTCGTTAGAAGTGCGCTCCGTGCATGAATTGTGTTCTGATTGATATAATCCCTACACAGTGTTCATTGCTCCCTACTCCCTGAGCAGGGGAAATCCGTTGAAGTTTACTTCACTTCCGAACCTTCACTCATGGATTTGTGCTGCATCTTCACACACGGACGAGTGTGACATCATATACCTCTGTAAATATATAAAATTTAAATTCACATCTGGCACACTTCAGTGCACTTTGAATGGAACATATACGTTCGCTTCGAACTGGAATCATGGCGGAATATCCTGTGATGTCCACTTCGCAAGGCACTTAGGTTCGAATAGAACAAACGTCTGAAGCAATAAGAGAAACACACTAAATGTGCAGAGCGGGGGGGGGGGGCGTGAGGACTGGAATTGAGAACCACTGTTCTAATCACAGTTAACTCACATGATCCATGTACACCGCATACTCATGCAGAAATTAGGTAGTAATTTGGACATTCCTTTCGGAGTCCTTAGGTCCCTGCAGGCTCCAGCACAACATTCCCATGTCTGGAGTCAAAGCGTGCGTCAGGCCCAAACAGGTAACGCTCAGATACAGAGCGCAGGTTAAAGATCAGCCCCGCAGGGTTTGCCAAACATATTTAGTCTCTTGTTAACACCAGGAGCTTTGTAAACCAGACGGGAATGAGAGCAAACGAAAACAAATCTTTTGTCTGGACGTCAACGTACATCAAGCCCGAGACCATTAGAGACCCAGAGAAAGAAATAGAGGGATGTTTGGTGTCTGGTTGAGCTAGTCTTTTCAAACAGCCCTAAGAATAAATCTGCTCAGCTTTGCTGTCTTTTATAGTAATTCAGTTCCCAAACACGCTGAGATACATACGACTGGAGTCTCGTCCGTTTCACGTAAACGACAGCATCCATCTGAGACGAGACTGCAGGGAAATTCACTCAAACTTGTGTTTATATGCAGTGCTGGTTTGACCACTCATTTCTCACTCACTCACTCACTCACTCACTCACACACACACACACACACACACACGTTGGTTTTTGTGGTTTATGGGGACTCTCCATAGGCGTAATGGTTTTTATACTGAACAAACTGTGTGCGCTATTGCCCTACACCAACCCTACACCTAAACTTAGCCCTCACAGGAGACTTTGTGCATTTTTAGATTTTCAAAAAAACACCATTTAGTATGTTTTTTAAGCCTTTTGAATTACGGGGACATAGGCAGTGTCCTCATAAACCACCTTCATATTGTAATACCTCTGTCATACCCATGTCATTATATAAATTTGTGTTTTCATAAACCACATAAACATGCACACACACACACACACACACAGACACACAGACAGAGAGACATACACCAATGCAGAGAGCGAGATCCAGCGGGCTGACAGGGGGCCAGGAGGTCGTCTTAAGTTTGAAAAATGTCAAAGCATCATTAACAGGACTGAACACAAATTCTGAGTGTCATAATCAAAGACTCTTTGGCCAAACAACAAGGTGCGTTTCCATGTGCTCAGAAAGCACTTGAGACTCTATAAACTCTATGTTTTTAACATGATGTTGAAATGAATGTTGAAAAGTGAACGGTTTCAGGGGTCTGAACATTTTAGAAGGTACGGTGCACATTAATTAACATGAGTGCTCTATCATGGCCATCGTCTAAATGTGCCAGATTTAGCCATACAGGCTCATTTTCATCTGCAGTCCCTGGCGGGTTGATGATAAAAACCAAAGTCCATAAGTCTAAAAAACATAAAAAAACCAAAACAAACAAACCACTACTTCAAATGAAGACATATTTGATTATTCAATAACCACCCTTTTATTGATACAGAAAAAGAAACAAAATATGTCATGTTTCTTAATTCAAAAAGTGTAGTATTCCAGGTATGTGCTGCTCAGTTACGATTTTACAGTGATTAAATAAATTAGACCTTTTATCCAATGCTTTCAAAGCCTGTGTATAGAGTCTTTCTGTTGGGTTAAAGTTGTCCCACCTGTCTGTGTCCAACTGGTGAGGCAGTAGTTCATATGTGAAAAGATCATAGCATTAATGTATAACTTTGAAGTCTCAGTGGTTAAATTATTCCTGATATGTCTAAAAATGACCAGATTCAATTTAATGAACTTGTTTTTTTTTTTTTGGTGTAAGTTGTGAATCAAGTATTATACCTAAATATTTATACTCATGGACTACTGATAATTTTCTACCTGCTATTGTAACATCTGGGTCTGGATCTCTATTTGCAGACTTTGAAAAAAAAAAAAAAAAAAAAAAGACACAAATACAGTTTTACTAATATTAAGATGTAAGCATGAATCTTCTAACCAATTAGTGAAATTAACCATTGCTGCTGATAATTATTCTGCAGCTTGCTTTTTACTTTTAGCATGCAATTGTATAACTGTATCTAGTTTACAGTAGATGCACCAACAACACGTAGGTCATTAAAATACAAACTGAAAAACAAAGGACCCAGTATTGAACCTTGAGGTACACCAACTGTATTAGTAACTAAATTTAAATGAATTAATGTATGAATATAAATCCTAAAAAAACAAGTCTCCTCTGCTTACCAAGACTATTTTTTTTAATTAAAAATACAGTAAAAACAGTAATATTGTGAAATATTATTTCAATTGAGGGGGGGGGGGGGCGTTTGCTATTTGAAACTATTTTAAAATGTAGTTTATTCCATTGAAGCAAATATTCAGCATTATTACTCTTCAGTGTCACATATGTGTAATTTATAATGTACAGTGTGTATAGTATTATGTATTATTTATATTGTGGTTTTCAGCAAAACTCCCCATCAGCTCTGTGGAGTTACTCTTGAGCGACAGTGCTGATTCTCTTTCTTGTCAACACACACTTTGGGAAGAAGAACTGTGTAAAAACAAAACACAGCTGTTCTGAAAGACAGACATGTGAGGAATTTGAATGGGTTTTGTCTAGTTGAACTGCGTTGTGAGAGATTCTCTGGAAAGGTTGTGATTTTGTGATGAGTTTTTAGAATAATGGCTGTGAGAGGGTATTTATATAATCTGTCGTTCATTGTATGTACAAACGTTGGAGATGCTCTGCCAAGCTTCTTTTGTCAAGGGCATGATGGTAAATATTTAATATTGGAATTAGATATTGTACTGGAACCTTTGTCTGAGATGTTTCTTTGAAAATTCCTTAGGAGAAAAACAAATAGACAACTGGGATGATGGTTTACATACAGTAAGAGTTTAGAGCTGTAAAATTAACGTGGAGGCCAGCTCAGATCACTCTGGAAGAACTTGATGAGACATGTTTGAGATCTCGGACTTCTGTCGGCAGACTTTGGTATCGTGGCAAATATGAGCACAGTTTGAGACACTGCTGAGATTTCTTCTGAGGAGACTCATGAGATTTTAGTGTTTTTTTGTTAGTAGGTATAAGGAGACATAAATGAACAAAATTATTATTTTGCTGTGCATTCATTCGTTCATTCATTCATTCTGTAAAGAGTCCACTGAAGGTGAGTGTAGTGATGAACCCAAATGCAGTTTATTTACAAAGGTGAAATCCAAAATGCAAACAGACGAAGACTTGACTTGAAACAGAATTGGCATGGCATAACCAGACTAGACTCACCAACAGCGGGTTACAACATCAACACATGACCAGAACCAAAGGCAATGACAAGGCTACTTATAACAAACAATGAGGGTCACATGACGTGAACAAACCAATGGGAAACAAGACACATGACCTGGACAACCAATCAGAACATGACACATCGAACAAGGGAACCAGTAGCAAGGAGACATGAGGGCAAGGGAAGCGTGAAATAAACAGGAACTGAGACTAAACTTCAAAATAAAAGACATGAAAACAAGAACATGAAACAAAACCCAAAACAGACCTTACACATTCATTCATTTTTATTTTTCTTTATTCTTTCTATATACTTTTTATAATATTTATGTATTTTTTTGTTTTAATTTTCTTTTTTTATTTATTTATACTTTTTATTACCTTTTTTAATTTCTTAGATTTGTAACTTTTTTTATATATGCATTCTTTCCATTCATTTATTGTTTTATTTATTCTTATTTTTTATTTATTCTTTTTGTTATTTATTTGTCATTTTTTTATGTATAAATTATTATTATTTTTTTTTTTTTTTATTCATTTTTATTTGTGTACTTTGTGTACCTTTTATGTTTCCTTTCTTTGGTAACATTTCATTTCACCCCTGAACTGTTGAAAAATGCTTTTAATTAAAGCATCATGAAGTAGATGATTGTTGGTTTTACATACACGGCTGATGTCAGATGTGTGTGTGTGTGTGTGTTTATGTGTGTGTGTGTGTGTGGTAATGTGGTCACATTAAGAACAGAAATATCTTTTATACAAATTTGACTTTTCAAGTGTGCATCTGGCTGTACACATAGCACATGTGGCCATGTCTGTGCAATTAAACTGAATGTTGCATTAGTCAGGTTGCTAGCCATAAAGCAAAAATACACAGTATGAATTATGTACAATTTGCACATTCACATTTGCATACTTGTGTAGTGTTTGTTTCTGGCCTTGTGAGATCAGCCCGTGTGCATGTACTGTACCACAAATCACCTGACACTGTCAGCTATAGATTCATTGACATTTACACACCCACATGGATCGATTTAAAAGTCACATCAGAGCAGCTGCAGATGTTTGAGCATAAACACAAATGATTAGCTGTTAAAGTCTGTGATATAGATTCACAGAAGGAGTTGGGTTTTATGTGAGTTTATTTGCTCTCTGCTTTGAATAATCACTGCGGTCAGCACTGGAGGATCTGTTATTAGTTTAGAATAGAAAGTTATGCTTTGATTTTTGAATGTCATGAATAAGTTTTGTTGTTGTTCTCATAAGGAACGTAATCAAAAGCAATGCGTACACAGGAAGCGTGCAGCTGGTTATCTTTTGAGGAAGAGCACAGCTGAATATCATCCCATAATTCATGTGACAAAGTGTTCGAAATTCTTTGCATGGTTTTAAATTGTGCTTTCGGACTGAACGGATCAGTTACATGAAGTGTTTATACAATTTTGACTTTCTTTGTTTAAAGCAATCCATTTTAAGATGAAGATTAGATCTTATAGAAATGAATTGGTGAATATGAACAGATGTGGTTAGTTATGAAGTGGCGGTTGATATGGATTATGTGTGGCTGCAGTTTTTCATATGTCTTACACTGTGACCCTTTTGTCTGCTGGTGTGTTTTAAGTGCACTATGTAGGCAGCAGGGGGCAGTGTGTATCTCCAGTGTACGGTAGCTACAACACAATATTCCATAATAATTGTACGGTATCAATTATGATGGATGAGGCACATTTTTGTCTTCTTAGCTTTTTGTTTGTTCATCAGTTTGTCGGTGTTAGAAATAAATCAGTATGGTAGATCGCTTCTCAGGAAATGGTTATTGCATAGATACAGAACACTAGACTTTATGAAGGCCAGGCAGACTTGCTATCGCTCATTCTCAGGGTTAGTGATTTGAGCAAACTCCTTACCTTAAGTACTGTACTTAAACTGATCATTTCCAGCACTATTTATGTTCCAGACATAAATTATTTCTTCAGAAGTTTCTAGAGTAAGAATAAAAAATAAATCCAGACTGCAGAAATTGTTCAATTGTTTATAAAAGCAATAAACAATGGAAAACTGTCCTGCTGTTTCAGATAAGATGCATAATATCATTTTGAGCCAGACGCTTCTTGCCGTTGGCTTCTCTGATGAGGGTATTTATGTGCTGGACGGCTGTATCTCTGTGCTCTTGGTGACCCTAGTGATGCTATCTGGAAGGTTTTCTTTGGCTCTGTCTGACCCGTATGATTCAACAGCTGTGCTAAGCTACAGTACTGACCCCCGTCTACACAGAAACACATTGACTTCATGAGAGGAAGTCACACAATGCACGGCTGGAATGCAAACACACAAATCTCTCGCACAGTTTGACTCATAAAGAGTCTGAACGATTCCTGGTGGCCAAAAATACATGTGCTAGATTGTTTTTCCTGTTGCTATTCATTCTTCAGAAATTCTTCAATATAAGCATATTTGAAAACATGGATAGAGGAAATAATGTAGTTTTTGCATAGATGTGGCGGTTCTGACAGGTGGTTTGTGTGCATTATATTCACAGTGATCTGAACATGTGGCAAAGTTGTTGAACAGATTTTCTCAAGCAGTGGATGCTACAGGCTGTAAAACATATATCACTTTTATGTGTGAGTGTTTGTGTGTGTGTGTGTGTGTGTGTGTGTGTGTGTGTGTGAGTGTGTGGTGTGTGTGTTGTGTGTGCATATCTGCACATCTCTGTGTGTTTGAGGATAATAGATTTATAACTTACAGAACCAAGAACATTCCATATGAATTCTTTATCTGCAGAGGTTGCAAATGATTAAAGACATAGTTCATCCAAAATTGAAAACTGTCATTGCTTACCTGCTCTCGTGTTGTTTCAAATCGATATGACTTTCTGTCTAACACCCAAAAGAACAATTTTTTTTAAAGAAATATAAAAAGAAAATTTACTTAGAAATGGGTGCCGTCAGAATGAGAGTCCAAACAGCTGATAAAACCATCACAATAATGAAGTTGTAAGAAAAAAAAATCCATAATTTAGATGTTTCTAACTTCAAACTTCCAGCTAAAATACTAGTCCACTATCAATAATATTGCTTTCTTGTCTGAATCAGGAGAAAAACATGCACCGATCAAGCACCCTTTATAAATATGTTAGTGGATTTTGATGTGAGAGGACAAGGAATGGACTTTTTCAATGGAGGAAGCATTATTATGGATGCACAGAAGTGATGGGTTAAAGTTAAAATGTCTTGATGCATTTTTTTCTTACAAACTTGCATATTTTGGCTTCACAAGATGTTAATTAATGGATTGTAGTGGTGTGGATTACTTGTGGATTTTTGTGATGTTTTTATCAGCTGTTTGGACTCTCATTCTGACGGCACCCATTCACTGTAGAGGATCCATTGGTGAGCAAGTGATGTAATGCTATATTTCTACAAATCTGTTCCCATGAACAAACTCGTCTACATCTTGGATCGTCAGAAGGTACATTTTCTGCAAATTTTTATTGAACTATTCCTTTAAATTTCAGTTTGGAAATTTTTTTTTGGTTAGAAACACACTTCTCAACACTTCTAATTTGCTATGAAACATAAACAATGATTACTGATGTGTGTTTTTTCGAGTTAGTGTGGTGTGTTCTCGTGAGTTTGAATAGAGGAAAATCAATTAAAAGATCGGCTGGCTCTTTGTTTGTGGTTGTTCTGTTTATGATGTCAGAGCTTTATGATCTATTGTTCTTTTTGACAGAATGTCTCTGTTGCTGAAACAAGTCTGTTGTAACTCAATGGAAACGTGCCTGAACATCATCTAACTCATGACATCAAATTCCCGGCCAGTTTTCTATCAACAAACTCGCACTGTGCTAAACTGAAAAAATACATTTAAATATCACATTGTCTTAACGCAAACTGCATCTGAAAGTTATGCTCCTGAAGAACAGAAGGATGGAATTGACTTTTTAAGATAAAACTGTATCTCTCCCAATAAAAGTGTTTTGCTTTCAGATATGAGAAAACTGATCTGTACAGAGTGAGCATGTTAAATTGTACTTATTGCAAAATGTATATATATATAAAAAAGAAAAACACTTAAAAAAAAAAAAAAAAGCAATTTAATTAAAAAATTAATTTAAGATAATTATTACTAAAAAATTATGAAAATTAAGGGGAAAAGAAAGGAAAATAAAAAAAGATTAAAATGCATTCAAAAACAGAGAAAAGACACAAAACTTAAATGAAAAATGTAAAACTACTTTATTAATAATATACCAAAAAAAAAAAAAAGTCATGTCAGGAGGGTATTTCTTGTTAACAGTTTTTCATGAGCATTTTCACCTTTGCTCATCCTTTCAGTTAAGATTGGTTTTTGCTGCTTTATCTTCAGTAAGTACATTATATATCAACGGTATTCAATTTAAAGGTGCAAAAGATCCAGTCTTTGACAGTCAAAATCGATACAGATGAGGATATTAGGCTGTGAGAGCCAAAGCAAAGGTGTCTTCATCATTTAAGCCCAATTTTATATGAATGTTAAAACGTAGCATTAGATGTTTTGATTAAAGCATAAAATACCATAATATGTATGCAGGTATTAAGTTCACACACTGTAAAAAAAAAAAAAAAAAGAAACTTGAGCCAACTTAAAATTTTAAGGAAACCAGCTTCATCAGATTTTGGAGTTTTCTCAACTTGTTGTTTTAAGTTTATACAACAAAAGTTGAGAATCTCCTACAAAAACAAGTTGAGCGAACTCAAAAATCTGCTGAAGCTGGTTGCCTTAAAATTTTAAGTTGGCTCAACTTTATTTATTTTTTATACAGTGCATACTTGTTTCTCTGAAAAACATCGCAACAGTCAGTTATTCTACTTTGAAATATTTGTTCTGTGTCGGAATGTCTGTTTTTGTTTTGGTCTGTGTGACTCCGCCCACTGACAGTTTACCCAATAGGATTTTGAGACCTCTGGTTGCCAGTCTTTTGTGATTGGCTAATATTTTTGGATGTGGAATGAGTAGCAGTGTTCACTATCGACGAGGTGTTGGTACTGTATATAAACACTGTCGGTCAAATGATTATGAGGTGATGGTAGTGAGATAAATACTGTGTTGGTTGCTAAATGAGCTGTTTTTGTACTAATTGTATCTGTGTGGACTGGGACAGGGACTTCTGAATGTTAATATTAACATTAGAAAAGTGAGAAAAATCCTTTTTTTCCTCATATGACCTCTAGTTTTTGCTGTTTTTTGGGGAGTGGGGGTTTGATTAGTTGGTTTTCAGTGTGTTTTACACTTTGTCTTCCTAATACGTGCCAGACTTCATTATGTGGTCGTGACCCCTGACCTGACCCCGCACACTGCTGGTAACACCCTCCTCCGAAACCCATGTCTCTGTCTCTGTGCAGGTGCGTGGCCTAAAGCAGGACCCCTGATGGAAGAAAACGCTGCCATTCCCACAGGGTGTCTCTTTCAATCCTTGATCAGCAGGTCGGCCTCGGGTCATGAAAGGGGTCATGACCTATTAGTGAAGGAATGTGGTTCATCTCCATTTCCTTGTTGATGTTACAGTCTGGATGTAGACGATTGTATGTGCAGAATTATTGACCTGTCACTCATTTTATTCACATTGTGGTTAAATATAATAGAAGTACTGGACATAGATTGTTTTAACATGTTAACAGTGTTGTCGAATTTTTCAGTGGTGAAGGAAGCGTCACTCTTTCTCAACTATAACTATATTCTATATTTGGTGAACTTTAACTATATTTGCCAAATATCCTTCTTCGGTACTTTAATCTATTTAGTGATGGTTAAACACTGGTAACACTTTAAAGTAACAGGGTTGCCAATAATAACATGCATTAACTTTAGATGTGAATTCTACTTGTAAAGCATTGCATTTCTACCTAAACTAGAACATATTGAGCAGATTTTGCTTCATGTGTCTTTCTTGAACATTTATAAACCTTCAAAGTTGTCTAGTTTTTAAAATGACAGACACTAGACGTGTAATGGTGTGATCACCTCCGGCAGCAGCTCCATTCTCTGATTCATGGTTTATTTCCTCCTCCAGCTCACATCGCTCGGCTCTTCAGGGGCCAGTTTGTTGTGGTGAAATAATTTATTGAAATAATGTTTTTGTCTTGTCGATCTGTGCTGCTCGAGCCGAATTGTTTCGTTCAGTCTGATTTAGTAAACTGATTCCACTAGTTCACTAAAAAGAAATAATGTTGATTTTCTTGCACAGACCGATCGTTTCACTTCGTAAGACCTTAATATATTGTCAGGAAACACTTTCTTTTATTCTCAAAAACGGGCAGCCGCTGAATTGCATTTTATGAATCAACAAAGACCAAGGTTTCAGCTAAAAGCCTTCTTTACTGTTCAACTCAAGAAAAACAAATCTTGGATGGCCTGAGGTTGAGTAAATTAACAGCTAATTTTAATTTGGGTGAACTATCCCTCTAAGGAGAATGTTTGAATATAATTGGGGTAACATTTTATTTTAAGGAGAAATTCTCACTATTATCTAGCTGCATATTATCATGCATATTACTGGCATACTGGCTGTTTATTAGTACTTACAAGCACATGTTAATGCCTTATTCTGCATGACCATATTTTAGGTCCCTTAATTCTTAGTGCCTTACTAAGTATTAATAAGCAGCAAAGTAGGAGTTTAGGGAAAACTTTTAAGTTAATATGTGTTCCCTGTGCTAAAGTGTTACCATAATTGGAAAAGCATAATGTTTTTACTATAGAGGTTATATACACATGTGTACTTGTATTTTCTCATAACCAGAATGCACCAAACATTATAAGTAACAACATGCTCATAGAGTAAAAAGATATGGAAACTGCCAATGTGATGGCTTTCTGTTGAGCACTTTCCCATGAAAACTCAACTGGCGGTCTGGATTACAGTAGCTTCAATTACATAATCAAAAAAACATTATTGTCAAATCCTGTTAAAGTGAAGAACAGCTAAATGTGTCTTTCATTACACATATGATTTACTCATTGGCAGCAGACCGTCATGGGCAAAATATCTTTTTATTAAGACTATGTTAGGTCATTTTTAAGATGGAAAAAGTATATTATGTTTTATTATGGCAGTGAATTTCCAGCAATAAGCATTTGTTGAGACCTCATTTGACCTATGCAACAAGCTTGTGAGTCTTACTCCAGCCTGTTTCTATATAGAAAAAAAGACTAATAATAGACCTGATATGTTATTTATTTTATAAAGTAGCTTTTTATACTTTTAGCAATAGTAATAGTGATGCTTAATTTAGCAAACAGTCCTGTCAATTGGTCATAATCCACCCCCATGCATACGGGTGAAGTTTCATAATTGTTTTGTATGAATATGTACATCCATAATTGTAAACATTTGGAAACAATTGTCCAAACATTTGCAAATCTGTAAACGATCTGCATCTGTAGTTCAGACTGTAATGTGTTTGTTCTCCCACTATCAGATGTGAACGAGTGTGAAGAGACCAATGGAGGGTGTGAAGCTCTTTGCTGTAACACCATCGGCAGCTTCTACTGCAAGTGTCCCGCAGGTCAAGAACTCAAAGAGGATGGCAAGACCTGCCAGGGTGAGTCCCATCCTCTCTCTCTCTCTCTCTCTCTCTCTCTCTCTCTCTCTCTCTCTCTCTCTCTCTGCAACTGATGCTTTTCAGCAGACAGATACTGTCTGCAAAGATGGCACTCTCACTAGAATACCAGTCAAACCACTTGCATGTGGGTTCTATTTCCTGTTTGATCCATTATGAAGATCAAAATTTACAACTTCCTACTTGGAGAAGTACAGAAGGTCACCTGGAAACTCATGCAAAAATCTAGAACTCTGATATCACTGAGATGCAGGACATTCACTATTATGCAAATAACCCTAGTAAAAAAGTAATATTTAAAATGCACTTATTTCATACTAAGTATAGTTCAAATCTATTATATAGATATATATTAGGGCTGTCAACGTTAACGCGTTAACGCATGCGATTAATCTAAAAATTTTAATGCGTTAATATTTTTTTAACGCAAATTAATCGTTTGATTAGGTTTGACCCCCAACTTCTTGCCGTCATCGCAGCGCGGAAGGTAATATTGCCTGCGTCCCAATGTGCACACTATCCATCCTAAATTCTATGTGATGTTAGTCATTTTCAATACTATTTATGGCAGATAGGGTGGATATATGCACATTGGGACGCAGGGATTGTGTAATTATGATGCGCTTGGCTCGACAACAGTGAAGTGAACGCAGAGAAAGAGAGAGTGTCCGAGAGAGAGAGAGAGCAACACTGTGCGAGAGATATGTATATTCATATGTGATAAGGGTACAGCAAACCAGTATTGCCAGGGTCTCGGTTTTCCCGCACAATTGGGCTGTTTTGAAGATACAATCGCGGGAAAAATGACAGAGCCGTGGGTTGCAGTGTTTTGGGCTACTTTTATAATGTACTGCGTCTGCCAAAAGTATACACATGTGATCTCAAAAGGAAGTTATTACAAACACTCGATGGTGGTTTAAATTGAGTTCTGAGTAAAAGTGTACTATTAATCTCATAAATTGTCTTATGTAGCATGATGCTAATATTAGCTCTAATGCACCTGCAGAACAGGTCCAATTCTTCTTCATAATGCATTTTATCATAATACTTCATGTAAAAGGCTGATAATGAATGAATTAAAACAAAAGAATAATAAGGATTATGTGTCATACCTGGCGAAGGTGTGAAAGGTTATATATATATATATATATATATATATATATATAAAATAACTTTATTTGGAGTACTACTTGTGCACAATGCTCATTTCTTAATGTTAATCATTACTGATGAAGACTGTATGCTTTTTTTAATAATATCGGTCTTTAAATGCAAGATATTTAAAGTGTACCTGAAGTATACTTGCAATAGTTCTACTTTAGCACAATCAAATATATTTCAGTATATCTTAAGTTAGACTTCATCTCTACTTCCGCACAATTCAAGTGCATTAAGTACAAAATTAGTTGTTCCAATTTAGCAGACTTTAAGTATACCTGTTTAGTATTTCAGAAGTACAATTGCAGGGTATTTTTATTAAGTACATAAATATTTAAATGTATTTGTAGAATACTTAGCATGAAAAATGTATTTCAAATACATTTTGGTATATTTACTTTTCACTAGGGAAAATATACCTAATAATTTATTTAGCGAGCATTTTCAGAGACAGGTTTGCAAAATGCAGAGATCCTCTCTGTCAATTATTTTACACCTCCAGAACAATTGGTAGCATTATTAGCATTACATAGATAGATAGATAGATAGATAGATAGATAGATAGATAGATAGATAGATAGATAGATAGATAGATAGATAGATAGATAGATAGATAGATAGATAGATAGATAGATAGATAGATAGATAGATAATGTCATTTATTATGTTAGTTAATGCCACAGTCTAATCATTGAACTCATATGACTCTGAAAATCCTCAAATACACTGAAGAATGTTGGAATTTGGTCCAATTTAACCCAGTTTCTCTGCTCGTATAATGTGTTTGGCACACACAAGAGACAGTTTCTCTGTCTGGTTCTTCATATCCATCTGAAAAATGCCACTGCGAGATTTATTCATCTTTCTGATATTTCAGATATTTGTATCCATCCTACACATGGTTTAGATCTTGTAACTCTTTCATATTAAACCAAATCCTGCTACCCATATTTTATATGCATTTGAATGCCAGAATATAAAAGCAGCAACTCTGACGGCTTCATGAACAGGTGAATAATGTATATTCTATTTATGTCAATAAAAATGAAAATATCAGAAAAATATTGGACCACAGAATACAGCAATTATCCAATCAGAATCAAGTAGTCTAGAGAGCCAAACTATTTTATTCCTTTTATATGACTTCATGGTAGATAAAATTAGAACAGTAGAATTAATTCCACTCATATTGATTACATTTGTGCATAAGTGTTGTGAAATACATGAGATGCAGACATGGAAGGAGGAGAGAGAGTGTCAGCTGAAGGGCTTTTCACAGGCAGGGAGGGAATAAAACCTGCTGTTTCAGTCCGTCCCTCTCAGACTGCTTAGACTCTCATGAGACGTTTGCTGCTTTTTCAATCATAGACACAGTCAGGCATTTATGATTCAATATCTGGTAAATCATGACAGGCTGGTTCATGCTTTGTCTCGTGTGTATGGGGCTAAATTTTCATCAAGCTGATCTGGCCTATTATTCTGGCTATTGGAATCATTTGAGACACTGCCACAGGCCAAACTGTTTCCATGGATACAGCCGATTCACTATGGGATACCAGATACCAGGTGAGAACATTTATTGGTCCATTTAAACACAGGACTTCCACCTGAGATGTTCTGCATTAGTGTCTAATAATAGTTTCTGTATTGTTAAGAAATATAATGGAGTAGGAGTTCCAAATATTTGTAATATTTATATGTATTAATTTCTAAATTTATTATATATAATAGTATTACATATTTTGAATTAGATTTACATTTTATATTTTTAGTTTTCGATTTAATTTTCGATTTAATTTTATGTGCTTTTGTTAGTTTTATTAGTCATTTTTATTTCCCTTGCAAAAAGTAATATATTTAAAATGCATTTATTTCATACTAAGTATAGTTCAAATCTATTAAATATTGCTTGCTTACTGATATAAAAATTATAATTAAACTTTATTTGGAGTACTACTTGTGCACAATGCTCATTTCTTAATATTAAGCCTAAAATGTGTTTTAATATCACTATTGATGAGGATTGAACTATCCCTTTAAGTACAAAATTATTTGTTTCAGTTTAGCAGACTTTTAAGTATACCAGTTTAGTATACTAAAAGTTCATTTGCAGGGCATTTTTATTAAGCTCATAGATATGTAAATGTATTTGTAGAATAGTAGAATAAATACAAAAAAATTCAAATACATTTTAGTATATTTATTTTTCACTAGGGTTAACAATAACAAAACTGATATTCATAGAGTTCTGGGTAAGTTACTCTAAAAATGTATTAATTACTAGCTACTAATTACATCTTTAACAGTGTAATTAGACTTCTGACCTAATTACTCTCTCTAAAAAAGTATTGCATTATTATTTTCTAAATCCCACATCAACCTCGAACAGTAGAACACTACAAGAATTGCAAAATTCCATAAATTATTCTTGAACGTTACATTTTAACATTAGATGTGCAATTTTGATGTTAAATACACTATTGTTTTATGTCGAATTGTGTTATAGTCTATTCAATATTTAATGCAATTACATCAGAAGTAACTGTATAGTAAATTGCAGAAAAAAATAAGCGTAATCCCTTACTTTTTCAAGGTGAAAGTAATTACGGTAAATTACAGTAATTAACACTGTATACATATTATCTTTTTCTCTTATGAAATTAAAATACATATAAATTCTGAAGAAAATGTGGGTGGTTTTTGCCACAAGCCACCAGCAAGTCTCTAAGATGTTTTGATTTCTCAATTAGCAAGCATCAGTAATTATTTTCATGTTTAAAATGTCACAGTCGTCACTGAACTAAAACATCTTGTTAACAGTATAAGGACGTCTGTCATCAGCGCAGAACACGGTCAGGAACTTCCTCCGCTGACTCAGCGCGTCGGTCGCCTCGAGCTACATCTATAAACACTGTTTAGAGTTCCAGAGTATTCAAGAGAAGCCAAACCAAATGCTTTCACCAATGTGGGGAAACATTTCTTGGTAATTTAATTAAAACCCAAACCAAACAGCAGTATAGATGGAAAGTCAGCTCTGGTCTGCCAGCTTTCCTGGCTGGAGACACTTTTCTGGCACAGGCATGAATCAGTGGCTCAGAATCAGCATGCATAGTTGAAGTATTACTCCAGCGTGTGGGTTACCCTGATTCAAGTGACAGATGAACCAGAACTAACCTTTGAAAAGCCGAGCCAGATATCGGAGTTCTTAGGGCTGCAGTAATCAGCAAAATTGGTGAATGTTGTGTTTTGGCGACTGCTGTTGCTTGTGCTTTCCAGAATCTGGGGGGATTTGCTGAAAGATGCCACATCAGTGGGGATTTAAATATCAAAAGAGACTGTTCAGAAAGTCAATTCAGTTCCAGGTTTGTTTGATGTTCTTAGCATTGGAAAGAAAATGGAAAGTTTTACACACATCCCCAAAGATTCAAAAGAGATCTCAATTTTGTCTCAAACTATGCCCAGATTTGCTCTAGATATAGGATGCAGATTTGTAAACTTTTCTTATTTTGTTTAAATGCCATGTTTTTCCCATTCAGCACTGCCCTTCATATGCTAGAAGATACTTAAATGTTTCTCAGAAGACAAAATAAGTATGGTTTAACCTGATCTTCATATTCAGAAAGTCTTTACCCCCCCAGCATGCATTATGTTTCCTTCTGGAGCATCAGTGTTTAAACCTTTGTGTATGAGTTGCATATGAGATTGTAAAAAGATGAATCTTAAAATCATTCAGCCGCTGCTGAGAAGGGATCAAATATGCAAAAGAAGAAGATCTTGTGGGACCTGGAGGATTTTTCTGAAGAACAGAGTGCAGTTTACCTGCTCAGTACAAACAGAACAACCATAACACAAAAATAAACTAAATAAATCAATGTAAGTAGACATCTTTTATATAAATATCTTATTCAGGACAGTACTAAATAATGTTTTATGATCCCTCTTATTTTGGTATAATACTGTATTGACCCGAATATAAGACAACCCCCTTTTTCCAGATGTACCTTTTGGAAAAAGGCTTTTTGAAAAACAAATCTTGTGTTTTACTGACAAAAAAATAAAAAAATTCTTCATATTGCATATTTTTCCTATTTAAAATGTTAGTTTTAAAAATAACAGGTAGCCCATCTGAATTATATAACATTTAGTCTATCCATCTCATAGTGGCCTACCAAAATTGTATTAACGGTAGAAGTGAAATCTTATTGTAGCTTATCAAATCTGGGTACTGTCTTATGTTTTAAAATCACTTACAGAGGAAGTTTGATCCCATCAGGCTAACATGACAGTCACAACTCATACTGCTGTCAGCTTTTCTTTTTCGCAATCTTTACAACACGTTACATTCGTGATTGCATTACGCATTTCATGGCACACTCGTTTTACGCGTATTTGGCACCACCTATTGTTGTGGGTGTATTATTGACATTTGAGAGTTTTTTCAGATATATTTCCAAGAAAAAAACATGGTCTTCTATTCGGGTCAATATGGTAATTAACATTTAGCAGATTCTGCAAGGCGTATGGAAACTTTGTATATATAAATATATATAAAAAGATAATTCCGATGTTTTCTTGCATTCTGATATTTTTTCATCACAATTAGAAGTATAATACATACTTCTAAAATAAGTGAAATGTTTTCTTCTCAAATTCTCATTAAAATAAATATTTTTATTTAAATCGGCATACTATTTAAATTTTAATTTGTATTTCATGTTGTCTTGCTGTTACAGCCTGCACAGTTGGTGAGAAAATGTGTTCAATGTTCTTTGAAATAATGACACAATGCAAATAAATCGATGACCTATTTAAATGTGTGCAACAAAGTTTAAACAAACATTTTCATGCTTTGCAGGAAGCTTGTGATTATTGAGGCCTCCTGGCATCTCAGTCAGTAATTAAGATTCCACGTAGGTAAACAACCGGCTGGTTCCCATTACCAACTGACTTTATGTAGTGTTTAGTGCCAGCTATCCTATAGTGCCATGAATACTCAAAATTGAGCTCAGCTGGTGAAGTATATAACAAGATTGTTACCAGATTTAAATAACTTCTTTAGTCAAACTTTCAAACCTTGATTTGACCAAACTCACACATGAATCTTTGTACAGGAAAACTGTATATTCCATTTGGCTCCTATTAGAGAATTATAGCTATTAATGGAAAACCGGCCAATGAAAATATCTCCTGCGGTAATGTCATGAGGTGACAGAAACACAAAGCTGGTCATTAGTATATTAGAGGTCAAAGGTCGCTCGAACACAAAGCTCATTTGTTCATTTTGGAGTCAGTGGCGCTTGTGTTGGCGGTGTCTCGCAGGTTTTGTTTGGAGAGAAAGCAGTGTACATGGTAAAGAGACCTGCTGTGAGATCGTATGGATGTAGACAGTCGTAACTGAGTGATTTTTAGGATTTTTTCCTCTTAGCAGGAGAGGACACCCTCAGGAGCGGCCTGCCAATCTGCTCGTGATCTTTATGGTCAAATCAACAAGAGTCGACTGCCTGTGCGTTTGAATTTCATGTTTGCTTACTCGGAATCAAGCAGCAAAAATGTGGCAGAAACGTATTTCTGAACTTAAAGTGCTGGGAAGCGTCTTTGAAACTAATTTCTCGATATGAAAGCTATTTATTAATTAGTGTATTAAAGTAAATGTTGCTTGTTTCTTGAGAAATTAGAAATATTAATTGATTTTGCATATTTATTTAAAGGGGACCTACTATGCAAAATTCACGTTTGTATTGTTTTTAAACACTATATGTGTCAGCAGTGTGTGTGCACAACCACCCTGCTGTGATAAAAAAATCCATCCACTACGTTTCCTTTAAAAATATTTATTTTCAAATATAGTATATTTACATTTAGGTGGGAACAATGTGAACAGATGAATTTACACTAAACATTTTTGTGTTTGTTTTGTTTTGTTCTTCTGAGGTTGGGTTAAAAAGAAAGTTAATGGAGTATATTTTATAAGAAAGTACTATTTTAGTCTTTCTACTTCAGAATTTTGAGGACCAATTTCCTTTTTGCTTTCCCTCCTTTTCCAGTGTTTACACTAACGAAGTCAAGCGACATGGGAGGAATAGGAATAGTAACTGCGCCAGTGCAACATGTCTATCTTAAAGCTGATCTCAGAGCAGTAACAGTGTCTTTCTCAACAGACCATGACTGTTAGTTCTGATCTCAGTGGGCAGTGTAGCTTTAAGAGCCACAAAACCTACAACATTTCAGTGACCGTGAATGTACTTGTTTTCTCTTTTTTGTGGTTTGTTCTCTATCTTGATGGTAAGCGTGCGAAACAAACGGCCACTTCTCTTTGTTTATTTGTAATCTACTGATGTCAGACATTTTTCCAAGGCAAGCAGATTCTGTTTTGAATTTGAACCAACTGATTTTGTATGCTGAAATTAGAGGTGAATTAAAGACGTATACAGGTACCAGGCCTTATTCGTAACTGAATCTGATGAATGATTCATAACACAGTATTAAATTGTGTGTTTATATGTTCTTCCGTAGATATTGACGAATGCCAGGTGCATAACGGCGGCTGCCAGCACAAGTGTGTGAACACCAGGGGTTCGTATCACTGCCAGTGTAACGCTGGATCTCGACTGCACGTGGACGGACGCACATGCATCGGTAAAACAGCCAGACCTGCCCAGGTTCACGTTTCACCACAAAATCAAAGGACATCAAATCTGGTGTAAAGGAAATGAATGTTTTTAGGACCGTTAAAAACTATGAATTACTGTGTCAAGTATCGCTCTATCCATCCACCCATCATCCATCAATTCTGCCCTACAAAGGCAAAAGACTAACTCGCTGGAGTGTGAAACTGAGAAAAATGACTTTAAAGTTTTTTTATTTGCCCAGCCAAATTAATTATAGGTAGGACACTGGAAATTTGGCAATTAGATGTTTTTGTAATGAAAATGATCTACATTAAAAACACTGTGAGCTGAAATGTGAGCTCTTGCTTTGCATTGTCTGCAAAATCACACCAAGGCAAAAGACAGTAACTTCCACATTATCAATATTTGGTTGCTGATCACCATTTACAAAATCGTTACAGTAACACCTGTATAAAATCTAGTGAGCATGGGCTCATATATACATCTCAAATAGGCTATTAAATATAGGAATTTTTTTGACCATAACAAGCAGACTAAAAAGTTAAATGTGAGTGGATACCATTTTGCAACCAATTTATTTGCTAAGCTCAGTAACGTAAAAGAATGCTAGACATTACGTAATTGCTTTTACAGTATCTCACAGAAGTGTCTTTTCATGTGACAACACTGAAGAAATGACACTAAATTTGCTGTCACCTCAAAATAACTCAACACACAGCCATTAATGTCTAAAGCGCTGGCCACAAAAGTGAGTAGACCCCTAAGTGAAAACGTAGGGGTGTATGATTCATAACACAGTTGAATGAAAATAGCCAAACCTAAAAGAACGATTTGTGGATTGATGTGAACGCCAGCGAGCAGGAATGCTCAGAATGCTTGTCGATTAAACATCTCCGGTGATGTTCGTTGTCATGGATTGATTTTATCGGGTTAAGGAAGGATATGGATTTAATTGCGAACTGTTAGTACTGATGTTATAATTGATCATGCTACATGCTACGGCATTCTAGTCCACAAGTGTCCAACTAGAAGAATAATCTGCATTATAAAAAGGAAAAAATAGCCTAATAATAAAAAAATCTTTAAAGGTTATTCACGATTATGTATTGCTGCCAAGGTATCTAGTCTTTGCAGTGCTTTGTTACATGGAGCTGTTTGGTAGATCACGATCTATCTAATTCCTTTGTCTAATAATCTGACAGATCAGATGTATGAAAGCTATACAAGTTACACTGTTATTAAAACACGGCAGTCTTTAATGGTCAGTAAAACAAAGGGAGAGCACCTTATAACTCCAAGCTGGCACTGTAACTTCATATTGACGCGCGGCTAAACAAAGGCAGGAAGCCATAACTCATTTTGAGCGAAAGAGCCGTAACTGGTGTTATACGGTGCTCTGCTTTGGTTTCTCTGGGGCTTTTTGAAGTTACGGTTAAGACGACACATTATTTTCTCTGAAAAACAATTAAATTGACTCAAGATACTTATGCACATGATAAAGGATGTCTTGAATGTCCCAAAAATATCAATAACTCATTTTCGACCAAAATCGAAGTTACGGTCTTTTGCCTTTGCTTGTTCTATTGTACTATCCGTCATCCATCCATCTATCCATTGCTCTATTGTTCCATCCATCCATCGCTCTATCATTTCATCCATCCATTGCCCTATCATTCCATCCATCTATTCATCCATCGCTCGTGTTCCATCCATCCATTTATCCATTGCTTTATTGTTCCAGCCATCCATTGCTCTGTCATTCCATTCATCCATCCATCCATCCATCCATCCATCCATCTATCCATTGCTTTATCATTCCATCCATCCATTCAATGCTTTATCGTTCCATCCATCCTCTCTAACGTTTCATCCATCAATCCATTCATTGCTTTATCGTTCCATCCATCCGTCTGTCAGTCCTCTGTCGTGTGTGTCATGTGTTCCCGCCTCATGTTTCCTTATTTGATTTGTTTCCTGTCCTTGTTTAGTGTGATTATTAGTTAATTCTTTTCCAGCTGTGTTTTAGTGATTATCCTGTGTATTTATAGTTCTGTCTGTTCAGTTTGATTTCGTCTGGTCTACTCGTTACTCCCTGGTGTTCCTGTCTGTGTCAGCCTTGCCTTGTCTTGCCCTGCCTTGTTTGGAGTGATTAAAGACTGTTATCTGAGTTTACATCCTCGTCTGCGTGTTCCTGTATCCTCCTCGTGTGTGCACCATGACACCGTCCATCTATCCTTTGCTTTATTGTTCCATCCATCCTCTCTAACGTTTCATCCATCAATCCATTCAATGCTTTATCGTTCCATGCATCCATCTATCACTCTAACGTTCCATCCATCCATCCATTCATTGCTTTATCATTCCATCCATCAGTCTATCGTTCCATCCATCCATCCATTGATCTGTCATTCCATCCATCTGTCTATTGCTCTGTCGTTCAATCTGTCCATCCATCCGTCCATTGCTTTATCATTCCATCCATCCATCGATTTATAATTCAATCCATCCATCCATCCATCCATCCATCCATCCATCCATCTCTCTAACGTTCCATCCATCCATCCATTCATTGCTTTATCGTTCCATCCATCCATCTCTCTATCATTCCATCTATCCGTATATTGCTCTGTCATTCCATCCATCCATCACTCTATTGTTCTATCTGTCCATCGCTCCATCCCTCTAGTGTTCCATCCATCCATTTCTTTATCATTACATCCATCCATTCTTCCATCATGCTATCGTTCCATCCATTGCTTTATCATTTAATCTATCCATTCATTGCTTTATCGTTCCATCCATTCATCGCTCTATCAGTCAATCCATCCATCCATCCATCCATCCATCCATCCATCGCTCTATCGTTCTATCCACCCACCCATCTATCTATCTATCCATAATTTTATTGGCAAAACAAGTTTAACAAGTTTCACATGTAACCATCTGAAAAACATTTTGATTTAACTGACATAATGTATTGTACAATGCAGTCTTCCTCTAAAGGTAAAAAGTGAGAGAAAGCAAGAATGACGGACAGCTGATCAGACACACAGACGACAGAGGATGGAAGTGGAGAATACTAATACATAATAAATTACGTTTCTGGCATTTATCTGTCTGCTGTATGTGAGCTTATAGAGACTGATTTATAATTGAGAAGTTGAAAGTGATTTTCGCTGAGTTCCTTCATTCATGTTTTGGTTGGTTGAGTCATTGATGTTTCTGCAGCAGGAGTCATTTGAACTCGGGGTCTGCTAGAGTCAAACACTTCACGAAGAGTCTTTCCTTTATTATGACTCGTTTGATCTTTAAATTGAACAATAACAGCCTAGTATTGTCTTCTCATAGCGTCTCCACCTGTGTGTCTTTCTGTCTGTCTGCGTGTATTTAGCCATCCACTCCTGCAGCGTTGGGAACGGCGGCTGCGAGCATTTCTGTGTCCAGCAGACAGCGGGTCATTTCCAGTGCCGCTGCCGACCCGGTTACAGACTCGACGTGGATGGGAAACATTGCAAATGTGAGTATGACCACACTGATATTCAACTGCAGGACTTTCCCCATGAACATTACAGATTTATGATGGTAGCATGAACATGAAGACATATTTACGATCACAGTTGTTGACAGTGGGATTTAAGTGAAATTAAAATTCAAAGCACAGGTGGAGACAGACTGAATGTGTTACAAGCTAATGAGACGTGTTTATTTTATACGCCTTTGTTATTATGGAACCTCTTCCAATTAAAACCAACTAATAGATGTTTTTTTAAAGAATAGGGTGTGTATTCCTTTAAAAAGCATTTATTTGTCATGTTCAAAGCACACTTTGTGGGAACCGTGTATGTTCCCACTTTTTTCCAGTGGGAACATACACGGTGAAGTTAGGCAAAGTTTTTCTGTTTTGGAAAAGCACCATAAAATTTGTCAAAATTGCATTACAGTTTGGATGAGTATGATGTGAAATTTGTTTAACAGTGTACACATATGATTTTCTTTCTTTTCTGTGGAACACAAACATAGTAGTTAAGCAAAGTTTCATCCCTTTTCTTTCAATACAACAAACGTAGGGGCTATGAAGCTCCAAAATGGACAAAAGCATAAAATAGTCATAACTCTGTTAGAAGTTTTGGAAAGCCATACTAATTAGGCAACAATTTAAAAAAAGTTATTGTTCACTACAAATGCTCCAAGTTTAACACCAATTATGTCAAACCCCATTAGTAGGATTGGGAGAATTTATGCAGTGAAAAAAGACTTTTGAAACAAGAAATTTTGGCGAGAACAAAGTCATATAACTTCAGAAGACTTGAAATATGTAGTACTTTTACGAACATCTGTGTTTTTCTTTTTCTTTTTCTGTCCTTTTGACATTCAGCATAAAGACATTCAGGTTTGTGTCAATATGAGGGAAAGTAAATTATGTTTTATTTTGTTGTAATAGTTTAATTGCTTTCACTAGCAATGAATAAAGATAAAACTTGACTGTAATGATCTCCACGCACAGATATGAATGTGTTTGCTCTGATGAACAGGTCATAGTGGAGCTGTTTTCTGTAAGGTTGAAGCATTTATCAAACATCATTGACATGTAATGCATGATAACTTCTATTCCCAGGTGCAGATAAGTGTCCTAATGACAGAGAATCTAGCTGAAGTTTAACTCTACAAGTAATATAAAGCATTTCTTTTAACGTCTTATTGTTCAAATGTATTTCACGCCTAGCGTTTCCATTCTTTGAAGTCCCCAAAGAATCACAAGAACTGCTTGAGGAGATTTAGTGGAAATATGATTTTGGTCTTTGGGATGAAGTTGCCCTTTGATTCACTTGATGACATAATATCACAAACTGGTGACTTCAGCAGGGACATATCTTTGTGTCTCGTCTCGGAGGTCATCTGGAGTTGAACACAGACATGTCTTTCTCTGATGAAGGGTCATGATTGCAGAATAATTTCTGCCATTCTGTTTCTGTAAAAGTGTAATTGTTGGCTGCAGACAGATCGTTTCACTGCAGCTGTTGGACGGACAGAAACATGTTAAACACAGAGTGTATGAGAGGAGTTATTCAGAGCAGCTGGATGAGGATGATGGTACATTTGTGTTGCAAATATGATAAATAATCTCGCAAAAACATGTCCAGGTCAACCCTAATAATAATAATAATAATGAACTTAATAAATATATAACTTTCTAAAATAATACATAATAATAAATTCATAATAAATAACTTTCTAAAAATAATAATTACAATGCAAAACAAACAATTATGCAAAATATATTTTTTTATTTCTCTTTATTGAGTTTGGGGTGAAATATGAGGTGTTTTTTTTGGCAGGTTCTGTGAGATTAACTCACTTAGTGCCAGCAACCTAATAATGGCATTAATAGTAAAGCTGTGACACAGTCTGTTCTTATGTCATCAGCGGAGAATCCGTGTGCGGAGCGAAACGCTGGTTGTTCTCAGGAATGCCACAGGGATGGAGATCAGGCCCGCTGTGGATGTGGTCCAGGTTATCAGCTGGCTGAAGATGGCAAGACCTGTGAAGGTAAAATGTACCTGGGATGGTGAGCTATATTTAGTGTGGATTACAGAGTTTGTGTCAGATGCTTATAGAATAGAAAGCTTATGTCATTAATGTAGCAATGGTCATCATGTCTTCATACTCAAGTGATCTTTAAAGTGTAGCATACATCTTTGTATGTGTGTTGTCTTTGTATCAGACATTGACGAGTGTCAGACGGGCCAGGCGAACTGCGCTCACGGTTGCCGTAACACCAGGGGATCTTTCTTGTGTGTGTGTCCCGCTGCCTATGAGCTGGGTGTTGATGGCAAGCAGTGCTATCGTGAGTATGATCTGAGACTGGACCGACCCTGTGAGATTGCATGCAACACATCTCATACTATATGTGCTCAAAACAAGAAAGGGCCATTAAATCATTTGTTTCTCATCTGTAGTGTAAATTGTAGAATAGAATGAATTATATACATATATATGCAAATCAAATATGCACACAAAAGGGTAGGTGTATATGTTTATATGTATATGCTGTTGAATAGTGTGAAATAACCACATCAAACTGGAGATGTGCACTCCAGCTTCACTTCAGCGACAGACGCTAGTCAAGTGAGCGCGGAAACAGTACTGTGCTCATAGCGCGTGCTCTTCAATTGCACGCACAAATGCGCCAGTGCCAGCATGCAATGTCCTAGTTATGTTGTCAGTTAAGTCCTAAATGTTCCAAAAAGGCAACTAAAACTGCCTTAAAACGGTGCATGCATTTAAGTATTTGTTATATGAGTTACATTTAAGCATATGTCTCTGAAATGGTTTTCAAAACTGTCCTGGAGCAGCTCAGCACTGTCTCTCTCATCTAACACACTGGATTCAACTCGTCAGTTCATTAGTAGAGACTTTAAGACCTGAAGTGAGTCAGAAAAGTTAAAGAGTTGTGAAAAATAAAAATAAATGCTTCTCAGATCCGCGTCATGTTCAGCAGCGGCAGCTCTTAAAGCAATAGCAACCAAATAACCTAATTACCCAGCTGCTGTCATGTCTGTTAATCAAAGAACAATAGAAAAATTAGGAAATCAATAACTTTTGTAGCTTTAAGGATTAATCTATTTAATTTAGAATTTAGTGCTTGATAACTTTATTCAATTTCTCTATATTTCCAACTTGCTGAAGGGCACAGGTAGCTAAATATGACATTTATTATAATGGGTTTATGTGAAGATTTTTTTATGTGAAGTTCACTTAAATTAGAAGTTATTTAAATGTCTAATAAATGTTAAAATTGATAGCTCTCTGTTATACTGTAATGCTGAACGGCTATAGTCTGTGGTTAAATAATAAGGGGAAAAGAACAACAGACGTCGGTAGTATTGATATTAGTGATACTGGGCTTCAGTCATAAAAAAAGATGGCATTGAATAAATATAAAAAATGTTTATGTTGTTTGTACATTAATTTGAAGATTGAATGTGAAATTATTGCAATATAACAGTAATAACAGTATATGTCAAAACTTTAATGTTAGGTGGGATTAATCGCGATTAGTCGTGCAATTAATTTGATTTGTTGCTTTTTTTAATCGATTGACAGCACTACTATATATTTTTAACAATTTTCAAAAACAATACATTTTCAAAAATTATGTTTTATCATTGTGCATTCCAATTTATCTCACAACGGCATATTGAACAAACAGATTGATCAAACAGCAGTCGGGTTATTTTGATTAGGTAAAAAACTAAAAACTACAGCTAACTAACACAATAAAACACAATAAAAGCATGATAACATAACAAAAAAAAACATTTGTCATTTGTTTTGGCAAATAAACTCTTCATATAGTTCAATAATGTTTTTCATTTAACATTTTGTAAAATAAAATAAAAAGTTTATTATAAAAAATGCACAAAAGTACTATTTTTACATTTTATATAAAATCTATATTTTATTAATATATAATTAGATATTATATATTTTACAAAACATGTTTTAATCTATGAGAAATCAAAGTTGTGAGTCTAAACAAGTTGTGTTCCAAATTTAAGGTTGATATCTCAAAAAATGAGCTTTCAGTAGGATTTTCTTTGGGAGCACTTCCAAACATTTCCACTTGATGAAATTTGATTCCCATTCATTTCCAATGTGGTGTGTGGGTGTGTTTTTCACTGTCAGGTATCGAGATGGAGATTGTAAACAGCTGTGATCATGATAACGGCGGTTGTTCTCATCACTGTGAACATTCAACCAGTGGACCTGTGTGCAGCTGTAACCAAGGTTACCAGCTGGACGTCGACCACAAGACCTGTATCGGTAAAGAAAACGAATGTGACCATTTCCTGTTTTAGTCACAGTAACCATGTGAGGTAAAGATATGTGTGTTCTCGTCTGTCAGATATAAACGAGTGCGTAGATGGCAGCTCGTGTTGTGAGCACGACTGCACAAACTATCCTGGAGGTTACGAGTGTTACTGTACAGCTGGATATCGACTGAACGCTGATGGATGCAGCTGTGATGGTATGACATTCATAGAGAGAGAGAGAGAAATTTAGGAATTCCCACATCTAGATCCAGATGTGTGTGTGATTACAGATATAGACGAGTGTTTGGTTGCAAACGGAGGATGTGATCACCTGTGTCAGAACAACGCCGGCTCCTTCCAGTGCTCCTGTAGACGCAGGTATCGTCTCGATGAGGACAGACACTCATGTATATGTGAGTTTTAATGTTGTGAATAAAACATTTATTTTGTTTTATTACCTTTATTTCATATCCAGATGGAGTTGTTAGGCAGAATGATGTGTCAGTTTTCTCATTTTGTGTGCTAAATATATTTATTTGCATTGTAAAAAAATAATTGTATAATAACTGTAATAGTATAATACTAATATAATTGCTTTACATTTTCAAAAGCTGAAGTGATTTAGAATATGCATAGCTTAATTTTTTTACTAATTGCAAAAGCTGAATAATCGATCAAAGCCTATTGATGAATCGGTGGAATTATTGCCGATTAATTGTACTAATAATCGTTAGATTAATTCATTATCAAAGTATTGGTTTGTTGTCCTAGTGCTGGAGGATTCAGTGGAGGCGTTGAGCAGCGGTCAGGCGGTGGACAGACCTCAGATCACTATTCTGCAGGATTATGAGCAGATCCTGGAGCGATACGACGACTACGAGGACGACACGGGAGAACTGCGCGCTGAGAGCACCTTAACTGAGAAATTCAGTGAGAAACAAAGTTTTTTTTTTTTCTTTTAAATATGTAAATATGTATATATTTATATATATATATATTTTTTTTTTAATAGTTTTAGCTTCTTTGATGTTTCGTTAGTTTTAGTTATTTTACTAGATAAACTATAAATGAAAATGAGAAATGTTGCTTTGGCAGCTTGCTGAAATAATTTTGAAAAATTCAGTTAACAAAAAGGTTTTGTTTCTATTAATTATATCTGCAATAACCCTGATGCAAAGAAGCTTTTGATTGTTTTTCATGGACGAATCTGGTCTCCTCTGGTTTGTGAAGTATGCTTGAAGGATTCGTTCGGCTTCGACTGCAGTCTGTCTTGTGAGGACTGTGCTAATGGAGGAGGGTGTAACAAACTCAGAAACGGCTGTGACTGTCCTGACGGATGGATGGGAATCGTGTGTAATGAGAGTGAGTTTCTCTGAAAGAGCCACAACTGAGTACTGATCATAAATATATATCAGCAATCACAAACGGAAAGCTCAGGCTTGATTACATCAACAGAAAGTAGTTTCAAAGGTGGAGAAAGATTTTATTTTTTGATTAAAACGGATAAATCATGCACATTAAAACCTGACACATTTAATAAGATCCCATTATAACCTTGTAAAGCCTAATGTATGAAATATTAATGAGAAAAATGTAATTTGAAATGGAACAATTTGCATATGTGTTTTTGTTGAGTATCATATTTGATACATCAGGGTTTTATGGCTCATATAGTTTGATACAATGAGAATATGGATCTCATACTATTCAGATCTCATACTATTTGGTGCAGATGCTGATATTTATATTGTCAAAAAGTGATGAAAAGATGAAATGCTGATAACTTGTACTGTAAATCAGTACGACTGATCTTTATAACAGTATAGCAGATTACTTACATAAAATAATATACAGCAAATATCAGTTTTCACTCTATATCTCCAATAATATTTAATAGTAAGATGACCTAATGAGGTGTAATCTTAGTAAGATGATATTTAAATGCTTAGTTTTATGATCAGAGATCTATAGTTTTAAAGGCAATACAGTATGGAAACTTGTTTCCACCACTGAATAAAAAAAATAAAAAATGTATTAGCCATTTTTTATCTCACAAATCGGACGTTTTTGTTTTTTTCCCCAGAACTGCATGATATAAAGTTGCAATTGCATGTTTTTCTCCCAATTGCAAATTTATATATTGCAATTCTGATTTTATAACTAACTATTTCATGTTATAAAGTCAAAATTATTGGATATAAACTCGCAATTCTGAGAAAAAAAATCAAAAGTCAGTCTTTTATTCTTCGGCATTGAACTTTCCTCGCAATTGTGAGTTCATGTGTCAATTCTGAGAAAAGTCACACACACAGTTTTTATTGTGCTACATGTCTTTAAAAGCTCCTGACCTCTTTCTTGTGTGTGTGTGTGTGTGTGTGTTGTCCAGCATGTCCAGAGGGCTGGTTTGGCAGGAATTGCTTGTTAAGCTGTAAGTGTAAGAACGGCGGCGTGTGTGATCCGGTCACTGGGAGCTGCCGCTGTCCACCAGGGGTCAGTGGAGACCTGTGTCAGGACGGTCCGTTTACAGAACACCTTCACTGTATGGAGATAAATAAAAGACAAAATGCAAACCGCTTATAATATTGATATTGATGCAATCACTTCAGGTTGTCCCAAGGGTCTCTATGGGAAGTTCTGTAATAAGAAGTGTAATTGTGCTAATAATGGACGGTGTCATCGCACTTATGGAGCGTGTCTGTGTGACCCTGGACTGTATGGAAGGTTCTGCCATCTACGTGAGTGCTGTACTTGGACATTATAACTACTCTGTGCTTTGTGGCGTACTTAAAAACAGGGTCCATTTGCAACGTTACATTAGATCTCTTATGACTTCCTGTCTTGTGTATTCATGCAGCGTGTCCTAAGTGGACGTTTGGCCCGGGCTGTTCTGAAGAGTGTCGGTGTGTTCAGCAGAATACCGTAGAGTGCCACCGTCATCATGGCTCCTGCATCTGCAAGCCTGGTTATCGGGGCGACACCTGCAAAGACGGTCTGTTTGCATGAGAACATCTGAAGTGTCATTGATGCAAGGTTGCATTGCACTGAAAAAATTGCATTGTCGTATCTGCGAGTCATCTGTGTCAGGTCACCTGTAGCGTTTTGTTTCCCCCTGTTGGCAAAGGAATTGACCCACCCTACTTTGCCTCTGATTGACATGATCTGATCAGTATTAATTGTTTTCCTTCACAGAGTGTGAATCAGGCTTCTTTGGCTCTGGCTGTGATAATAAATGCTCTTGTCCGGCTGGAGTGACCTGTGATCATGTGACCGGAGCGTGTCAACTGCAGTGTCCAGCTGGAAGGACAGGAGATAAGTGTGACCAAGGTATATCAAGTCAAATTATAGATAGTGTCTATAGAATAATAAGGTCATTAGCTACAGTAAAGTACCTGCCATGCATCAGTCATTGATCAGATAAATAAAGTCAAATTAAAGATACATATAATGTCCACATGACATTAAGGCCATTAGAGCTAAAGTATTAGACATGCATCAGTCACTGATCAGATCAATAAAGCTGCGTGTGGAAATTGGATGTGCTTTGATGTTCAGCACAAAATGTTTTTGCCATTACTGTGATAGATTGTGTTGATGGGAGATTTGGGATTGGCTGCTCTCAGTCATGTGACTGCTCAGGGGCACCATGTGACAGCATCACTGGCCAATGCATGTGTCCCGCTGGAACATTTGGAAAACATTGTGAAAAAGGTAATATTGTCATTCTGACACCAACATGTCATACGTATATTGTTCTATATTTTAATATTGTCTAAAAGAGACCCCTAGCTTATAATAAAACTAATTTACAGTGATATGTATAGTATTTTAGTCCTGTAAACTTGTATTAATGGCTCATAGACAAAATGATCCTGTAAGAAAATTCTGCCTGTTCACATGTTGTTTAACCCTTGTATTGTGTTCAAAAACATCTAAAAATAAATTAAATAATTATAGTTGATAAATTAGCATAATTAGCTTTGAAATACATTAATGAAATACAATGTAAATAATTTTAAAGCAAGCAATCTAAAAAATAAAATAATCATTTAAAATAAAAACAAAATAAAATATAAAACAAATTAAAATTAAATTAAATGAGTACTTGGATTCAACACAAATAAAAAAAAATGCAAACAAACAAAAAATAACCAAAAAGTAAACATTATTCAATCCAATAATTTTTAAAACTGTTTAATTACTACCTATAAAACAGTATGTCATTTATTAATTTATTGTTTTTAATTTACTTTTTTAATTTTTTTTTTTTTTTGTTGGCTCCAACTGACATCACACCATTACGATCATGCTAGAAATTGTTTATGCACACTCAGAGTATCAGTGCTTTGCAGGTATGCTCATGACCCGATATGAGAAATATTCACACAATTTCAAGAAAAACATCCTCGGTTAGCCAGTATTTCTGACAACTAAGAAATGTGTTGCAGGTCAGATTGATCCAGAACATAATATTTAGAGACAAATTGATCTCTGATCATAATGCTGTCCAGATATATAATCCAAACACACACTATATTTCTGCATCAGAGTGTGCAGAGGGTCGCTGGGGTGTTGGATGTCAGGAATGGTGTCCGGCGTGTGAGAACGGAGGCCGCTGTGACCGGCGTAACGGCTCGTGTGTCTGCGATCCTGGATTCATCGGCAGGTTGTGCCAGAACAGTGAGTACATCTCTGCGCTTCTCAAACACACACACACGTCTGTCCTGTATGTGGTGTTTGGTGAATGTGTCTGTGTTCAGTGTGTCCCGCGGGACGCTTCGGTGCGGGCTGTCAGTTCAGATGTGCCTGTGATAATGGAGGACGCTGCCATCCTGTAACCGGACGCTGCTCGTGTCCTCCAGGCTGGACGGGCCACAACTGCAGGAAAGGTAAGTTTTATTGAGTTTTTTTATTGTGCAGTTATAAAACAATAAGTGAAATGTGTATGTTATTATCTGTACTTTTACTCAAGTGTTTGATTTGTGTTCTTCGTCCACCGCTGATGGTAGCCTGTGACACGGGCCGCTGGGGTCTGGACTGTGTGAGTGTCTGTGACTGTGGAAACAGTGACGGAGGGTGTGACGCTCAGACCGGACGCTGTCATTGTGAGGCGGGCTTCACTGGACCACGATGTGACCAGAGTGAGTGAAACACCTGCATGCACAACAACACTACTGTAGATCACACAGTATAGAGAAGAATAGCGCTGGCGACGCCAAGATCATGGGTTTGCAAAAATTGATAAACTATACTTTAAATGCACTCAAAGTTGCTTTGGATAAAAGTGTCTGCCAAATGTGTTAAATAAACTTTGTGTAAGATGCAGTATACAGCATCCTATCAATATCAGTATTGTCTTAGTCTCATTATGTTGCATATTTAACATAAATAACATAAACATATTTTAACATTTTAGTGCATTAAGACATTTCTGCATTAAGTCCTTCTATATTCCATGTATATATCCAATATTTGTTAAAATGTTACAGTATTTATTAAAAACGATCATTAAATGCAAAGAAAATATATGGACAAATGTGCAAACAAACATTGTAAATACATTTAAAAAAAGGATAAAAATAAAATAGATAGTTGAATCAACATTTTTTTAAGCAAAATCATTTTAGGTTAAAATTGATATGAATATATTAGGGAAACTATTAATTTAAGATACTGTTACTGTAACCCTTTCTTTTAGTTTTTTTTTTAAATCAAAATTAAAACTATTTTGCCTTTGCTCATTTTAAATGGTCTTGCATGTTAACATGAATTTATAAACGTACAAATATTTTATGTGGCCTCTTAATGCATATGCTCATAAAATTGCTGTGTATAATAATAATTATTAAAATATGATATGGTACTGTTTTTCCTTGTAGAGCAGAACTACTTTAGATTTAATAGTCCATATATGCTGCTATGTCTGTTATAAATGATGCAGTATTTATGGAATATTTGATAATTAAATATTAGGAAAAGAATCTAAAGGCATGCAAAATAATAATAAAATAAAATGATGGGTAGCTGATACATAACATTTTTATAAGCACTGACATAATAAGCACTGACATTTATTGTAGGTATTAATTTTTTCCAATCACTTAAATGGGCGTGCAAGTTGACAAATGAATTCATACAAATCTCCCATGTATGTTCTCATTTAAGATTTGACGGTCCTTCTGTATTCCATGAATACTTCAATATCTGTCATAAATGTTACAGTGTTTATCATGCATTTGTGATGTGATCTGTGTCTGTCCCAGAATGCCCTGCTGGTTCATTCGGCCCAGGCTGTAAGCATCGCTGCCAGTGTGAAAACCAGGCATCATGTGACCATGTGGGCGGAGCCTGCACCTGTAAGATTGGCTGGACTGGAATGTTCTGTGAAAAACGTACGATTGTTCCACTTATATATTAACATCAGTCATGATGTTATGAGATATTTGATTTTTGACTGTTCATGTGTCTGTGTGTCCAGCCTGTCCGCAGGGTTTCTATGGTCTGGACTGTCAGCAGAAGTGTGTGTGTATGAACGGGGGTCTCTGTGATCATGTCAGGGGTGAATGTGCCTGTCAGCCCGGCTGGATCGGCCCACATTGTAACCAAAGTGAGCTTGTTATTAACAATGTGCTTTAAACAAGCAGGATGTTCATCTTGCTGATGTGTGCAGAACACTGCAGGATCTCGAGCACACGTTATGATTATAGTTTCTTCTTTCACGAGCATATGTGTCTTCCTGTCTTGCACAGAGCCGTTTCCAGTGAGTAATGCTTGTGTGTTTTTCTGGTCTGCAGCGTGTCCTGCTGGACTGTACGGAGTGAGCTGTTCTCAGATGTGTGTTTGTCACAATAACAGCAGCTGTGAAGCTGTAAGCGGTCAGTGTGAGTGCAGCGCAGGGTGGACGGGAGACACCTGCTCACAACGTAAGATACTGACGCTTCATTCATTACAATGTTTTATATATATGGGCCATTTTACAGAATTGGTGCAAACTGCGGTCCCACATTTTTGTATTCCAGATCCTTCTATTATCAATTGAAACCCACAATAATATTTAAAATATTAGTAAGCTTTATTTATATATATATATATATATATATATATATATATATATATATATATATATATATATATATATATAAATATAAAATCATTATTTATTGGGTTCTTTCAATTGGGGGGTGGCTATCCTGAACCCTAACCCCTAAATTGCAACTTATGAAAATGATATTGAAATCATTTTTGTATTATTTTTCCATTGTTGTTTTTAAAAGTATCTTTTTGATACAAGTACAAAAAAATAAATAAAAATCCCATAGAATTGTCACTACCAAAACATGTCATCATTGTTTCTGTAGTGACAAACACATAATCCTCATATTTGGGGGAAATAAACAAAATTTTGGTACAGTTTTTTTCTATTTTAGTATGTTTTAGTAGTATTTTAGTATGCGAGTTAAAATTCTGTAATGTGATGTGGTTGCTACCAAAGCATTACTGTCACTACCGAAAATCTGCTGTCACTACTGAAACATGGAGTGTTTTGTCAAATATAAAGTATACTGAATTATCAACTAAGATGTTGTGATATTTTTTTGGTTCAATGTACATTCAAACTAATGAATCCTTAACTTTGAAATCAGAATGATCAACTTTTTGCCTTTTACAAAGAAAAATTGTATTCAAAATGCAACAAATCTCATAATTTACATCAATATATATATATATATATATATATATATATATATATATATATATATATATATATATATACTGTGTTTCGGTAGTGACAAATTTGGGGAAAGGACAAATATCCAAATATTTCTGAAAGTACAATATGAGAATGAGGCACAATTACTAGAAATGTGTACCTTGGATATTATACAATTTGCATACATACACATTCTTTGGAAAAAATACATTTTTTTCAAGACATTTCTAACATTTGACTTGGGACCAATTCTGTAGAATGACTCGTATACTATATACAGTGCCCTCCATAAGTATTGGAACAGTAAAGACAAAATTGCTCTGTTGGCTGTAGATCAAGACATTTGCAAATATGATTAAAAGATGAATATGAGACAAAACTACAGAATGTCACGTTTTATTATTGGGTGATTCAACACATAGATGTTTTACCAGCTAAGAAGTTCAGCACTTTTAGAGTTTCATCCCTCTATCTGATGTGAGCAGAAGTATTGGAGCAGTTGCCTCACAGGTCTTTCTAAGTGATCAGCTGTGTCCTGTTGCATTAATTCTTCAGATATTAAAAGCAGGGAATGTGTCGTATCATTTATATCCATTACTTCTGCATTCTGAATCTTGCATTCGATGATGACACACACAAACCAGGATGAAGACGAGGGAGCTGACTTTGAGAGAAAAGCAAGCAATTTGGATGCTAAAAGAAAAGAGGAAGTCATTTAAAGCTCTAGCAAAAACAAAGGACATGGAGAAATCAAGAGTTTGGAAACCACCAGCGACACCAGCAACCAACAACGACCTGATCGGCTGAGAAAACAACAGTAGTTGATGACAGACAAATCATAAAAGCTGTGAAAATGAATCCTAAAAGACGTGTCTGTAAAATCACCAACAACTTCCAGAAAGCTGGGGTGATGCTCTGACAATCTACTGTCCTCAGGAGACTTTGACACAGAATTACAGATGCTACACAGCAAGATGCAAACCTCTGACCAGCACCAAAAATAGAAAGACAAGATTAGAGTTTGCAAAAAAGCACAAAGGTGAGCCAGAAGAGTCTTGGAACTGTGTTTATGGACCGATGAGACAAAGATGAACCTTTATCTAAGTGATGGGAAAGCAAAAATGTGGAGAAAAAAAGGGAACTGCAAATGATCCCAAGCATACAGCCTCATCTGTAAAGCATGGTGGAGGTGGTGTCATGGCATGGGCATGCATGGCTGTCTCTGGAACAGGCCCTCTCAACTTTACTGATGACTTAATGTATGCTGACAGTAGCAGAATGAATTTGGAAGGGTACAAAACTAAAGAAAATGCCACCAGATTCATTGGAAAGTGCTTCATATTGCTGGGATGAACTCTAAAAGTGCTGTTCTTTTTATTTGGTAAAACATGTATGTGTTGAAACGGTTAATAATAAAATGTGACATTCTGTAGTTTTGTCTCCTATTCATCTTTTAATCATATTTGTAAATGACTCCACAGCCAACAGAGCAATTTTGTCTTTACCGTTCCAATACTTAAGGAGGGCACTGTATATATATATATATATATATATATATATATATATATATATATAGTTTGGAATCTGCAAGGTTTTTTAATGTTTTGGAAAGAAGTCTTGTATGCTCATTAAGGCTGTATTTTTTAAATCACAAATTCAGTAAAAACCATAATATTTTGAAATAGTTTTACAATTTCAAATGACTGCTTCCTATTATATTTTAAAATGTAATTTATTCCTGTGATCAAAGATGAATTTTCAGCTTCATTGCTCCAGTCTTCAGTGTCACATGATCCTTCAGAAATCATTTTAATAAGCTGATTTGCTGCTCAAGAAACATTTTTTATTATTATCAGTGTAAAAACAGCTGCTTCATATTTTTGTGTAAACCGTGATATATTTTTCCAGATTCTTTGATGTATAGAAAGTTAAAAGAGCTGCATTTATTTGTAATATAATTTTTTTTTTAAACAATATACACACCATCGACTTTATGTAGGTACTTGTGTAACTGCTTGTTAACGCACATATTTAATCAGCCAATCACATGGCAACAACTTAATGCATTTAGGGTACATTTACATGACAATTATGTAAAAAAACTAAAGTTTTTCCTTTATGTTCCTTTCCACATACAGACGACATCCCTGTCAAAACGATCCCTTTTCACACAGATCCTCGAAAACTAAAGACTAAAAATACACTATTATGCTTGTGTAGCGCCCTCACTGCCTGCATGTTTGCATGCAAATGAATGGACTAAACGGATACTGGACTAAACAGATTTTTTTTTAAGTTCAAACCAAGCACTTTGAACATGGCTAGGGTTTACAGATAATGATCCAAAAAAGAGAAAACAGTATAACCACATTAAAATAACCACCAGTTACAGCCGAGTAAATATTGAGGTTTGCTGCAGTAATTTTGTGGTGTTCGGACACAATCCGCTTTCGTACACAAACAGGCCCTTAGGATATGTATTATGTATTCATGCATATTTATTTTCAGAAAAGTTACCAGGAACTCAATACCCATAATGCACACTGATGAGAAGTAGAGTAGGAGTAGAGTAGGCCTCTTATGAAGAAAAGTAGGGTTTCTGACGTTATGATGTTTCCTGTATGCTGAATGGTTTTCTTTGAGTGGATATGGTTTTGGTATTCTAGTTCAGGTTTGTATTCCTGTTTTTCCAGGTTGTTCTCCAGGTTTCTTCGGGACGGGCTGTGCTCAGAGGTGTCTTTGTCAGAGCGGGGGTTCGTGTGACCCTGAGAGTGGCCGCTGCTTCTGTCCCAGTGGATGGACGGGTTCAGCCTGTGAACTGGGTGAGGGACTGACCCTTATGCTGAATCTCCTGGAATATCCAGCCGGTCTGGTTGTGCTCTGAGATTTGATATAAGTAATGTGCAACACGTAATAATATGTACATGCTTTATTGTATTTGACAGTGTAAAGTGCAGTGTGCTGACCGCAGTGCTGACTAGCATAGGAAACTATAATTGGCAGTGTGGAAGCTCAGGTTTTTTACATTTTATTTTATTTTATTTTTTCACTGGGAGCGAGAACTCAAAATAATTAGGACATGATGCAAACCAGTGTGTATTTTATATACACTACAATTCCCTAGAATATCATTATATGCTTTAAAATTAAGATTTGTACTCATAGAAATTACTAAAGCAGTCAAACATGTTCATTAGAAGGGGGTGCCAATACTTTTGGCAATATAGTGTATTTTAAATAATTAAAACTGATCTCGGTGTGTGATGTTGGGAAGGAAAATAGCCACTGATTTCCAGACATTGCATCATATAAAGTGACATGCTGGTATTTCACTTTTCAGTATTTGTTCACCCGTGTGTCAGATGGTTTTAGCAACCGCATACACTTTAGTCACTGCCTCTGTTTCTAGATCTTGGTTTCTTCTCCTCGCACCTCATAATAGTTATGAGCGCTGCTCCAGGGTGAACGTTTACATGCAGGTTAGTTTAGTCTCGATCTCTCTTCAAAATAAAGCAAAAAAGCAGAGTATGTTTGATACAAGTGTTTGAAAAAAAGCTCAACAGTAATATAATAAAACATACAATGTTTAATAAATAATTGAATCTATTATTTATTTATTTAGACTTGTCCTTTCCAATTACCATCTTTTTTTTCCTAATAAATAAAATAAATAATACTTTTTATGTGTGTGTGAATATATATATACGTGTATATATATACACACACACACTTTAAATTTTTACGAGTTTGGAACGACATGGGGGTAAGTGATTTATGACAAAATTTACATTTTTGGGTGGAGTATCCCTTTAAAATTATATTGGCAAGGGAAAAATATTTTCCCCCCTATTTTTTGTCCAATAGGTAGCTGAATTTGTCTGCACACTGAAAAATTCAAACAGACCAAAAAAGGTCTACCAAAAATGTAGTTTTTTAATTTTTCATATGCAAAAGTGAAAAAGTGACAAAAGTGCAAAGTGTATGCAAAGCCTATGCTTTCTTCCCCCCATTTTTTTTTCAATTATTTTACAGTGACGTTAAAATTTCTCATCCATTCATACTTTAGAGCCAGATAATACTTTTTCTGTAATAGATGTATATAAATACAATACATAAGGATATTCACAACATTTGCATATGTTTATGCATAATTTAACAGTGTACATATTTATTATATAATTTAAATATTATACTAATAATATACATTTGATTATGTAATGTCTTATATATATTTATGTATATTATTTAAATATAATGTTCATCTATGTTTTGTAAATATATGCTTCATGTTGACGTACATGTGTGTGTTTGTGTCAGAATGTCCAGCGGGTCGGTTCGGGTCAGACTGTCAGGACAGATGTTATTGTCTGAACGGTGCTCAGTGTGACAGACAGACGGGTCAGTGTGCTTGTCAGCCGGGCTGGACGGGACAGCGCTGTGAGAACGGTAAGATCATCTACAGATGTCTGATGAACAAAGCCTAAGTAAGAGTAGCCCTTCATTTGTCCCACCTCAACTTACTGTCCCAAGACGTGGACACTGTAGAAACTTCAACACTGGGAAATAAACTGAGCTTGTGTGGGCTTTTGTGTGTGTGTGTGAACGTATCGGGACCAAATGATTGTAAACTCAAAAAACCTTTCTAAAGAAGAAAATAATGTCTTATTTGACACTTAATATGTGTGTGTAAGGAAGGGTAAGGATGTAATGATCATGATCAGCTGTGTGTGTGTGTGTCAGCGTGTGTATCAGGGCGGTTTGGAGTCGGCTGTGAGGGCCGGTGTGAGTGCGATCACGGTGCCCCCTGTCATCATGTGAGTGGACAGTGTTTGTGTCCTGCAGGATGGAGAGGGAGACGTTGTGAGAAAGGTCAGTTCATAACCTGTGTGACCATCACTTCAATGTCCAGAATGTTGAACAGGATTTGTACGTTCATCCGCAAATGCTGCTCATTACATTTCAGATGTTATTTTAATGTCTATGGGGCAACTTTGGGGGGCAATTGTGTCCCAGGGGTACTACTTATACCCCATTGTTAGGTAAGGTAAGCATTTAAAGAGCTTGCAAGCCTCTTTAAATGTGGCCGCCCACATATTTGTCTGAAATCCTCATTTGGGGCTATGTCTCATCAAATTTGTTAAGTCTATGGGATTTTTCACCCGCTTCACTTGACGTTTGTGTGTGTAACACTTTGTGTGTTTGTCAGCATGTCTGCCAGGCTCATACGGTCAGGACTGTGTCCAGCGCTGCTCCTGCCCGCCGGGTACGTCATGCCATCATGTGACGGGACGCTGCGGTTGCCCTCCCGGCTACACGGGCAACGGCTGCGAGCAGAGTGAGTCTGCAGCTTCACCAATTACTACATCACAAGAGTTGTTCTGAAAAATAATATTATCATCTGTGTGGGTCTCAACAGTCTGTCTGTCCGGCACCTTCGGCATCAACTGTAATCAGCTGTGTCAGTGTTCAGAGAGAAACCAGCTGTGTCACCCGGTGTCTGGAGCGTGTTACTGCGCGCCTGGATTCACAGGACCCAAGTGTGAACAGGGTGAGTGATGCATTTAAACTTAATCACCACTGGATTCATATCGATACTGAGAGGATGTTTTGGATGTGTTCCTCTGTTGTGGTTTAGATCAGTCGAGTTCATCAGGGAACTGCAAAGGGGTTTGTGAGTTGAGCAGCTAACAACTGATTAAAGGTGCAGTAGGAGATCTCAGAAAATGCTAACTTTAGCCTGATAGCGCTGAAAGTGAACATCCCACCCTCCCTGCAATCGTCGTCCAAAGCCACGCCCCCTGAACGCACATACGCTCAAAAAGCAGAATACCAGAGACAACATTAAATTACTACAATAGACTACTTCAACAGTTCCCAATTACAGTCCTCCCGCCCTTCATATGTATATCTTATCCCGTCCGACGGTTGTTCTGTTCAACCGTAAGTCATAAGTGCCCTGCGAAGTTGACATCACCAGATATTCCGCCATGATTCCAGTTCAAAGCGAGCGTATATGTTCCATACAAAGTTCGGTTGGGGGGGCGCGACGACTGTAATTGAGAACCGTTGGGCTACATCATGTGATATTCATGATAAAATTTTATAGCACAGTTAGTAAAAGTACTACAATACCAGGAAGGAAGATCGGGTTGTTGATGTTTGCCTGCCATTCTCGCTCTGTCTGCACAGCGTACGTGAACGCGCTGATGACGTATACTGTCTGCCTGATCAGGGTGCGCAGAGGTATGCAAATACATGCGACACCAGCAATCAACAACGACCTGATCGGCTGAGAAAACAACAGTTGATGAAAGACAAATCATAAAAGCTGTGAAAATGAATCCTAAAAGATGTGGCCAGCACCTAAAATAGAAAGGCAAGATTCGAGTTTGCAAAAAAGCACAAAGGATGAGACCAAGAGTCTGGTGATGTCTATGGGTCACAGACTCACTGCTGTGATTGTGTGCAAGGGATCTGCAACTAAATAATAGCTTTTAATCTTTTATAACCGTCTTATGTTCAACTGTCCCAATACTTATGCTCACATCAATGAGTGGGATGAACTATAAAAGTGCTGTTCTTTTTATTTGGTAAAACATCTATGTGTTGAAACGGCTAATAATAAAATGTGACATTCTGTAGTTTTGTCTCATATTCATCTTTTAATCATATTTGCAAATGTCTTGACTCCACAGCCAACAGAGCAATTTTGTCTTTACTGCTCCAATACTTTTGGAGGACACTGTGTTAATACAGATAAATACATTTAGACCACTTAACTTAATGATTGCTATCAGGATGCAAAGAGACTTTCAACCAGCATAACAAAATATGTTTCTGAAGACAATCACCTACTGCACCTTTAAATCCTAAAAATGTCAAATTAAGGTACATAAGAAAAAAAAAATTAAACACTTAATAAATTAATGAACTCATAAAAATGTGAGGTTAAAATAAATAAATATTAAAAAAATTTAATAAATATTTCCAAAAATTTAAAATTAAAATGAATAAATAAATAAATAAATAAAAATCTCATTAAAACTTAAAACATAAAATAATTAATTTTAAAATAAATACAATCAAACAGAAACTTACCAAAATGTGTAAAATCCTAAAAAATATAAAATTTCAATTTAAGGTAAATTTTAAAACACAAGCAAATAAATAAATAAATAAATAATATATATATATATATATATATATATATATATATATATATATATATATATATATTAATAAATACAATCAAACTTACCAAAATTTATAAAATCCTAAAAACATAAAATTTGAATTTAAGCTAGATTTTAAAACACAGCAAATATAATATAATATAAAAATAAATAAATAAAGTGACAAAAATGTACATTTAAATACATTTTAAAATAAAACAAACTATACTCTGTACACTTTTATGAATTTAGGTAAATCAAATACAGTTTAAAATAAAAACAAACTAAAAAACTACAAATAAAATCATAAAAGCTGAATTAAAATTAATTTAAAATAAAAAAACTAATTAAAACACTTAATAAATTAATACAAATGTGAGGTTAAAATAAATAAATCTTAAAAACAATTTAGAAATCTTTCCAAAAATGTAAAATAAATAAAAATGTAAAATTAAAATGAATCATTTTAAAAAACAAGCTAAATCACTTAATAAAATCATAGAAATGTAACATTAAAATACATTTACAATAAAAAACAAAAATAATAAAACCATAAAAATTTTTTATAAATACAATAACAAAATAAAAACATTTAACATTTTTATTTAACATAAAATTAACATATTAACACTTACTAAAAATATGAAATATTTTACCACCATGACACAACATTAGAAAACTGTGAAGTGAATGTGCTGTTAAATTATTGTAATGTTGATGGGTGTAAATATTTAAATATGAATTATTTAATGTTAAAGTAGTAATATCAAAAGGGATTTGGCAAAAACAAATTAAATAAATGTGAACCCCTCTTTCAGATAAAAGGTTATTTGACTATAATTGGTGAGAGGGGGCAATTATAAAGCTCTGAACTCAGTAAAGTTAGTATGGCGTATACTGACCGTGTTACTGATGCTGCTGTTGCTGTTTTGGATGTGTTTGTGTGTAGCGTGTGCTGAGGGTTTCTACGGTCCCGGCTGCGAGCGTCGCTGTCAGTGTGTGAACGGAGGCGTTTGTCTTTCAGTCTCGGGCGCCTGCGAGTGTCCGGCCGGATTCATCGGGGCCCGCTGTCATTTCAGTGAGTCACACACAGCAAACACTCAACAAAATACACTGTATGTGTCTCAGACAGCAGCGTTTCAACAGCCCTCTTCTGCTCTCGTCCGGTCTGGTGTTCAGTGTGTCCGGCGGGACGCTACGGGCTGGACTGTGGCCGTGTGGCCGTCTGTGGGAAGGGGGCGAGGAGCGATCCGGTCACCGGTGTGTGTGTGGGAGAGGAAGGTGAGCTGGTGTTCTGTGAGGGTGGATGTGTGTGTGTTCTCTGACGTCTGACAGCAGTGTGTGTGTAGTGTGTCCTGCGGGCCGCTTCGGATCGGGCTGCTCTCAGCGCTGTGACTGCAGTAATAGAGGCCTGTGTGATGCCGTCTCTGGAAACTGTTCATGTGGCCTCGGCTGGACCGGCTCGCGCTGTGAGAGAGGTGACATATATATATGTTCATTATCTATAGCAGTGGTCTCAAACTCAATTCCTGGAGGGCCGCAGCTCTGCACGGTTTAGCTCCAAATCACACCTGCTTGGAAGTTTCTAGTGATCCTGAAGAGCTTGGATCAGGTGTGTTTGATTAGGGTTGGAGCTAAGCTGTGGCCCTCCAGGAAATGAGTTTGAGACCACTGATCTATAGAGTTCATAATGTTACTCTTACTCTACCTTTAACCTTAAGTTATCCTCTGGGGTCAATATGACCCCAAGCGACTTTTCTTTAGTTAAAAATAATGGTTCCCTTTATCTCAGTGGAATAAAATCTTGTGACTTTTTCTAAATTATCTATCCATACACACACAAAAAAACTGGGCTTGATTTGGTTGTTCTAAAGGTATGTAAAAAAAAAAGTCACACTCATGACCTTTGGGGTCAATATGACCCCACATTGAAATGAATGGGAAAATCAAAAAAAAAATGTTTTTTATTTTTCATTTGTCAAAAAAAATCTATAAATCCAGAATAAACCTGAAAATTTCCATACCACAATGAAGTCCTGGTACTAGAGCACAAATGTAATGTGGAATGAACATGATCACTTGCACACACACATGCTCACGCACACAAACACACACACAGGTGTGACTCCAATTGAAAGCATTTTTTTTAGAAATTGACAAATAAAATCAATAATTCCAGCATAAATCTGAAAATTTCCACACAGAAATGAAGGCCTGGTACTAGAGCAAAAATGCAATGTAGAAAAGACATGCTCACTCAACACACACACACACACACACACACACACACAGACAGGTATGACTGCCACAGCCAAATAAAATCAGCCACAAATGCAGAACAAAGATAAAAGGGGTGAGACCTAATGCACACACACATGCGCACGCGCACACACACACACACACACACACACACACACACACACACACAGACACACATGCGCACGCGCACACACACACACACACAGACACACATGCGCACGCGCACACACACACACACACACACACACACAGACAGAGAGAGCAAGGGAGAGATGAAAGGCAACTGACCTGTTCAACTTTGAGAAAGTTTACTCTGAGATCTAAGAGCTGCAACTTTATTTTGAAAACAAAGAAATAGTTCCCACACCAAAGGTATAAAAGAGGGTCTTTGGTGTCACACAGTTCATTCTGTGTCAGTATGGCAAAGCGTTACACTCTCCTGGAGACTTTAGATTGCCTGCTTGATTCAAGTGAAACTGAATCATGCCTGGAAGACACTGAGGGCGATGACTCTGAGCCATTTGAGACATTTGGTTCATTAAAATAAATAATATTCAACTACAATCTGATTCTAAGTCTTGTCCTTTAGGTGTTTCTTATGTGGCAATTTCTGTGGTATTTTGTAAAAACAGACATTTCAAATCGCTTCAAAAACGACCAAAATTCTACTATTTGAAAGAATATTTATTTTTAATGTCTTTAATAATGTTTATACATGTATAAATTCACAAAATCTATCACAAAAGTTATAATATGAGCAGTTGGCTACATCCAGTAAAATGAATGGATCTCTATTGCCCTCTTCTGGGTATCTATGGACAATACAATTTCTTTCTTAAATTTTAATTCCTAAAGGTTTGTCTTTGACCAACAGATGGCAGAATTGTACAGCTAACACCTAGATCAATATCCAGAAACAACTTATATTTAATTTAGATCATTGTTTAAGTATTTTTTTCATAAAAAAATAATATTTTACATGCAAGCTAATGGTATAGTTGAGGAATTGTGTGGTAAATAGGTACAAAAGTGCTTTGTATATCCAAAAACACAGCATTACTGTACAGATGAGAAGTAAACAAAAAAAATAATATATTATATGTATTATTAAAAATGTACATTTTTTTCACAATCATTCTTTAAATTTTGGGGTCATATAGACCCCAAATGCAGTGAGTGTGAACAGGAAACTAAGGTTATAAGAAGGTTAATAGTCATTTATTCATCTGATTGGTAAAGGAAAAAAAAAAACAACTAATCCCAGTGGGCAAGTGATGTTGAAAAACCATCAAATTGACGTAAAAAAACAGGTCAAATATGCAAATCAGTCTAACGTCAGAATCTCGTTGATGTAATGTAAATTGAATGTCAAACATATTGGCCGACATGTACGTTAAACCAGTTTCAGTGTGGGATTAACTTCCTATTTTCACCCAATTACCACTGGAAGAAATAGTTCTTTATTAGTGCTGTCAAACGAGTAATCGCATCCAAAATAAATGTTTTTGTTTAAGTAATATATGTGTGTATACTGTGTATATTTATTAAGTATATATAAATGCATGCATATATATATATATAAGAAAAATATGCTATGTTTTTATATTAAATATATTTATATATAATATAAGAATATAAATATATAAATGCATATACATGTAAATATTTTCAAAATATATTCATGTGTGTGTTTATATATACATAATAAATATACACAGTACACACACATGTAATATGTAAACAAAAACTTTTATTTTGGATGCGATTAATCGTTTGACAGCACTATTTTTTATTTATCTGTTCATTTATAGAGTTAACGCTTCTGAATCTTTTGTCTTCTAAACACTAATTAGATCTGGAGTTTCGTTTTAGGTTGATATGTGCTAGAAATGCAATATATCTACAAAGTCATTTGATCAAGCTGAAATCTATGAATCAAAGTGTAATTATATTTTGAAATGTTTTAATCTATATCAATTATCTGTTAAACATTATATATAAAGTAATATACTGTATCTGTTAAATAAAAACAACGATCTGTTATGTATATACAGTAACACACGTGAAATAATCTGGAATGCACATGGTCTAATTTTGAGCTACAGACCAAAAAAAAGTGAAAAATGTCGATTTCGGTTGATTTTCAAGTTTCCACAAAAATTAGTTCATTAAGCGCTCGTCTAGCAATCCCAATGCTCCAAATAGTAATTAAACATCTAAAATGTAATATAAATTTGTATGTTTTCTGAGAGGAGTACCTTTTTCTCTGCTCAGTTGAACCTTCGTCGACTTCAAACGGGTGTAGCGCAGACATTTTTGGCCCGATTCCAATGAATCACATATAATTTTGAAGGTATTTTAAAGCATAATGTGAAATTAAAATTAACAAATTTTTGAAAAATTGCTCATTTGTCATTTTGCCAGCACCGGTCACATATATATTTTATAGTGTAACAACATTTTGAATTATTTGACTGCATATTAGTCTTTAAATGACACAATTAAATATAAATATTTGTATTATCAAAATGATTGATGATTTAGTATGTGTGTGTTGTCAGAGTGTGCCGAGGGTCGCTTCGGTCCTGACTGTGCTCTGCAGTGTTTGTGTCAGAATAACAGCACATGTGACCGAGTGACAGGAAGCTGCCGGTGTCAGCCGGGATATTACGGTCATCTCTGTGAACACGGTGAGATCCATGAGAAGCTCTTCCAGCACAGACTGAGAGTTTGCTGTGTGCTGACTGTGTGTGTGTGTGTGTGTGTTTCAGCGTGTCCCGCCGGTCTGTTCGGCTCTGGCTGTCAGCAGCGCTGTGACTGTGTGAATGGGGCTTCATGTCACCCCAGAACCGGACAGTGCCTCTGTTCTGCTGGATTTCACGGCTCTCGCTGTGAGAGAGGTCAGACAATCATCATGTACATCAGCGCACACACAGACAGACAGAGACAGACAGACAGACAGACAGACAGACAGACACACACACACACACACAGACAGACAGAGACAGACAGACAGACAGACACACACACACACACAGACAGACAGACAGACAGACAGACAGACAGAGACAGAGAGAGACAGACAGACAGAGAGAGACAGACAGACAGACAGAGACAGAGAGAGACAGACAGACAGACAGAGACAGAGAGAGACAGACAGACAGACAGAGAGAGACAGACAGACAGACAGAGACAGAGAGAGACAGACAGACAGAGAGAGACAGACAGACAGACAGAGACAGAGAGAGACAGACAGACAGACAGAGACAGAGAGAGACAGACAGACAGACAGAGAGAGACAGACAGACAGACAGAGACAGAGAGAGACAGACAGACAGACAGACAGAGACAGAGAGAGACAGACAGACAGACAGAGACAGAGAGAGACAGACAGACAGACAGAGACAGAGAGAGACAGACAGACAGAGAGAGACAGACAGACAGACAGACAGACAGACAGACACACACACACACACACACAGAGAGAGACAGACACACACACACACGCACACACACACACACAAATACTGTAGTCAATCTGCCTTATAGGTTCATGTATGAGATTCCTTTCCTAAATCACTGAGTAACACTTTTTAAACAGCAAGTAAATTCCTGATTGTTTACATTTCAAACATTTCTTAATTTTCTCAAGAATTGATGTATATTTCATGAAGATTTGCCCATATTAAGTCTTTAGACACAATACTTCATACAGTAAAATCGGTTGCATCACGCTTACTTAAAATAAATATTAAAATAAACAATAAATAAAATAATTATAATTTAAAAAAAAAATGTATTTCAGCTTGTTTTATTTCTGCTTATAGCCAAGGAAACATCTCTCATTTTGGTTAAATATGTTAAAGTTTTAAAAATTAAAACATCAAAAAGCTTTTTCGTTACTTGAAGTAAAATAAACAATCAATTCACAAACAAAAAAAGCTCTTTTTCTTCCCCAGAATGTGAGCAGGGCACGTTTGGTCTGAACTGCTCTCGGTCATGTGACTGTGAGGAGGACACACCGTGTGACCCGGTGAGCGGCAGGTGTATCTGTGCCTCAGGAAAGACGGGCGTCAGGTGTGACAGCGGTGAGTCCAGTAACAGCACTGCACGCTCATGATTGTATCTGTATGAATATGTGTGTGTAATGTGTGCTGTTGTGTCAGACTGCAGTGTGACGCGGTTCGGACCCGACTGCAGGCTCAGCTGTGAATGTGAGAACGGCGCTCAGTGCGACCGCAGAAACGGACGCTGCCTGTGTCTGACCGGCTGGATCGGCCTCACATGCTCACAACGTAAACCTGCTTCACACAGAGTCAGGGTTTGAAATAAACCCTCTCTCCAGCCAGTTTGGCTAATTCAGGCAAAACAATTCAGAACTTAGATTTAAATATAATTATTATTGCATATGAATCAAAAATTGAGAATAACAATTCTCAGTGACGTCTCATGAAACAGTGTGCATTTCATAGTAGTCATTTTTAGTTTTAAATTTTGTTTACATTTAGCAATTTCTTTTTTTGTTTGATTAGTCTATTTTTATATTTGTTTCAGTTTTAGTTGTTTTAGCCGAAATATGTTTATATTTTACTTCAGTTAACAAGTATTTTAAAGTAGCAATTGTTTTTTAACGTTTTAGGTTTAGTTTTAGTCAGCTGTAATAACTCTAATTTAGTCAACACATAAAATGTGATTTCAATGGTTGTAATTGTATTTTCTTAGGTGGCCCTCCAGAGGTCGACTCCAGGCGTCTAGAGGAGAATCGGTCCCAGCTCAACACCTCATAACGCGAACGCTCGCACTGGGACAAACACACAGATGCACTTTACACACCCTGACTGCTCCTCACAGCTCAGACTCCATCCTTCAGACAAAAAAAGTGCCTTTGGATTTCAGAGCACTCGTTTACGCTGCTGGATCGTAGCTATTATTAAGACATTTCATAAAATACAAGTCCCAGGTGTTTACTAATTTCACAAAATCAATAGTTGAACACAAACTGTATATGTTTTACCTCTTTGACAGACTGTAACGTTTGATAAAGAAACATCTGTGTGGATGGCAAGATATTAAACTACATGAAGTGATGTTTCGCGATGTTAGAGACGGTGCTATGACGGCCTTTTATTAAAGGAGGGCCTGTATATGTTAATATTAGAAGAAGAAAAAAATAGGAACTGGTATTTTTCATGCTTTTGTATGAAGTTTGAATTTATTTATGTTTTGTAAGATATACAATTGTAAATGTTTTGCAAACTCTTTAATATGTGAACCTGTTGAAAAAGTTTTTTTTTTTTTAAGCATGTGTTAAATATTTCAAACAGCAGCTGTGCACTATATTTTTAATTCAGCAAATGGTGTCTATTTTTATTTTTTTTAAATCCAGGGGCCGTATTTGTGAAACAATATCTAGAATAAACGTCAGCTGCCATTTTCTTATTTTAACATATTTTCTTAAGAAAAAAATAGGAAAATGTATATAAGCAGTAATGACAATCACTACATTATGACTAATTTATTGCTATTGTATGGAATCAATAAAGTGTAGTCTGATTATGAGTATTTTAAAATGTAATATAGTACTTAGTTTCTGGAATCTGATTACATGTAGTCAGTTACTACCAGCAACGCAAACCAAAATAGCGATAGAAAAGCAAAAAGTTACATACTGCAACTTCAACTCCATTGATGCGTTTCTTAAGAAACTCAGAAAAAAACAAAGACACAAACAGCCGGGTTTTTTACCATTGTCAATATTTTATAGTTGTCATTTCATAGATACTGGCGCTGTACATGTCTAAATTCAGATTCAAGCACAATGCAGTCAGCAAATGCCTTTGGATGAAAATAAAAGAACCAAAGGCTGGAGTGATCAGGACCATGAATACTCTTATGTATATTATATATGTACAAAGGTCAAACTATATACAGATATATCTGACTCACCATACAGTATTTCTCCACAAAGCGTGGACATGTAGCTTGCCATTGTATACATTTCACAGAATTCTCCAAAATGCATATTCAGTGCAAATAATTGCTTTGTCATCATCATCATCATCAGGTCAGTACCACCGAAGGGCAACAAAGAATGGTAAAAAAATAAAATCATATTTTTGTCTTCATCTTTGCAAAATATTAAACATGAAAAATAATCTCCTCGAACTGAAGAATGGTACTTGAAAACAATTACTTTTCACATCTGGACTGTTAATTACAGATTTAATAAGTTTCCCTGTTTTCCCAACTATTCCAGTTTGAGCTTAAAAGATCACTAATAAAAATCCTGCCAGTTTTACACACTGCTCAGACGCATGGAAAACCAGTCGATGATATTCACGTCCTCTTCACCAAACGTTTCTGACTCTATCAAAGCAGTCAACGTGAGAGCAGAAACACGCTGATGAGGTTCAACGCTTAATAAAATGAAAATATGAGTCGATACATGAGTCCAGTCAAATGCTGGGAATCCGACAGCTCTGTTATCCAAACACAGTGATCAATCTCAACACTGAAGCTAATAAGTGCCTCTGTTCCCCAATCTACCGCTCGCACTAGTTCTCAAATACACTAGAGATGCCATTTCATCAAACAATGAAACAAAGGAATGTTTCAGTTTCAGAGACTGAAGCTCTATGGACATTACAAACAGAAAATAACAACACTTGTTGACTAATGAATTTGCAATGCTCTATGCTTACGAGGCAAGAAAATACTAAAATATCATTTGTTACGTATAACCATAACACTTCAGCATTATACTAGCATGATAAAAATGTTCATAAACACGCCTGTCATATTTGTAAGCATTTGGCAACCACTTTTCTTTTTTTAAAATCAATTTTATTTTATTAATTTGTCCTTTATTTGTAAGCATCTGGTGACCACTTAATGTTTCTCTCTCTTTTTTTTAGATCAACAATGCAATTTATTTTACTGTATTTATTTGTAAGCATTTGGCAAGCACTTGTTGTTTCTCTTGTATTATTATTTTAACAATCAATTATTTAATTTTATTTATTTGTCTTACAGGGTGAATTTCACAAAGCAATTTCCAGAATATATATCTAATATATTTTGCATGAAATAACCAAAGCCTGTTTCTTAGGACGATTATTTGTCATTAAGGTTATTGTCATTACTGCAATGCAATGGAAAAAGAAGAAAAAAAATGCTGTAAATTTCCCATAATACTCCAAACTCTTTCCATAGCTGCACATCTCTGTTTTAGGTACATTACTGTTAACAACATAATTGGTTTGTTTGAAATTATGACATGAATGGACCTGAACCTAAAACATTCCTTTAAAAGGGGAAAAAGTAAGACGCTGTGAATGTAAATGAATCATCTCCAATTAAGCAACTGCCTAACGAATAAAGTGCAAATCATTCATTTGTGCACCGTCATTATAATCAGGAAATGTCCGTGGCTCTAAATGCTCTTCAGAGACACACATACACACAGGTGAGATGAACGGACACCAAACTTCAACATTCAACTGTTTAAAGCTGATCTAAGCCATGAATAGAGTTGATATACTACGACAAATTTAACTCCCATAACTTTGATTCTGATCTTTAGAGTATTTTGAATCACTACCGTGAAGAACAGCAAGCTCATCTTTTCAGAATTGTACAAAAATGTCAGTCTCACCAACATTATCGGATATGAATTGTGCATTAAATGTGCTAAAATAGCACATGGATCCCGCTGCATGCTTTCTGAATGAACCTCATGCAATTCCCTTGTGCTTGATCAGGGACGGTTTGATTAAACGCTGCACGCCGACAAGAAATTCTGACCAACCTCCATTTAAAAAAGATCTAAAGACTGCTTATCGTTCATACCGGGTGCACTACGTATACTTGCACTAAGTATGTATATATGTACTTCTATTTCTAGAGCGCAGAGTGAATATACAAAGTGAAGAAAGATGCGCAGATACATGCTGCTAAGTGAGCCATCGTCTCTCCGTGGGAAAGAGGACACGGGAGTCACGTTACTGACAGGATGTGGGATAAATCTTTGGCTTCAGCCACACGTATCATCACCGGCACATATAGAAGACATGCCCAGTGTCCAGAAATGAGATGAAGAAACAGCAAACGATGTATTTCGCATACACACACACAAACACATGAACACATGCAGGCGTAGACATTCTACCGCAGTCCCTGAGCTGCTGACACAAACAGGCCTTCGCTCCTATTGGGCGGGTGAGAGAATGCCGTTTAAACAGTCCGCTTTCTTATTGGCTAAGAACATCTGCTGTGCTGTGGAAGGCCACAGGTGAGTGCTGGAGTTATGCTGGCCTCAGCTACACTGCAGACAATATCGTCAAATTGCTGTTGGGTTTTGCTACTATAGACGTACGATCGCAGGGTGATAAAGCAGAACTGTGTTTCACCTCTATTTAGGACTGAACCTCCAACTTTTGTGTTAGCAGCCCATTATTTAGAACTATTAGGCTACCACCACCCCATGGTTCTAGTTGTTGCTAATAATCAATGAATTTGCTTACGAGGTGAATGTCACACACACACAAAAAATGAAAATCTGATAATATTTCGCCTTAAAATCAATCAATATTTTAGAACCATCAAGGTTTTTATTACTACTATTATAGTTATATATACTGTATACTTTTATACACATACACACACATATATATATATATATATATATATATATATATATATATACACATAAAAACACACTGTAATGGTCCTAAAATAAGTAAGCTATTTTTGTTTGGAATATCTTATATATTTTTAGGAACTTTTTTTTTTTTTACATTATGTGACTATTATTTCCATGAATGAATGATTATTTTTCTCTCACTTTTTTATTTCTTCTAAAAAAAAAAAAACCCCTTATTACTGTAATGCATTGTGTCTTGACTCATTTAAAAAATAAATGAATAAAATCAGACAAATATTAGCAGAATATACATATATGAGTTCCAGTAATAAGAAATATATATATTTTCCCCCCACATAACATTAGACAACTTGTAGATAAATTGTAATAATTATCATGAAAATGATCACAATGCCAGAAAAAAAAAAAAAAAAAGAAAAGAGTAAATTAATGGTCCTAATAAGTATTCTAATTTTGTACTGAATATCTTAAATATATATTTTAGGACCATTAAAGTTTTTTTTTTTTTAGTATTATTGTGTGACGATTAAAAATAAATTTATTCATGGAAATTCTTTTTTTTTTTTTTTTTAAATGAAATCAAATTACTGTAAAACATCATGCCTGAACACTTTTAAAAAAAGTAAAATTTGACACTTCACAAATATATATACATACACACATATATATATATATATATATATATATATATATATATATATATATATACACACACATCTTACAGTAATAAGGAACAAACGTTTTTTCCACATCATAATAGACAATTTGTTGTGAAAATTATCATGAAAATGGTCAAAACTAAATTAATAAATCAATTGTAATGGTCCTAAAATAATAAGCAGAATTATTTAGTATATCTTATATTGTATATAGATATTGATTTTGAGGTGAAATATGAGCAGAACATGTTTTGACGTTTCTTAACATTCACTCTTCAGATGTAAAATTGTGCAGTAATCGCATTAAATACTTTTGAAGCATGCATATCCCATTAGTACTTCAGATAATTCAATCTACACTTAAACTCTAATAAATCTGTGTGTGTAACTGTAATATCAGTGCACTAACGGAGCAGGTTACTGTGGATGGAAGACCTCCGAGGCTCATGGCCCTCAGTTTGCAGCGATCTTCAGCAATCACACAGACAGCTTCCCCCCAAAAGCACATCTGATGGAGTGATCTCTGGCGGCCCTGTTAGCAAAGCAATGACATGTGAGAAGCCAGGGCCGTATTTTGAGGCTAAACAGCGAAAAGCGGACACCGAGACGACACAATGCCCTGTGCAGAATAAGGAAAAGCGATTGAATTTTGCCCCGTTCCACACTAGAGAGGAGCTGCTTTTAAATCAGTTTTCACAAAGCCACTCGCTCTGTTGCTCTCTTAAAGTGCTTAGTGGTTTGCCTGCGAAAGGGAGGCGTGTGCATACGTAACGCAGACAACACAGTGAAGAGTTCTGGGCCGGGACACCTCGATGATGTGAACAATGTATGCAAACCCAATTGGATCACCTATTTCAGCTTGAGCTCCATTTATGCATTCAAAACCCAAAAAAAAGCAGAGAAAAACTGAATATTTCCAGCAACCAAGCAGGCATATTATTTAAAAAATTTTTTTTTAAGCATATCATTTTTTTCATTTTGTTCTTAATTACCCTAATGATCTGGTTTTCTAAAGTACCCACACGGATGAATCCGTAAGCACATATCTTCAATGCATCGCTCTCTATCCTGCATGTCAACCCCTCAGTAAGTGATGTGTCTTTTTTTTTGTGTGTGTATTTTTCACGTTTCTTCTAAAAGTCTTACTCTCCAGGGTTTGTGGGTGCTTGCCCGTCTCATGCGGCCGGTACTCATTCAGTAAAAGCTGAAGCGAACGGAGGATCAGGCAAAGGTGGGTGTAGAGCATCCGGTCCCATCCAGTTCCACACTAGGAGCGATAGTCCTTTTTACTGTAGGGTTTGTTGCCCAGGATACTGTCCACCTCGTGCACGATGGAGGAGGATAACTTTGGAAGAACCTGCGAAAAGAGCTGCAAACTGAGTGTGGATTCCATATATATATATATATATATATATATATATATATATATATAGCTCTCAATCAGGTGTTAAAATATGTATCTTACAAAGTGGTTCTCTTACGTAAATGTGCAAAAAATTTAATAATAATTTAATGTATATATATTTGCACACCTTTCTTATTCATTTGTTAAAATAATTTTGAGATTTAAAAAAAAGAGCTCATTAAATATTTTAATTCATATTCACTAACTAATATCCTCCTAATATCTGAATATTTATAATATTTACATTTCCAGGTTATTGAAGAATGTGATTACAACCTAAATATACAGCCAAAACACACACACACATATACACATATATATATATATATATATATATATATATATATATATATATATATATATATATATATATATATATATATATATATATATATATATATATATATATATATATATATATATATATATATATATATATATATATATATAAAAACACAACCTATTTTTCTGAAATATAATTGTGTGTATTTATATATACATCATATATACAGCACACATACATATATTATGTAAACAAAAACTTTTATTTTGGATGCGATTAATCGTTTGACAGCACTAATATATATACATATATACACTATATATATATATATATATATATATATATATATATATATGTATATACACATACTGTATAATCACAACCAGCAATTGACCCTTGGCTAAGCTCCGCCCACCTGCTCAGACAGGCTTTACAGCTTTACAGAACGTCCCATAGGAACAGAGATTTCTGTGAACAGCATGATTTGCTGTAAAATGGGCTCATAAAGTGATTAAAATCGAACGGATTATACTTTTGAGACTGGAAAGCACACCATTATATTGTTAAACTGCTGTAACATGATTAAACTGGCAGAGAGTTTGAATGGGAATGGATGCAAATGCTTCTCACAGCCAGCTAAGCACAGAGAAGACTCATTTGATAAGCATTAAGTAAAACATCTGTGCAAGAAATATCAAAATATAGGTACCTTCTATCACTATTAAGTGCTAGGCAATGTTTTATGTTGGGTTTGGGAAAACTTTCAGTTAAAAATATCTTCTAATGTCTAATAATAGAAGTCAATGGGTTTTTAGTTAAATGCTTGAAATAAGGTCTGTGATGAACACAAGCTACTCTACAACATCAAATACCTTTTTTCCTTGCTGTGTTTATAATCACAATCTTACAAACTACTTGAACAGAGACTTTCAGGGAAAATGTTTTTGAATATAAAGCCAGAAGTCATGTGACTTTGGTGTAGTTCATTTATAGCCTATGTTTATCTTTTTACTTCTGTAACAATTTAGGCTTCAAAATTCATTCAAGTTGTGAGAATTTTTGAAGATTATTATAACGAATGAAACATGCAAGAAAAAGAGTTGCAAAGGGGAGAAACTTTCCATGGGAAGGTAAGCTGGGGATTTTGGAAATACTGGAACTGGAATAATTTTAGAATGGTAAAAAATATTTTACAATTGAAATTGTGTTAAATCAAACTATGGTATGGTATGATATGGACTAGTCTAGTGTCTGTGAATATTAAGCCACAAACATACCATTTAAATATGAATCCTACATGCATGTCTGTGTGTGATTGAATGAGATTGGTTTACTACACACATACTGCTCGCTGTTTTCAGCCATTCAGAGTACATGAACACATGAACATAATCTCTAGAACTGCTGTGAGTCAGGTCATGAGCATAAAACTATCATCATATATATATATATATATACAAACAGAAACCTAGAGGTTTTCACAGCAGCCCGGCAAAATAAAAGTTCAGTTTAACTTGAAGAAACTGTGACAGAATTATATTACTTAATGTAATGATAGTACTACTAATGAAATAATTATTATAACATTATTTTTAAAGGATTATTTACCAGAACAATGTAAATACACAATACACAATTTCTGGAAAAAAAGAAAGAAAATTAAATAATGATTAAAAAAATATATATAAAATCAATTAATTAGAGATGCTTTTGATTGGAAAAAAGAACTGAATTTGAGAAAGAAAATAAAACAATTTCATAGGGCCTTAAAAATGTAATTTTTGTTAAACTTTTAATAAATCACTGTTTAATATTGTAAGTTTCATGATTTCCATAAATTAGACATGAATCTAGAAAAATTTAAATGGGATACAGAAAAATTTAAACAGAAAAAAAAAAGATATAAAATGGAATTTGGAAAAAAAAATGAAAGAATTTCATAGGGCCCTAATATCTGATTCACATGCTAGCTAGCTACTGTATAAAAAACATTGTGATTTAGTATTTGCGAGTTAAACTTCAATTCCATAGATTAAACATTTATCCTATTAATATCATCAAAACGTACTTGACTGGATATAGTTGTTGGGCTCAAATACAGTAGTATGGCTTTAATAGACTTGCTGTAGTGTGCAGGGTTCTAGAAATTATCTGCGCAGGTGATTCAAATTTAAAAGTCCCACGGAAAGTTTCCTACTTTGAAAATTCCTGGAATTTTGCAACCCTAAAGAATGAACTTCTGTTGGTCACAGGACTCCTTTTCTGCAATGATCCAAAAGCCAATGAAACTGGAGCATTCTATATGGCAGCAACACCGGGATTGGTCGACAAGGATTTTAAGGCGGGGCTTAGCATTTGATTGACACATTCCACATGCACATATGCGTTCTCACCTGTATTGCTCCTATGTTCTCCATGAGCTGATCCGTGCTGGAGGCTCCGAGGAGCACAGAGCTCACACCTTCATTTCTCAGGCACCATGCTGGAGACGAGCAGCAAATATGTTGAACATACAGCATAAATAACATCATACACAACACATGACAGTCTTAAAGCAACACCTACCCGTCACGAAAAGATAAATGTTCTATTTAAAACAAAACATGTATATACATATTAAGCCATTTCCAAAATTAAAGCAGCTACTTCTCCCACACACACTGAAGCATCTCACAAAACACACAGCAGATGCCAGACCACTCTGTTACCATGGCTCCCAGCACCAGGACACACTGAGTGAGCTCAAAATCAGAGCTGTGCGAGCATTTATATTTTTTTGCAAGAAGACGAGCGATATCTGCAGGAGTGCAGAGGAGGTGAAGAGGAGCCATGCTGACCGCTGCCGTTCCCTAAACACGGTCCATGCAACACCGCCGCCACACACAGACAGGAAGGAAACTCTGTGGGGATTTGAATCCCTCCCGGGAGCTTGTTTGCGTGTGTGTGTGTAAGTGTGTGCCATCTGTGGCACTGTGTGTTGGCACTGCAGTGTGTTTACTGTACTGCTGTGTGTGTGTGTGTGTGTTTGCCTGTAATATGGCGGCCATTTGGAAACGTGTTCATATTTTTCAAGGCAACACTGTGTCAAACGCTGCAAATGATACGAAACATTCAGCTCTGATGTTCTGGGTAAATCGACAGCGGATTTTAATGGATTTTAGCACTTTACCCCTAACAGATTGCTTTGTCTGAACACACACACATATATATATACACACACACACACACACACACACACACACACACACACACACAGACAGAAGGGCAGTGCATATGGAATACAATCATGCTGAAACTATAACAAAGGAAAATCATTAACTAGTGTTGGGGAGAAACTAAACAATTAACAATTAAATTAAACTGTAAATAAAAAACTATTTTATTCATTAAATTAATAAAATATATATAGATGTATTAAAAAAACTAATAAAAATGACAAAACAATAAAATTACAACTTTAATATTTAATGAAAATGGTAAAATATACAAATATACACAGCCAAACTACTAAACTAAAAACTATAAAAGTATCTCAAGTTTAATAATAGTGCCTGTTCATCATGTTAAAACATTATAACATATATAACTGAGTTTAATGAATAGCTAATAATTAATTAAATCATAAAAAACTGTCAAATTAAAATAATTTTAGTCAAAATAAAACACTTTCTAAAAAAATGAAATATTTTGTATACCTTTTTTTTTTTTTTTTAATACAATTTTTTCATATAGTCGTATAGTAGTAGTTTTAATTATTTTTTATCTTTAATTATTTCTTTAAAAATTATTTTGTTAGTAATTTCTTGCAACAACTTTATCAAAAGAGCAGCTTCACTGTAGTTTAGCTACTTTATTTAATTTACAGCCTCCACTGGCACTGTCAGTAACACACTGTCATCCCTCAAAATCATCTACCCATTTACATGCGTGCGCAGTTCATTAACCAAGACAGCAGATCTGACCCACAGCACTATTTTTAAACACACTGGTGGTGGTGTAAATGAGCAGCGGTGGCTGTGTGCCGGCTGTGAATCGATTGGCCGCGCTTGTGTGGGGGAAGAGGGATCTGCACAGTCTGGGAGGGGCTGGCAACCCAGTAATGAGGTGTGAAATGTAATGTACGATTGCATTACAGGACATGTGATCCTGCTTTGGGGATTGTCCTGTCAAGATTTTTATTCCCCAGCGTCCCGCAGTCGATGAATTACAGAGGGTGTGCTGTCACGTACACGCTGCCAATTGACTTTTGCGAGGTCGGGAAGATGAGGGACTTCCTGAAACTTTATGCATCTGAGTTATGAAGGGTATCAGACTGAGGTGGGTGCTATGACGGTGGTATAGACAGTGTGACGACAGTAATGTGTTCTGCTGTACCATTTATACCGCGGTAGATACATTTGTGGGGTTACGATTGAGCAGGACTGTTTCAAGTCATAATTTAAGTCAGTGAGAGCGATGAAGAAACATGCAGTAATGTGAAAATACAGAGTGGGACATGATCAAACAAGCTAAGACAAAGAAGAATGAGCTTCTAAAGAATAAGTTTTACTGTTTTGCTTGCTGTGTTTCAAAATGTGAAGCAGTTTTTGCACAAATGCCAGACTTTTTTGTTTTACAAATAATTATTTAAATCGAATGATTACTAAAAAAACCAAACAAAAAAATATTCGTTTTAGAATTATTTGTTATAAACATTTATTTTGATGAAAACAATTACTAATAAGAATACAATAAAATAATTACTTTTTTTAAATGATTTTGATGAGATAATTACTAAAATAAAATCAAATAAATAATTCTTTCTGGATTATTTGCTATAATTAAACAATTACTAATAAAAGTAATTGATACTAAAACAAATAAGCAAATCAAATATGCAAAAAAAAAACACCACATAGTTGTCTGATACATAAATTATGTTTTTGTTGAATTTCTGACAAAAAAAAATAATAAATGGTGTGTTACATACCGTTACAGTGATATAAAATTGCTCTGTGATAAGATTTTGGTCTTACCGCCCACCCCTGTGCACGCACACACACACACACACACACACACTTTAAGAGTCTGAATCTGATGGTTTTGCCTTTAACTGGACTATTACAGTGTGCAGCAGACCGTGATCACGAGCTCTCAGCTCTCAAGATTAGATTACTGTACTTTGAAAGGATGTACTTAAATCAAAGCGTCGCAGTCCTTATAAAAGCCTTCGCTCTAGATCGTACAGCACATATTTCTTTGAAACCTTACACTCCATTCTCTCTGTAAAGCATTACACAACACTTTCCATCTCAGATACCACACTGAGCATCATAAAACACGAAATCGATTTTAAACTATTATATTTATCCCTACACTTAAGCAAGAATATGATGCTGGGAGGAACACTCTTCCTTTAACAGCCACAAACTAATTGCATTTGTTTGGTGAAGCCATCCGCAGACGGACAGACGCTTCCGCTCCGGCGGTCTGAGGAAGGGGAGGATGAGAGGGGGAGAGGATGAGCGAGGCACAGGACGGACGGACAGACAGACAGAAAGAGAGAGAGCGGCAGTGTGTCTTTGGGTTAGGCGTACCGATGGCTAGCTGTGGTAGCGTGCAGCCCAGCCGCTCAGCGATTGCCTGCAGCTCTTTCAGCTTCGCCTGCTGGCGTCGGCCCTCCTCGCTCAAGATCTTGTCCTTCAACCACTGGTAGCCCTGTTAACAACACAGCACACCTGCTCAAAAACAGGGGCCCATGCCTACAGCGGTGCACTTACACACACACACATACAACATAAACACACACACACACACTCTCGGACGCATAACACCAAGCAGCACCTGTGTGGGCGAGGGCCTGTTTTTAAACACGTGACTCTGTCCTCCCAAAAGCTCAAATGAGCAGAGATGAACTCGCTCGGAGAACTTTAGGGGGTAAAGAGACCTCATACACACACACTCACAAACATGATCAGTTTGAAGTGACTTCTGAGAAAGCTGTTTGAAGTAAAAATGTTTCATGGTTTCAAATTAAAATTAACTTCTTTTTCCAGTTGATTAGTTAAAAATGACATTTCTATCAAGTCAACATGAAACACATTTGCAACTCACTGAATTTGATCATGCAGAATATGATTTAAAATGCATATTAAATATATGAATGGACAGTCATAATTGAAATTAACAGCATCTCCCTGTATCCCAATTTTAGCATTTAAAAAAAAAAAAATCTCATCATAATAAATACGATTGTTGTATCTTTTCTGAATTAGCGTTAACCAGAAATAAATTACTGTTAAAAGGCAATGTTTTAGAAAGGTTTAATTACTTAAAAAAAAAAAAAAAATAAATAAAAAAAATAAATAAATAAAAATAAAGCTGTAATAAAATAAGATATAAATTCTAGAACAAAAACCTAAAAAGTAAGAAAAATGTTTTAGAAAAAAATTTAAAATGTTAAATGAAAAATTTGGAAACTTACTAAAATTACTAAAACTTAAATCAAAATGACAACTGAAAATATAATATAAGCAAAATATAGATTGTGCTAACGTATGAATATATACACATACATACACACACGTTTTTTTTTTTTTTTTTTTACTTCAGCTAGTTGCAACATCTCATTTTCATTTAGTTTAACTTGATGTACTGTACTAAAAGAACTAAAACCAAAATACAAATTACTAAAAACTATACACACATCAAAAAAATGTGAGAAAAAAATTGGTTAAATTAAAAGTTAGTTACCAAAAAGTTCCTAAAAGTAAAACTGAAATAAAACAAATTAAAAAGAAATGACAAAAAATAAAAAACTAATAAAAACGATAAAAGCATATAATCAAAGTAACTAAACTTTAAATTAAAATGACAACTGAAAATATGCCAATCCAAAAAAATTATACACACACACACACACACACACACACACACACACACACACACACACACACACATATATAAAAATTCAAATAAATAAAATAATAATAAAAAGCTAATTCAAAATATTAATAACTATATAAATACTACTAAAATAAGACTGAAACGGCTTAAATAGCTTTTTTACTATAGACTACCCAACCAATTAACCAATAGTTTGCTTGTAAATATCCGATTCTAGTAAATTTGGACTTCATGTTGACTTTAAAGTAAAACCTATCATTTGTACTGACTAGCAAAAGCATGTTTGTGTGTGTGTTTGACCAGGATAAACAATCCAGCTTCAGGTCCATCATTGATAAATATGAATTAACAGTGGAAAAGGACCAGTGTGGTCTAGTGATCTAAACACTCATGGGCCTCCGAATCCAGCGGACCCATCACTGCTCAGACCACCAGCACGGTTCTGTTATAGTCAAGTGTCAATCCACATGTACGTTACACAGAGGTAACAAGATATCAGGAATGATCAACAGTGTGACACAAGACTACAGGAGGAAGATGATGGGTCACAAAAACACCAATGAGCCAAAAACATGCGACTACACCAACATAGATCTCGGGTAACGGGTGCTTTTAGTGTGCACTTGTGTGTGGTTTAGTGTGCTTGAAAGAGATGGAAGCACGGATGAAACAAGTGCCAATCCTCCTCAGAGTTACCATAGAAACTCATTCACATAAAGAAATATATGTTGAAGATCAGACGTGTGGATTCATGCCATCAACAACAAACACATCTACAGGAAAAACACCAACTATAGAACCTGGAAGACACGGAACACATTCACATTAGAACACCAAACACAAAGGAATCACGTATGAGGCCACTAATGTTTCCAGAGGACCAGGAAGAGGAGGAGGAGACAGAGAGAGACTCATGGGATGTGTAGTACCTTCAGTGAGGCACGAGAATAGGCCGGCACCCCGCTGTCGTATTTCCCTGAGATTATCCCACAGGCCAGCGGGGACCATGTCATCGCACCCACACCTGAGAAGACAGGTCAAACCCCATTGAAAAGATGCATCTGGTCAGTGTTTCTGTGGCTCGAGCGACAGCAGCATCACTCACCGATCTTATGGAAGAGCTCGGGAAGCTGCACCTCCACTTTCTCCCTCTGGAACATGTGATACTCCGACTGTTCGCAGATTGGTGGGATCTGGTTGAACTGTCGGGCCACAGAATACGCTTCCTACAAAACACCAGCAAAATAACTTTTTAGTCTGAAATGAATGTAATGGGGGAAAACAACTTCTAATACACACACAAAAAGAGACAACAATTCACAAACACAAACAAATGTCTTTGTCCATGAGAAAGTTCTTTAACTCAGGGATATTATAGAATGCGCGGGTGTTTTTACATCACTGTATCTCTGAAGGAAACTGAAGGAAGAAATTTTCAATGTCATTTTGATTGCATGTAATGCCTGATAAAGCAGCATACATGAGTGCAGCACTGCTTTGTGTACAGCCATTACCAGGGAAACCTCTATCTCTTCTGCTCCAAAAGCACCTCCTGCTGGCAGAGAATGAATTTGCATTTTCAATAAGCCCACCTGATTTAAGCAGAAAACATATATTTTGCTTCTTATCAGAAATAATTACTCTAGAAGGACTTTGCTGTTTGCGGAAGTCTACCGGAAGTCTTTTTTTTTTTTTTTACTTTAAAACAGTCTATACATAATTTAGTTTAACTGTACTGTACTAAAAGAACTAAAACCAAAATAAAAATCTATATAGACATTAAAAGAAAAAAAAAAAAAAATCAAAAAATTCTATATAAAACTAAAAATCTATATAGACATTAAAAAATGAAATGCCAAACACAAAAATACTAAAGCTTTAACTAAAACTAAAATGAAAACAGAAAATACAAAAAATACATATAATAGTATCTCTATGATACTAAAATAAGATGCTTTAACACAAATGACTCAGGTCTTTGAATCTGTTTTATAAACAAATGACTCTTATGAATGAGATCTTTGAATCGAAGGTCAATATAATCATCAGGTTTTAATCTATAAATACCTGGACTTGACGAGTCAAAAAATAGCTAACAAGAACTAAAATAACATACTGATAATTGTCATTAATTTATTCGAAAAACAAAAAGATTTGATATTGAAAAGTTCCATTTAAATCACTGCATCTATAACAAATAAGACTATTATCACGTCATTAGTAAAACAATGATAATTATAAAGAGACACTAGTCTATTCAAACCTCCCACAATATGAAAAACCATTCACTGCAGCCGTGCGATCAGGTCACCCGATCTAATAAACAGAATTCCCCTAGACCACACTTGGATTCTTCTGTCAAAACAACAGAATGCTTTTTGAATTTTCTGTCCATGTAAAATTCAGCAAACTGATCAGTGCAACATTTTTGGTTAAAGCGACTCAATTATTGGGCGATGGGACAGAAAACCAAATTCTGTACAACATGTTATGCATAACTAGACAAATGAGTTGTGACTGACGAGGCGTCACTGAACACAAACAACAGATCGTCTTTTAACATTCTGTCAGCGTGAACGGCTCGTCTGACTCAGTGCGGTGCTGTTTTAGATCTCCGATCCGCCCAGTATTTAAGGTTAGACTGTCTCACTGACAGCACCTATTTAAACAGAAGCATCTTTAGATTCATCAAGAGTTCTTCAGGAACAAAAGCAGCCGGTGCCGATGCTGATTACAGGGGTGCAAACATCTAAAAGTTAGGAGACTGTGACTCACCATGATTTCCATCGGACTCCAGCGTGACGTTCCCCAGTACATCGCCATTCCCTGATTGATCACATGGGTCATCGCCCGCACAGTCTCTGCCAATCAGACCGCAGATTTTCAGAGACTTACAGCACCATACATCATGTCACGCTGCCATCAGAACGTGTCGGTATGGGTGAACGTGTGAAATATTAACAAGCAAAAGAAAACAAGCTCGATTAATGCAAGGGAGGGGAGTTTAAATGATACATCGCTTCTGGATCGAGCTGGAGAATTTGAATCAATACGAGTAAGACAAAAACAACTTGCCCTTCGGGTCAATATCAACCTCAGTTCAAGGGGAAAAAAATGCTTCAAATGAGGACCAACACCAGACGTGTCAAAACATCAGTCTTATGAGCTTGAGAGTCATTTACTGCTCTCGCTTGACTATATGAGATCCGTCTAAGAGCGCAAGAGGAAAAACAGACTATTGAAGTGTCGAGCTCTTTAATGACCAGAACAGCAGATGTCTACAGACCCCTGAGCTGTTTGTGTTTCAACCATCGAACTGTGTGAACTTTCTAAAGGGCAGCTAGGATAATAAAAGTAGATCAAATAACATTTCTGTCTTGTTTTTTCAAAGAGCAGACACCCTTTCTCCCGAAAACATTGGTTGAGATTTAATTCAGGCTGGCGACTTACTAAAGGCCAAATGGGCAAATTGCAAAGATCTTGTTTACACGTGATTTGGGGAATCAATTATTGCTGGAGCACAAACAGCACAGGATGAGTTATAGCGGAGTTGAATATTTAAAGGTTTAGAGCAAATGAATTGAGATTGAGATGTACCTTCCATGGGTGTGTTGGGGTCTGGTCTGTTTGCAAACACTACGTCCACATATTCTAACTGCAGTCTCTCCAATGATGCCTTCAAACCTACAGAAGAGTAACACAAATCAATTCAGCACACGATTAGTTGAATGAATGAGGCATTTAAAGCAGTTCAGGTCAGCTGCTGCTCTGTAACGTGTATGCTTTGAGGTCCACTCACCTTCTATAATGTGTTTTCTTGACAGTCCTCTCTCAGTCTCTGCTCTAGAAAACAGAAGAATATGTACTATTATGCAATTATTATTGATGCCAACTTTAGTAAAAACGAAGATACTATTTGGTTTAATATTAGAAATGAGGTCAAAATATTTTATTCAATTCAAAATATAATACTATTTCAAATGACATTTAGGCAACAGCTACATTAAGTGTAACATTAAAGCTTCAGAAGCATTGTTTGCATAATGCCATGATTCATTTTATAATAAATATTAAATATACATACTTTCCACCCCAAAATATTTTGGTTGTAATGACTAAACTGGAGCGTCTGCAAAAAAAAAAAGAAGAAAAAAAGGTCACATTTTGCAAGTTGCAAATAATTACAACAGAATAATGGCTTGTGGTAACCATTTTCATTTCAAAGGAATGCATGGTCACACATACACATACACGTTTATTTAGCTGTCTAAATGAGGGCATAGCACAGACATCTGCTTTCATGTAAAGGTTCATAAATATAGTTTATATTCATGTAATTTTTGTTATTACATACATAAATGCAATTATATGCATTTATGCATGTATATATACACACATAGTACACATATATACACACTAGTAACTGATTACATGCAATCTGGATTAAATAATCAGAATCCAAGAAATTTAGTACTTGTAGGATATATTATATTTTAAAATGCTTATAATCAGATTACTTTAATACAGTTACTTTAAGAATTGCATGATTATTTTTCACACAACAATTCACTACCACTACCACAAAGAATATCCTTTCCTCAAACGGAAGTTCTGTCAGATTTAGCTCACTTTCTCTCACAAATTGTAAGTAAGTAAGCCCACACACAGACACACAGGACAGAAATAAGCTATGTCTCTGCAGAGGTGAGGGGTTGTGTGCCCTGATATTGATGCACACTGACTAGCAGGATGACTAAGCAGCACGATATCACACACACACACACACGAATGTGAAGATCCTTTCTTGCAGAGAGCTCAGTTACTCTTCATCTCATTATGCAGAAACAGTGAGAGCCCACCCTGCTTTAAATGAAAACATCTTAACAAAAGGGCTTCTGTTAACCATGAAGCTCCTTTAGCTCGTGTTATGATACACACACACATATATCAGGACATGAACTACACAATAAACACACCCATGCGACCGTTTCATAATTTAATATCTAGATGGGACATCTATGTGGTGAGCCAGGCTTTAAGAATTTATATTTCTGTCTGTCTAGGGTTGCAGTGGCACAATCACTGAGGCACGGGGCCGAGTTATCAGCACAAGATAAGAAGCGGCCGAAGGAAATGAAAAGCTGCATGCTGTTAATGAACATACCTCCATCCTTTCTTCTTTATGATGTTGCCCAGCACCATCTCTGCCCTGCAACAGAAAACCAGATGGTTATCGGACTAATCCGTTATTTTATTGACATATACAGCCAACAAAACAGGCTGCTGAAGGGACATTTCAAAGTTCAGGAAATCACCTCTTTCACGACGGCAATATCATAAAATACATGTAAATTAAAAAGCACACTTCAATGCCACATTATCAATGATTTTTATGAAAACATACAAAGCAAGCAATAACACTGTCAACCAAGGAATTTTGAGCTTTTTCCATTTCTCATTGGTGAATGCCTATGTGTGGCCCTGCCCACAGTGAAATCTTGTTGGTCCAAATCTCTGATGCAAACAGCTGTATATTAATCATTCAATATGTCCCATTTGGCTTTGATTGTCACGTCATGCAGTATGGACAGACAAATTATTGAAGACATACTACGATGCTTCCAGTGAACCTCAGACAGCACATTATTTATACTAACAGATTATTTACGGACTGTCTGATCCATATCACAAAACAAATGACAATTTTTTTTTTTTTGGGTGTCTGGGTGCTCAATTAATTTTGGTTGCTTTGAGGCGTATGTGATGGTCAAAACTTGGGTTACACAAAGATAACATCTCCACTAACAGCTGGAGAGAATGCATGACACAACAGTTGAATAGGGTTAAAATTTAACCAAAAGATATCACCATACTTTGCCAGTTGATCGATAAAATTAAATCACCTGCAGAATGTTGTGAATTATGTGAATGAGTAATTAACACAACCTGGCTGCTAAAAGCATATTTAACTCCCTGAAAAATGTGCCTCCTTTTCATACGCAGATGAGGAGAAGTGTCAGCAACAGCCTGGAGACTAAAATGCTCTCTGGCAGCCATTAGTGACGCTGAGGGTGCTAATTGGGCCCGATGAGGATACAGTTCGAGCTGTGATTGTCCCGGTGAGTGAAATTCTCCCTCAGGCTGCACACTAGTCAATTCAATGAACCGCTGTGCTGTAATTTAGTCCATGCTTCACAGACGCTACAAATCCCACCCACTGCTTCACTATTAAAGGGGTCATATGACGTTGCTAAAAAGAACATTATTTTGTGTATTTGCTGTAATGCAATGTGTTAATACGGTTTAAGGTAAAAAAACAAACACATTATTTTCCACATACTTATTGTTGCTCCTCTATGCTCCGCCTTTCTGAAACGCATCGATTTTTTACAAAGGTCATCATCCTGAGAAGCGAGCCGTGCTCTGATTGGCCAGCTATCCAGCGTGTTGTGATTGGCCGAATACCTCAAGCATGTGACGGAAATGTTACGTCCCTTACTGTATTGTGATGCCGTGTCCTGGCACGATGACACAAAAACAATAAAACCCATTATAAACGAGGCATTTGTTGCATCCAGTGGGGACATAATTACTGATTATAATGACTTATACTGTCTTTTTACACACCGCGTTGCATTGCGCCGCATGAACATTACTATGTCTGCATTTGTGATCGGAGAAATGACAAACAACAAAGCGCTACTCTACACAGCTCAAAACTCGCGTTTGAATTATCAGTAGCAAATTTTTTAAATAAGAAAACGTACTTACAGGCTGTGAGTCAGAAGCACCAGACTGTCCTTGCAAAGTTAGAATTGCCCCACTTTATAGAAACAGCCTTTGTGCATAACTGGCAGGCTACTCCCAGGTTCGGGAAATATTCCTCCGTAAAATGCGCTGCACACACTATTTGGGTTGAACTGTTCTGGAACAGTGTTGTAAATACAACTGAACCACTGACTAGTTGTGTCCTCTTTTGGAAGCCCAAACAAAGTACTTTCTCTTTCACAACGAACACAGCGTCTCCAGGACATGGCACCAGCAGCAGCAACAATAATACAGCCAGAATAATTTCTTTCTTTCGCCTTCTTTCATTGCGTATACATTTGGGCGGTGTTTTGCAAATCTTCCCACACCGTGAAGTAGACATCTGGGGGCGTGTTTGAATGAGCTGTTTTAGGAGGGCATGGTCGAGTCTTAACTTTTATAAAGAATATCTCTTTGGTTTTGAGACTTTAGTCTTAGCAACTTCAGGGATCTTATCTATGCACAAACAGCTTGTAACTCTCCAAAGAGAAAGGAAAACTTGAAATCGCATCATATGACCCCTTTAATCTCCCTAAAAATCATTCTGCAATCTTGTTTGTTTTTTTCCTAGTATGGCATCTTATAGGAAGACAAAGAATGAAAATCAAAATGAAATGAAAGTGATAAAGTGATTTTATCACAGTCCGCGTGTCGTCACATCCGGCTCCGATTAGTAGCGTAAAGGGATTTCTGCCAGCTTTATTGTCAATGGACAGACGCCAGTTGTGTGAAGAAAATTAAACTAATTTAGTTTAGCTGAACATTGACGCAATAAACGCCAATGTTAAAACTGTGTAGTTATCCCGATTCCATACCATGTATCATGTCATCCTTCATTTTAATGTGTAACGTTAGCCTATCTGAGCGACGCAACTGTCAGCACTGCCGGTGTTGCCAGTCAGATTAATGAAGAGCACGCAGCTCAAGTTACTGCCAGAGGAATACTCAGACTGATTTAATTCTATTCTATTTTTTGTTTATTTTTGAATTATATTTATTATTGTGACTAACCTCCCGCTCTTGTTCACAGTATAATGATATTAAATCATCGCACGCAATCATGGAGAATAACTTGATTAAGATGATCAAACTTATTTTAATTATCGTCTATGGGCTGGAAATATTTCTTTATTTGAACAACTTCAATTTGATGCAATTATAGAGGATTGCTGCATAAAGTCAGCGCGTGAAAAAGTGTGAGCATTACGTTTAATACAGCAAGTTTGCCATAAATCTTTCTTCTATACAGCCTTTAGTCATAATTAAAGTTTTAAGCTTTGGCTAATTCTAATGCTTATTAATGTGATATGTTGTTTTTTATAGTTTTCTCGCTGTTCTGTAATGAAATAAAGTGATCAGTCTGTGAAGAATTACCTATACACATACAGTAAGGCTCGCGCGCTCCTGTTTGAGTCACAAAATATGCATCGGGATATCGTGAAAGCATATTCCTTCGTTTCATAATGCTCAATTAATTGTTGTACGCTGAGATGGGTGTCTTTAGAAGACGTATGTGCTGAATTCAACATAAATAATCCACAACAATGCCGTGATATGGGCATAGCCATTGATAGAGGCTGCAGCGGAATTCTTTTATGTTACTATTTGAATCTTCCGCTTTTCAAACGCGGAAGTGTGATAAACGCCTATTTTGCTCCAAACCTCTTGAGTTTGCTTCTTCTCTTCAGGGCTGCTCTTTTTCATTTACTGAAAGCGAATGAAGCAAAACGCTGTCACGCTCCAAAAACAGCAAATGTTGTTCTTAAAGTTATATCCCTCCACATTCATTCTCATTAAATGGAAACCAGCAGTGTGAATTCTTTTCTAATAAATAATAAAAAAATAAATAAGATAAAGCACACCTGCTCACTGTAAACAATCCATCTTATACAGCTATGTACATAAAAAATATCTATTTTTTTTTATTAATCCTTAAAAAATAAATATTATACAGTATATTATTCTAAATGATTACTATAAAAAAATATTTTATATCAGAATCAAGTATTCAGAGAGTTGTGTAAGTCCAACAAACTAATCAATCTATCAAAAAGATGGATGAACATCTTTAATCTTGATTGATTCGATGTTTCACTGATCCAGGCTTTATATGAAAACAGAAAGCTGTTGAATGCTAGCTGTTGTGCTTTGATTTAGTGGTCATTAGCTGCAGAGAGAGCTTCATTAATCCACATGAATGTGCGCTGCACTTTCTTAAAAAGTCCCAACTTCAAAGGAGGTTCCCTGAGATGGCAGAAAGCAGCTCATCTTCATGAGGATATCTGAATATGCATGCTAGTGCACTTATGTTAGCGTGTCGTACAGAGATGGAGATGGACACAGACGCGTGAGGGGGCTGCTCAGCCTGTGTTTTTGTTTCCTTATGTGCGAGGGAGAGAAAGACAGAGAGGTGACAAAAGCTGATGTGTGTACGGAGCGGTGTTTACCCGTCACGGCCTGTGGGTTTAACGCACTGCATTGACCACAGCTGGATGGTAGATGTTGCCGGAGCCGTATTTATTCCAATCGGATAAATAAAACAGACCTTCCCACTCCTCTCACCACATCATCGCCGCTGATGTTCAGTGATGCCCACGCCCAGCACTCAGCTAATGACAGAGCACATTACCAAGCGCTATCCTCACCTAATTTGCACAGTTTATTTATGAAACATCATGTGTCAGGCAAAGAAAATGTGCTCTAATATGGATTCTCAGCACTAAGAATAACATCTGCGATTAACTCACTGATATACAGACGCGTTACTGTCAGGATACAAATCTCTCAAATTGGAAATAGCAGCAGTGTTCACAATTAACACTGGTTAAGCCATCAGAACTCTTTCCAGCAATGAATGGATGATTTTGAGATCTTTTCACACTGAGGACAATTGAAGGACTCAAACATAACTATTAAAAAAGGTTCAAACATTCACTGATGCTCCAGAAGGAAACACAATGCATTAAGAGCTGAAAACTTTTGAACAGGATGAAGATGTCCAAATTTTTCTTATTTTGTTGAAATATCATTTTTTTCCATTCAGTACTGGCCTTCGGAAGCAACAGAAGATACTTGCATGTTTCCTGGAAGACAAATTAAGTACAATTAAGTAGGGGTGGGACAATAAATCGATATTCTTCTCAGTGCGATATGATAATCGATATCTGGTGCCAAATATAGATATTTTAATTAATATAATAAGGTGCTCTAAATAAATTTCCCTGTTCACAGCGTCTAAAAATGCGTGGAAATCGCGGCCGCGCCATTTCCAGCTTCTATCCAAGAGCGCTCTGAGCAACCATGATCCGCGCTCTCTATGAAGATGGGACGCAGAAGTATGCAGTGTGTATGCTTGCCACGCGTCTACATTTGAAATAACGAACCTGAGCCGGCAAAAGACGCAATGTGAATGGCTATTTCAATGTGAATTGTTATTTTCTAATTCTCTACTGTCATATGTGTGGCTTGTGGTTTTGGTTTAGGTCATGTAACCGTGTAACATGACACATTAAGAGATGATATTGCTTCATGATCCAATTAGAAATAATACTGTGATGTCTGCCACATAGGGTAAATGGCCATGACAGTTTCGAGTCCTTCCCTGATCCCAAGAACAGCACTGCTGGGTTGTGCTGAGTCGTTATGACAAGATCAACACAAACTCCCACGCAAGACACGAACGAGGAACGCCATTTCCAACGATGCCCTGGGTCAGCTGCCATAGAAATGTTCATTCACCTTTTGAAATGAGCCTTAGTTTTAAAGAAAACTTGAGGAAAGTTCATGCTTTAAATTTTTTTTATAAAATAAAAAAAAATATACAACTAATATTTAAAATATATTTATATTTGAAATAAAACATCATATACACCAGATGAACAGAAAGAACACATTTCAGCACGTGGTGGGCTGTGTGTTCATTTTGGTGCACTCACTTTCCTGCAGCGTAGACCTCTGCCGTGTCGAACAGATTGATCCCGTTCTCGTATGCCAGAGTCATCAGCTGCTCTGCAATCTGTCAGAAGGAGAGGAGAAGATCCAGCATTCAAGGTGTTGCAGTCTATTCCATTATTAAAAGCTGTATTCTGCACTGTGCTACTCTAGAAGTCATCTTTAATGCGTTTAGGTACATTAACAGAGTACGCTGGAAATGAAAAACTACTGCAAACCGAATAGCTTATTAGCAGAGAAAAGTACGTCTATAAATTCACTATTTGAATGTTTAATTTCAAAGCAAAATAGAGCATTTTGCACTTGATACTTCCCCCAAACAATGTTGTTTAAAATTACACTGTAATTAGAAGATATAAGATGTATATATAACTATAAACTCAAATTACACTGTAATTTATACTGTACACAAGAATCTTTAAAAATGTAGGAAAAATTATTTTTTTGAAAGTTTTTATTTATTTTTTATTTTTTAATCAACAATATGAATGGTCATTTATGGAAGAATGCTATTATAATCATAATATAATATAATAGTATAGTTGTTGTTTTTTTAAGTTGGAAAACATTTATATAAGTTATAAACTTTAGAAAATAAAACCTCAGATGAACAACACATGACATATCACATTTATTTAGCAAAAATAATTGTAGATCCACTTTTTGCAGCAATAACTTGAAGATAAACATACAATTTAAACATAATACAGAAAAGCATGAAATTCAATAGGGTGTTCTTTCTTTTTTCACATGACACATACAGAGAGATATTTGGGTATATATATAGATATTTATTCATTAGGTAAGGGTTTATCAGTCTTAAACAAAAATAAATAAATAAATAAATATACATAAGTGTCAATTTAATACTTATTTATATATTTCACAGACACATTGTTTAAGGGTTAGTTTACCAATTTATTTATTTGATTTTTTTTGCATCATTTACCAACCATCATGATGTGCTAAACCAGTATTATGTTTTCATCTACAATGTTTAATTTAAAAACATTTCGAATGTTGCACTGCAATCATTAGACTAATTACGTTTTGGCATCACTGGCATCAAACCTGGTGCAAAGCACCTAAATGAGCAATAAATGAGGTCTGATTTTTACTTCGCTATTTTCCAATCTGTTCCTCAAATATGACTTCAGAAAACTTGGAATAAATGTCTCTTATGGACTACTTTGATATTTTTTTTTCTCAGTGTTAATATAAAACACATTCCTCTGGTTTCACAGACGAGGCTTAAACCTAGTCCTAGACTAAAATCTAAGTCTGAGCTGTTTCAACTGAAAGAAACTAGCTCTGACTGATCTTAAAATATAACCGTGCCTTTGTTTTGCCTCAAGATGCACAGCAGTAACATTTTTTTCTAAGTACGTTTATAAAAATTAATTAAATGTCCTAATTGAACTATGGCCTAATCCTGGTTTAGTTTAAGCCCTGTCTGTGAAACCGGGCCATTGTGTTCCATGGAAGAAATAAAATGTCTCGTTTGGAAAGACAAGAGGGTGAGTAAATGATGACAGGACATTCATTTTTGGGTGAACTATTCCTGTAAGTGTACAAGAATATAAAAGCTCAGATCAGGACCGGTCAGTGTTTCCACTCATCATACCTCATCTGTGATCTGCCCTCCAAACGTCACCCATGTTCCTGTAAAGAGATCTAGAATCAGTCACTGCTTTTCACGAGATAACCCAGCTTTAAATGATTATCAGTGATCCACCACTGACACTAAAGAGTAAAGCCTTAAGATGAAGCTACAGATAACATGGATAATCTTTAATGCCCAGCTCAAAAGAACAGAACAGCACTGGCTGCATGGTGCAGATTTCTGCTGTCTGCCACTACTAGCAGTTCAGTTTGAAGAAAATTCATCTTGTGACAAAAAAAGACTACAAAAGCTTGTATTGTTGGTTGCAGGTTTCCTTATCTACTTCACAAAAGGGCTTGATGAGGAGGCCATAAACGTACCTAATCCAAGACATGAGACTCTCAGGCCCGACTTCCCCAGGTTTCTGGAAAAAAAGGAAATAAAGACAATGATTAATAGGTTTTACTCTGCTTTCTTTATCACTTTGTTCTCTCTAAAGTCAGAGTAATACCATTGAAGTACTAAATCAGACTGTCAGCTTTGAAAGTGCCAACCTCATTTTCTCAACAAAAAAAGTTCTGTTCCAAAAACTAGTGAGCTGCCTATCAAGATGGCAAAACGATTTGTTCCCAAGGTGTAATAAATTGTGAGTTGAGCCTCCTGTACAGTTGAGATGCCGCCCATGTAGGATGTGGACAGCAAGGCAGCTCACTAGGTTTTGGAACAGATCTACTGTCTTTAAAGCAATGAGATTCTTCAGTGACCCCAGCCCGAGGCCTGTAGATGCCACCGGGGCCTGCAGGGGAGCTTATGGAGTTTGTAAGTCATCCCGCTGATGGGTGTATCATGGGGAAATGAGACTTAGCAGTGCCTGAGGGCAGATTACTGACCCCAGGGCCTTATGGGAGCGAGGAAGACTATGGAGCTTATCGAGACAGCAGCTATAATGAAGAGAACTGGCTAAAGAAAGGCTCAACAGTCCAGAGTCACAGAGCCACATGAGAGAAAGAGAGAGGTTTTCAACTTCTGTACCGTCCTCTGAAAGTCAGCACAGATCATCTCAGAGGACAGCTCTCACACACAGAGGTTTGGATCCAACTTTGTTTTGTTTTTCTTTTTATGTTGTTTTAGTTTTACTTCACTTTATTTATTTTCAGCCAAGAAAACTGGTGTGCCAAAAAGAACAGTGTTGAGTACAAAGCCAAAAAGATGGTGAGATTATTCTAAGATTTGTAAAGGTTCAAAGAAGGAAAACAAGATTAGAACACATAAAACAACAGATTTGTGCCACAGACTTCTGAAGAACAGAACATAAATGTATATATAAATGTATTGCAGATATCATTAGGTTCAATAATTTAATGTAACAGTTTGAAATTAGTCTGATTCAAGGACAATCAGAAGGCTGAATCCTGATTGACAAGAGCAGTCGTCGGGGATGGAGGTGGGTAATTAGCTATTGAGCAACCCGAAGCTGGTGATAATACTGAAGGACCTTATATATGGGTGCTGTGATAGGTGTCGCATCCCTATAGGTAGACGTGGATCTGCTGAGAGTCAGCTGATGCAATATATATTTATATGGCTGAATGACAGGATAATCTATCTATCCTTTTGTGTGTGTGTGTGTGTGTGTGCGTGTTTCTATAAACGTGTGTGGTGTTTTTGAGTGTCTGTGTTTGTGTGGGGGTGTCCATGTTGGATTAGAAACATGTGGGCGTCCGGTGGCAGAATGCAATGAAAGACAGACGTCAGCGGGTCACAGCGAGCCACACGTTGCATCGGATCCAAAAGGTAACCTGCAAGACCGGACATTGCTTTTCATGAGATCCTATTCATAGCATTATTTACTGGGAACTTTAATATGGCTGGTGATTTCTCCAGGCACCTCAGCACAAAAGTTCAAAAGATTAAAATGCAGACAAGTTTGGTAAATAACCCATTGGAGCGCTGCACTCTTTCCTGTAGACACGAGGGAATCTTGAAGTTAATAAGCAAATATCTATCTGCAAGGCACAACTCACTAGGGGAAAAGGAATGAGTATCTGCTCAAATCTAGTTTTGAAATTAACATGGAGCTAAAAAATAAAGAGCATGTGGTTAATCAACAATGGTCAGGTCAATGTAAAAAAAATTAGTAACTTTTTAATTAGAGCTTGCGGTGAGATAGACTGTTGTATGTTGGACAGAAGCATCATGGATCTGTTCCTTAATCGTAAAGAACTCGTGTAAATTTGTTTTGCAAAGGCAAGCCTTCTGCCTGTGTATCAGCAAATCTATTGTAAGCATGTCATATCTGTGCGACTGCAATCATCAGACAGTATTGCAACAATGACTCTCATCTGCTGCCCCAAAACCAGGTCGAGTCAAAGTTGCTTTGTGGAGCTGTGTTCACACTTTAAGGAATTCAATTCAATCTAAAAGCTGCATATTATTCTGGGAAAGGTAAAAAAAAAAACATGAAATCAACATCGCTTCTAAAGTGTCATGAAACACTAAAACACTTATTTAATATTATATATATATATATATATATATATATATATATATATATATGCATGCATGTGTCGTATATAATGGAAGACTAAATGTTCTGTGTGCATTTGCCTTTTTAGAAAATGTTCTTTATTGGCATCAATTGGTTCTGTAAAGTATCTTTCTTTCCATTCCACGATATATTCTTTATAAATGGAAAAAAGGTTATTTAGATATAAATTTGTATGTATGTATATATATATATATATATATATATATATATATATATATATATATATATATATATATATATATATATATATATATATATATATATATAGAGTCTCCTGTTTGAAAGATGTTCTGCTCAATTTTTGTCAAGAAAAAAGAAACAAAAGCAGCAGTTGTGAGTGGGGTAGCCAACCCTAGCCCCGCCCCTGCATTAAATATTTTTAACACCATTAAACTGTAAAAATTATTCTTCTATGACATTTGACGCATAAAAAAAAAAAATCTCTCCAACTCCACAGCTTTCCATGTCTACTTTTTTTATATATACATATTTTAGATCGTTCATAACGATTGACCTGTGCCAGAATGGAAGGTTTAATGGCACTTTAAAGACTTACAAAAGTTTTTGAGCGATACACTTTTGTGATATGTAAACATTTAACAAAGTGATGCATAATAACAGTACTTGTGTTTTGTCAAAGTACTGTATGGTTCAATACTGATCTTAATGGAAACAGCAGCTTATGTTGCTATGGTTACCTCCACAGGCCAACACGATTTCAGCTTGAGAGCATCTATTTGGTGAAAATGTGCATTTTATGTAACTAGTAATCAAACTTTTGTGGTTTGGAAATGCTGTTGAAACATCCCTTGCGGAATACATAGAATTAAAACTTACTTGCAAACGCACACTTTTTAAAACTGTGCAAACTGCCGATAATTTGCATCCTGGTGTTTCGGCCCACACACTCAAAAATCAATGTGTTTTTGCATGAAGCCCTTTCAATAAAACATTACACTGGTTGGTGTGATTGAGTTGTGCAAAACGTGGAAACGGGCACATGCCAAAGATTTCTTATCTCATCTCTGGCTGCCAAAAATGAGTCTTCTTATTCTCATTATACGCAGCAATTACCTCCCAGTCGGAAACAAACAATATGCACACATGAATTCCAAGGCTGTTTATGATTCATTCATTGGTTGCGCCCTTGCTGACTCCTTTCATGGTTTGATGTTTGTGACATCAAACGGAGTATCCTAACATGATTAGTACAGATTAAACTGGAACTCTACTGCTGTCTACACCGACAAACACATGACTGAAGCTGTGCAACTGTGTCAAGGAAGCTCAAATAATAAGCCGACCTTGTTAAAAGCACTATGCTGGACTGAAGGAACGAGCAAATCGAAAGACAATCTGGGCCAGTGAAATCTTGATTGTGTTACTGTGTCTTTGTTGTCAGCGTTGTGTTGTATTGAATATTTCATGGGCTGCATGGTGGACAGCGGCCCAGTCACAATTGGTGCTGCGCTGGAGACTGGGTTTGCCAGGAGTCACCAGATATCAAGCCAGAGGTCAATAAATGTCACATGTGTCTTTTACCCGGGTTAACGATATGCAAAGAACACAGGGCTGTCAGGTTTGTTTACGAAGCAGAGGGAGTTCAGCTTTTCAGAGTTCAGATGACTTCAGTCTCTGCTGATCATAACTGTCTCCACCTGCCTCGGTGAGTTTGTGAACTTTAAAAGTAGATCACGATTTGTCAAAACACATTTGTCAGTATTAAAGGAATAGTTCAACCAAACAAATGCAAATTCTCACATCATCTGAATGGCAGAACCTCGGGAAATACATACATAGCTATTGATTTCGTCATTTACATGACATGCAAATGACTTCAGTATCAGTCTGTTCAAGACATTGCATGGCTTCAAAATAAATAATATGACTATATTCAAAATATAGTCATATCGACTACTTTTATGATGCCTAAGGAGAATAAATGATGACAAAAAGTTAATGTTTGCCAAGGCCAACGCATTTTGCATGACCAAATAGTAGCCAACCGGCCCTCAAAGGAAATGAGAGCATCACTAAAGCAGTGCACAAGCCGTGCTGTTATGAGTAATTAATGGCAGTCAAAGGCTTAAAGGTCATGGAGGAGAAATGTACATTCTTCAAGGAATCTACGTTGGGGAACGTGTTGAATTATATGTACACCATTCTTTCATACGCACACAATACTCTGATGGCTGCCTCGTGTGGATTTGTTCTCTGAAATTTGTGTTTATGTAAGACCAATTCAGACTGTGAGCAAGCCTCCTACACCCTGTTCTAAAAGCAGTAGCTCTACCTGAGAATGGCTTCAGCTCTAGTCAGAAAGAAGTTCCATCTCAAATCTTACATCTTTCCCTCTTCTCCACCAACACCACCCGTTTTTCCACAGCCTCCACACACACATTGTGAATAAGGGTTCACGTTACCATTATCAGGGTTATGAAGTGGCCCACACAGAATCTGCATGTGCACAATTTCGCAGAAAGCTCCGGAGACCTGCAGAACTGGGACGCCCGTCATTCGCAAAGTCCTACACAATCCCCTCCTCTTCAGTACAAAGAGGCTGGACACACCCATATATTATAACGGCATTTGTATGTTGCTGCCATGCTATTCACTTAAGACTCATTATTTAAAAATGTTAAACGAAAAAAAAAAGGACACTACTGTTTAAAAGTTTGGGGTCGGTAAGTTTTTTTTCAATGATTTTCAAAGAAGTATCTTATGCTCACCAAGGCTGCATTTATTTGAACAAAAACTAAATTGAATTACAATTTCAAATAACTGTTTTCTCTTACGTAAGGAATAATTGACTTTGGTGCATTGAATTCTTAGAAAATAATGGTGGTGATGCGGCCACGATGCGAAGCGGACCAAAGTCAATTATTCCACTTATACTACGGTTACTACACCTCAAGACATCAATCAGATGATATACAGTGCCCTCCAAAAGTATTGGAGCAGTAAAGTCAAAATTGCTCTGTTGGCTGTGGAGTCAAGACATTTACAAATATGATTAAAAGATGAATATGAGACAAAACTACAAAATGTCACATTTTATTATTGGGTGATTCAACACATAGATGTTTTACCAGCTGAGAAGTTCAGCACTTTTAGAGTTCATCCCTCTATCTGATGTGAGCATAAGTATTGGAGCAGTTGCCTCACAGGTCTTTCTAAGTGATCAGCTGTGTCCTGTTGCATTAATTCTTCAGATATTAAAAGCAGGGAATGTGTTTATCAGTTATATCAATTACTTCTGCATTCTGAATCTTGCATTCAATGATGACACACACAAACCAAGATGAAGATGAGGGAGCTGACTTTGAGAGAAAAGCAAGCAATTTGGATGCTAAAAGAAAAGAGGAAGTCAATAAGAGCTCTAGCAAAAACAAAGGGCATGGAGAAATCAAGAGTTTGGAAACCACCAGCGACACCAGCAACCAACAACGACCTGATAAAGTAGTCAAATAAAGCGCATCCATCCATATTAAAATGAGCCTCACACAGCTCCAGGGGTGAACAAAGGCCTACTGTAGCAAATCAATGTGTTTTTGTAAGAAACATATCCAGTTTTAAAATGTTATAAACACCTTTCTTTCACTTCTGCTAACTGTTATACGTGCAAGCCGTTCCGGTGGATGAGCCGGCGATTAGTGACAAACACATGAAGCGCAGCGAAGAGAGAACAAAACAAATCGCCGGTCACGAATTAGAAGCACAAAACAAGGATTTGTAAAGAAAAATGGGTCACATTTTATATTAAGTGGCCTTAACTAATATGTACTTACATCAAAAAATAAGTACAATGTACTTGTGTTCATACTGTATTGCAAAACACTTTTGCTGCTTTGAGGTGGGATACGGGTAAGGTTAGGGACAGGTTTGGTGGTATGGGTAGGTTTAAGGGTAGGGTTAAGGTGTAAGGGATGGGTCAACAGTGTAATTATAAATGTAATTACAGAAATTAATTACAGATGCAACTACATATAGGTATTTTAAAAATATATAAGCACAATGTAAAAACATATGTACACAAAAAGTGCATCGTACCAAATTATTAATTTAAATGTAAGTACATAGTAGTTAAGGCCACCTAATATAAAGTGGGACAGAAAAATGTGAGAGGATTTCGATATAAGCCAAGAAGAGACTGGTTTTCCTTTGGTAAAATAAGGAAACTTTGCTTCTTTTGCTTCTGTAAGCAAATGTTGGTTTTCCCGAGACTCACACGCATGCACTAGGCCTACGTCTGGCGGCATCCGCTGGAAAGACAGTCTCTCGTGAACGTGCGTACGACAGTTAGCGGAAATTACTCAAAGCTGTTTATATCATTTTAAATGTGATATATATACAGTATTTATTTATTTTTATTTTTTTTACAAAAACGCATCGATTTGCTAAAGGAGGCCTTTATTCACCCCGGGGGTGTGTGAGGCATTATTTAATATGGATGGATGAGCTTTATTTGACTACTTTATTTTGGACTGTTGAACAAAAACACCCACCCATGCCATTATAAAGCTTGGAAGAGCAAGGACATTTTTTTATATAATTCCGATTGGATTTGTATGAAATAAAGTCATACACACATAGGATGCTTTGAGGGGGAGTAAAAATAATTTTCTTTTTTGCGTGAACTAACCCTTTATGTTTTTGCAGGATTCTCTGATGAATAGAGAGTTCAAAAGAAAATAACTTATTCAAAACTGAAATATTTCTTAACCTTTTAAATGCTTTCACTGTTACTTTTGATCAATGAAACGGATCGTAGTTGGCCATTTGCTTGTGTTTTTAAACGTCCCATGACATGCTGTTTTTTGGATGCTTTTATATTGGCCCCTAGTACTGTATCTGAAGTCTAGTTCCCGAAATTCAGCCTTGGTGCAGAATTTCAGCCACTACGAGCCAGTCCCACAATGAGCTTTCCTTAGGAAGACGTGCCATTTCTGTGTCTGTAGCTTTAAATGCTAATGAGGAGGAGAGAGGCGGGGCAGGGTGGTGTCAGGGAACTGTCGTGTGTGTGTCATGTGTTCCTGCCTCTTGTGCCCATATTTGGTTTGTTTCCTGTCCTTGTTAAATGTAATCATTAGTTTATTCGTGTCTAGCCGTGTCTGTTAATTTACCTGTGTATATTAGTCCTGTCTGTTCAGTTAAACTTTGTCTGGTCTACTCGTTACTCCCCGGTGTTTGATGTCTGTGTCTTGCCCTGCCTTGTCTTGCCCTGCCTTGATGTTCTTCAGTAAAGTATGTTCTTTGAGTTTATATCCTCGTCTGCGTGTTCCTGGTTCCTCCCTCGTGTGTGCACCGTGACAGAAGACCAGACCCCAACAGTAAGCGGCGCCCCTTCACCTCGTTTTGTTTTTCGTTTTTAAAAGTCTTTTGTTTGTTCCTGTTTGTCTGTCCCTCGCGGCATGGAAGTCGCCGCTCGTCATCCTGCCTTAGCCCGCGTCAAGTGGGCGTGGGAGTTTGGTGGGATCACCGCGAGTGCCGCGAGTCCGCTGGCCGCGAGCCCTGAAGTCAAGCCCGCGGGATCGCCGCTGAGTCAAGCCCGCCGATCGCGGGAGATGTCCGCCGCTGCCCGCGGCTATCCCAACCTCGCCGCTCACACCGAGCCCGCCGTTCGCGGGAGTTCACGCCGCTACCTGCGGTTCACCAAGTCCGCCGTCCGTGGGGAAAGCCAACCCACCGTCGGCGGCTTCACCGAGCCCGCCGTTCGCGGGAGATCAACGCTGCCGTCCGTGGGGAAAGCCAACCCACCGTCGGCGGCTCACGCCGCTACTCGCGGCTCACCGAGCCCGCCGTTCGCGGGAGTTCACGCCGCCGTCCGCGGCACACCGAGCCCGCCGTTCGCGGGAGTTCACGCCGCCACCTGCGGTTCACCCAAGTCCGCCGTCCGTGGGGAAAGCCAACCCACCGTCGGCGGCTTCACCGTGCCCGCCGTTCGCGGGAGATCAACGCTGCCGTCCGCGGGGAAAGCCAACCCGCCGTCGGCGGCTCCCCCTGTTCACGCCGCCGTCCGCGGCTCCCCTGTGCACGCCGCCGGTCCGCCTCTGACTCAATGCCCGCCGGTCCGCCTCTGACTCAATGCCCGCCGGTCCGCCGCTGACTCAAGCCCACCGGATTGCCGCTGACTCAAGCCCACCGGATTGCCGCTGACTCAAGCCTGCCGGTCGCCGATACCCTCTCCGTGGATCAAGTCCACATGTCACGGCCAGGAGAGCTGTGTTTGTGTTCGTTGTGCCCACAGGAACATTTTAAACTTACCTTGTCGTGTCATGTCTTGTCCATGGAGACTCGTCTGGGGCAGGCGGCTCCTTGAGTTGTGGCCATGGAGGCCAGTCGCAGCCGCTTGCCCCCCCTGTCGCAGAAGTGGAGGAGGTCGCTGAGGGACCCTGTGAGGGCCCCTGACTCCTCGTCATGCCCAGAGGAAGCCTCAGCTTCCTAGCTAGCCCAGGAGGGCTTCTGGTTCCTGTGGGATGTCCTGTCGTGTTTGTCTGACCCTGGAGGGTTTCTGTCGTGTCTTGTACTGTTTTGTCTGTCTAGCCCCGGAGGGCTCCTGATACCCCCTGGATTCCCCATGGAAATTTTGGGGGGGGGGTAGTAGAGCTCTGGGTGGAGTGGGTGGGCCGAAGAAGGATGCCATGGCCACAGTTACCACCTGCCATGGCCTCCTGAGCTCCCTGCTCCGCCATGGGTCCTGTCTGTCTGTTCCGCTCTGGAGGTCCCCGTCCTGTGGTCCGTGTCTGTCCTGAGAGGCCTCCAGAGCGCCCACCCCCCCTCCCCGATGGAACTGTTAAGGCTCGGGACGAGCCTTTCGGGAGGGGGGAGTTATGTCAGGGAACTGTCGTGTGTGTGTCATGTGTTCCTGCCTCTTGTGCCCATATTTGGTTTGTTTCCTGTCCTTGTTAAATGTAATCATTAGTTTATTCGTGTCTAGCCGTGTCTGTTAATTTACCTGTGTATATTAGTCCTGTCTGTTCAGTTAAACTTTGTCTGGTCTACTCGTTACTCCCCGGTGTTTGATGTCTGTGTCTTGCCCTGCCTTGTCTTGCCCTGCCTTGATGTTCTTCAGTAAAGTATGTTCTTTGAGTTTATATCCTCGTCTGCGTGTTCCTGGTTCCTCCCTCGTGTGTGCACCGTGACAGGTGGAGGGTGGGTGTATGGCAATGGCTCATAGATAGATACACAGTCATTGAAGTTTGACCCAGAATCTGATCCGGATGAAGAAGTTGCAACTCAGCGGCTACAGCAGGACGTCTCCGAATGGTTAGTTTAAAATATTGTCTGGATACGGTCAGTGTTCCCCACACATAGACTTTACCTGGGTGGGCCGCAACAATATCCACCGCCCGCTGCCATCAGCTCCCGTGTCTCACACACACGAGCGCGACTTTAGAACAATATTTAGTAACTTTCAGACCCTTTTGGCGGCTTTTTTCCCATAACGGGTACATACTAACAAACCTAGCGACTTTAAAAAAAAAAAAAAACTATCATTCAGTTGGAAGATGTCTCCAGTACTGCCCCGCGAGCGTGAGGTCTGACTCTCCCGGCGCAGTGTCGCCTCTCTCGGCGTCTGTTCTGAGCAGCAAGCGGCAGAGAAGCAGAGCTTTCAGTTTGCCTTAAAGCAGCAGACTCATCAATAAATCATTTACAAAACAGCGTTTCCAAGCACTTATCGCTTACTGACTGTTTGGACTTTTAAATATGAACATTTGTCTGTTAATATGCGCAGTTTATTACTCAGAGGCAAAAGAGTAATATAGCCAAAACCACTGCATATAGTCGCTTTTTAGTGTAAGTTAAGATGTATATTGATTTTATCAGACGATGTTGCGATTATAAATAAGGATTTAAGGAGTATAGTGAGAGTGATTCAGGGTTGACATGTATTATTAATGGGTCGTGTTTACTATTTATACTTGTTTTATGTATGACAACAGAAAATATGTAAATGTGAACAGCTTTATTGGGCATTCAGTTGTATTACAGTATGTGACAGTTCAGAGTAGAACAGATCTGAAGTGCCAAAAAACAATGCTTCGCTCGTTTGCAAGCCATGATGTCTCTCGAGGAAAAAAAAATATTGCGCTCGCCTCGCACGGTCATAGCTCATTTTCTCATGGGCGGGCAAAGCAGAGAAAGGGGAGGTAACCGTTCCCCGTATGACGACATAAAGGGAAGATTCCAGATTGGGCCATCTGAGCTTTCATTTTCTCAAAGGCGAAGCAGGATACACAGGGCTCAGTTTACACCTATCGCCATTTCTAGCCACTGGGGGACCATATGCAGGCTAGGGGAACTCATATTAATGTTAAAAAACCTCATAAAGTGACATTTTCATGCCATGGGACCTTTAAGGCTTTAAGCCGATTTAAACAGTCAAGCGTTTTAAACCAAGCACATGTGGAGTAAGAGAATTCAATTCGGTACTTGCATGCTGTTTTCTGTGCGCACTCAAAGAGATTGAGCATTTTGTTTGAGATATCATAAAAGGACACCTTTTCATTTATTGTGTTTCAAACTGTATTGTGGAATCCGTATAATGAATCCTATCGCACTGAGTTGAGTGAATCATTACATTCCTATATATTACTAGTTTTTGCTGTGACATCGAAGTGTTCTATAGATATGTTATTTATTTAAATAATTTAATAAAGAACCATTTTTTTGCTGAGGAAAACAGATATTCTGCCGCCAGTGAGAATCTACACATTCTTAAAGCGCAAACATGCAAGCCTTAAATAAAAGCTATCGGCACCGCACAGAGAGCAGAACATACAGCCATCCATCCTCAGTTCAGAAGCTGGAAAAAAACCTTTTCAGAGTGAAGGGTTACACATACTCTCTCCACAAGCCTTAAATAGACATACACATGTGAGACAGAGCGTTTATAGTGCTATTGTGTGGCTTTGTGGAAGCAAAGGTTGCTGTTTGTTTCTCACAAACATTCATCAGGCATTATTTCATGTGGGAGTGAGTCTGAACTGAAGGTAGTATCAGTTATAGTGAGATCCAGAAGTGCAATAAAATCTCTAAACACGCCTACTCTTTAACGCCTTAACACTTTACCGCTCTTACATCTCGCAACACTTTGAGTTCAGAACTTCCAATTATGTTTCGCAGATGCTATTTATGAGCATTTGGTGAATGTCAGATACACAAGTCATTTTATAAACACCGCAGATTGTTTCCAGGGAAACCTTTTATATTAAAATCTACGCTCTTGGATACAGATAACCATTATGTTGTGCTTACCAAAATTTTTTAAAATTACACAAATCTTTGATATCAACCTGCAGCCAGTCAGCTACAATCAATTTTAATAATGCTAATGGTCACAGAGCCTCAAAAGCATGAATCATCTGTACGCGTTAATTCCATCGATAAAATATGAAATTTTACTCGAATCATTAATTGAATCCTGACCGGAGCCATTTAATCTGTCCACACAGCTAAACTGAAGCATCTCCACAGAGAGCGTGGATAGGATGTGATCAGGCAGAGATGTCAAGCGACTTCAATCTACGATATGGCATCGTTCCCAAATCTACACCCACCGGTCCAATGTCTTTGTCTGTCGTACTGTGGAGAGCGACCAGAGTAATACTGCACGATCTGGACTGGGAAAGATGCTGGTTAATTGAAAGCCCCCCTCCAGTCCTCTCTCTTTACAATGGCACTGTCTGTTTCGATTCATCTGGGCAGAATGAGATTGTGATTGGAACTGACTAAAGAAAATTACACTAGGTGAGACAAAGGTGCCGGTCTGCCAGAGTGAATCCCGGAAAACAGGACTGGAAGGACTTTTGTCCCTTAGGGAGCACAGAGTAAAAGCTAATCATACTGAAACACACATTTATTTTTCCTGGAATGGGAAAATGTGGCCTGAACACCCTTTGCCAGCAGTTTTTACCTTTAAAAATAAAGGCTCCAAAAGGGAGTTTTTGTAGCAATGTCGTAGTAGAACCATTTTTTGGTTCCCTAAAGTAGTAAACAATTCTTAAAAGAATAATTGTTCTTAGTGTGAACTATTTTTTCTTTAATAACCCATTCAATAACGCATTGAATTGATCAAAAGTGACTATGTTACAAAGGATTTCTATGCCAAATAAATAGTGCTCCTCTCAACATTCGATTAATCAAAAATCATGAAAGTTACATTTTCCACAAAATATTAAGTAGCAACATTGATGACAACAAATATTTATGCAACAAGATTTCAAACATTATTCACCAGTGCACATTATTCCAACAAAAATATGTTTTTCTTTGCATATTTAACCAAAATAGAACACTAAAAAGTACATTGTGCAATGGAAATATTCCATGAATGTTGAAGGCTCTTTGTGGAACAACTGATGCCAATAAAGAACCTTTATTTTAGTGTAGTAGCTAGAAGCTTGTTTTCGGTTCATAGCACGTTCATTACATCGCATTAAAAGTGGTCTGTGATGTAACTTCCTGTGCTGAAGTTTCAGATTCTTGAACCTTGAGTGCAATGGCCCACTTCTCCTACCAACAGCTCTAGGGAGTTAATATGGCACATCATTGAAACTCACCCTGACAAGAGAGCAGTGCTTCCCGGACTGTTTCTTCCTCTGAGTATTTGAGCACAGTTCTCAAACACACACAAACAAACCCTCAAAGAAACTCTAAGACACTGCCTGCAGGCTTTCATCACATATACATGAACTCTCCGTATGTTTAAAAGCACACATTCACAGTAGCATTTGGTGGGGCTGGATTCAGTGGCTCCAGGCATCACTAGAGAAGATCAGCTCAAAGCGATGCCCTAGTTTATCCACACAGACCCACATCCTCTGGCAGAAGATCAGATGCTGACCTTGCAGTCAATATGGGGGGCTTCTAAGAGCCGGAAGGATCTTTGACTATTGGCATGGGGGGGGGGGGGGGGGGGGGGGGGATCACTCTACGACCTCAATCTCGAGACAACAGAAGGCGCTGGTATCAAATACTGCTTGCCTCACAGAATTCAGAACAATGGAAAGAAGGTCCTCAAAAGAAGTCCTCATTTTAAGGGCATAGTTCACCCAAAAATGCAATTTATGGCATGTTTACTCTTTCTTATGTCATTTTTTTAGTCTCTTCTATGCATTTCTCTTATTTTCTAGCTTGCTACCCAATCTAGCTTTCTAATAAATATATCCCAATATATTACAAAAGACTCTTTTGACAAATTGCTTTTGAAACTTTATAATTCCAAACCTGTATGTATGATGATTTTTGATTGTGGGCGATAATAATGTCTCCACAATCTGCTTTTGAAGAAATATCATAGTATTGCATCTATCAGCTGCAGTTCTGGCGCCGCTGTATCAAGATACTGTACAACGCAACATACATTCACATCAAGGTTAACGTGCTAGAGTTACTCTCACGGGACACTGCACTTATTCGCAATCACAAAACAACATTATTTTCATGCGCTTTAAAGCCTTACCGGTTCATCGTTTCATTCATGTGCATTTTGACGTGTGCTTTTTCTGAGTGCCTACACCTGAAGCGTGCCCACTAAAAACCTTGTCAAACAGCATCTTATTACTAGACTAGGTTATCTTTCGTGTTAATACTGTCAAAACACACAAGGTTTATGTATAGACTCAGTTGGTTATTTCTAAAATGAAAGTAAACAGTTGAGAAAAAAACGGATGATTGCCTGTATAATAGATGCGTGCAGGTCTTAAAGGGACAGTACTAAACATGCCGTCGACTGTCATTAAAGGGATAGTTACACTAAAATAAAATTTCTGTTATTATTTACTTACTCACATGTTGTCCCAATCCTGTATTGCGCTGAACACAAAAGAAGATATTTTGTGGGTAACCAAACAGTTGCTGGTCCACTTTTAATTTGATAGTAGGAAAAAAAATACTATGAAAGTCACCGTGGACCAGCAACTATTTGGTTTTCCACGTTCTTCAAAATAGCATACATGTTCAACAGAAGAAAGAAACAAATTATGAGTGAGGAAATGAAGGTATAAAAATAAAACACTATGACAGAATCGACAGACAGATGACAGAATTTTTATTTTTGGTTGAACGATACCTTTAATGTTAATAAAACAACAAAACACAAAGAGAAAAATCACTCACTGCTCTTGACTGAAAACTTTATAGGAATCAAATCTATATAGTATTTTTATTTTTATATTTGTTCATTCAATTTCTTGAATGCTCTGCTAAATACACCTATTGTACCTGAACATAAAGCACTGTTTGTTTTATTTGCATAATATGTGTATTTGTAATGTTCTTATTTTTTAATAACAAAGATAAAATAATGAAAAAGATTTTTATCTTCGCTTTGTCTTTATAATAGGGAAATTAGTTTGGCTGTAATCATCAGGCAACTTACAAAATAATAAAACCAACATGACAGAATCGCGATATTTAAAATAAATAAATAAATAATAAAATGTGATATGATATTTTTGCCAAAATCGCCCACCCCTGCCTGTATGCCCCCCCCCCCCCTTCCTCTTTTGTTTTTAACATGTTCCAACATTATGAGGATTTTTTTGTTTTTAAATGAGAAAATGAAGTTTCAAGACAGTGACATTGCATTAAGTAACTCATAATGCGTGCATAAATGAATAAATGAAAATATCAAGGTGTAGCTAACTCTCTCGCTTTACAGAAGCGAATCTTAAGCTTGACATAATTTGGAGCCTCTGACAACAATCATTTTGCAATCCTGATTTCAAATAGGAAGGAAAGATCACACGCCTCCATTAAGAGCTGTTATTAGGATTTTTCTGCAAATGAACATGACAGCTGAAAGCAATCTGGCAGTGTTTCCAGCAGTCATTATGTAAATTAACAAATACTTCCAGGTTTGTTGTTAACGAATGCAGAAAATGTTACATTTGAAATATAGAAAATGAAACAGAAAAAAGAACTCCTAATGGAAATTTTAAAAAAGGCATCAAATTACATAATGAAATTATATAATACTATTATGAACACCTAACGATTCTGAGACAAATATATCAGCAGTTGTGCATAACAGCAGTACATTTTGACACAAAGCTCTGGGATTTTCATGGAAAAGCTGAAAGCAGCAATGCAGGAATATGAATCTAGTGGCTCAATTGGGTTAAAATGATTGAGAAAAAGAGTATTCATTATTCTTCAACAGCTACAGCTGCAATTTACAGAATCATTGAAAGAGTAATAACCAAACTGATGGGGCTGAAATCATTATATCCAATCAAAACATTTTGTTGAAAGAGCAGACATGTATATATGCACCAACATATGCTGATTATTATGCTATTGAGCTAGATAGGATCATTCAGCACTGAATTAAATATTATGTGAATTCTACTATTTATTTCCCCCTAAATTGTGCACTAATAACATACACATTTACCACAAGTAAAACATTTCACATTATCGGATATTATCCTACAAGCTTTACAGTCACAAAATAAACTCTTCATTCATTTTATTAGTTTTCCTACCTATACTTCATGCCAGTTCTCATGCTTTGGTCACTTGAAGAAGGGACGCTCTGGACGGACAGCTGCCCGAGGCTCCTGGCCACCATGGCCACGGCTTTGAACTTGCTTCGGGTACCAGAGCTTGGACTGTTAGCGTTTTGTCGATTGAGCCTGTCATCCGTGCTACGGCTCATGGACCGGTGGTCCGTGCAAACAAATGACACCTGCATCCTGTCTCAGAGGATGCACGGTTATCACAGAGCAAATTCAGCGAAAAAGTGCAAAGTGTCTCCAAGAAACAAAGCCAAGTCAGCCAGATCCAGATCCTCTGGAGAGCAATTTTAAAAGTTGCTCGGTCTTGCTGGACTGTGCAATGCGCTCTGAGAATATCAGGAGAGCTGATCAAACTAAAGCTTGACTCACTCAACTAGACAGGCAAAGAGCTTATAAAGCTCATTTCAGTGCTTCACCGACCGGCACATGAAGTTCACAGCTCGATTATCACGTAGCCCGCTGCTCAAGACCACCAGCACGGCTCCCATCTCACATAAGAAAAGTCGTCATTTATTTCCTTTCTCAGGTTCAGAGGTTTTTTCTTTGCATTCAAATCCTTCGATCAAAGACGCTGCATATCCAAACACACTAACTGGTTAATCTCAGCTCACTGCTTCAGATCACTTGGGAGCGCCAACACTCGAAGCAGACTTCAAACAAAGTAACAAACTGACGCAATGGATAAGACGTCTTCTCATGTCTCCTCCTGTGAGCACTGTATCTGACAGCTACTGAGATACCTCAAATGCACTGGCGCTCCTCCTCCTCCTCCTCCTCAGCGGAGATTAAACTTACAAGTGCATTCAGAGCGCAAGACACAAAGAGGCAGAGCGTGAGTGAACGAGTACGAGAGGGTGGGAGGAGCAAACGGCTGAAAGAGAGAGTACAGAAACACGGAATGTGATCGAGAAAGAGAGAGAGGGAGTGTGCGAGGGTTTGCTTTGCGCTGATATTTCTTTAACGTTTGTACTAATATTTGCTCTACTTATTTGCACCGCTTTCATTGCACATGGCTAAACTGCAAATTAAATAGATGTTTTACTTTTGAAGTGAAAACCATATTCATGTTCTCCACAGGTTTAGAAATAACGTACACTACTATTTAAAAGTTTGGGGTCGGTAAGATTTTTATTTAAGAATTTAGCGTTTTCTATTTTGTTTTTATAAGAAATCACCAAGGCTGCATTTATTTGAGCAAAAACATAGTAAAAACAGTAATATTGTGAAATCTTGTACAATTTAAAATGGCTGTTTTGTATTTGAATGCGTTTTAAAATGTTATTTATTCCTGTGATGCACAGCTTCATTTTCAGCATCATATCTTCAGCCTTCAGAAATCAGTCTAATATGCTCAAGAAATACATTTTAGATTATATATATATATTTGTGGAAACCCTGATACATTTGTTTTCTTTGCTGAATATAAAGTTCAAAAGAACAGTATAAAAGCTTTTGTCACTTTTGACCATTTTAATGCATTCTTGCTGAATAAGAAGTATTAATTTCTTCTTCAAAACAAGTCTTGCATTTATATTTATTCATTTAGCTGACGCTTTTATCCAAAGCGACTTACAATTGCTATATATGTCAGAAGTCGCACGCCTCTGGAGCAACTAGGGGTTAAGTGTCTTGCTCAGGGACACATTGGTGTCTCACAGTGGATTCGAACCCGGGTCTCCCACACCAAAGGCATGTGTCTTATCCACTGCGCCATCACCACCCCGTCTTTCAAGAATGCACTGCTATGAGATCCGTTGTTATGTAATAACACATTCTATTGTAAAATTTTAAATTACACTGTAAAAAATAAGTGCAATTTTAACTGTAAAATTTTGTAAAAACGCTACTGAAAAAACGGTTAATATGTTAACAGTGAGTTCCTGTACTATATACAGGGAAAAACTGTAAAAGATCTAACCAGACATTTCATGTAGTTTTACAGTAAAATACTGTTAATTGTACAGTTTTTAGAAGTAAAAATAATACATCAATGTCAAAAACTGTAAACTGATATTCCCAGAATTCCCTGCGTGACACTCCAGATTTTAAAGTATTTTGTTTAAATAATCATGTTTTAATAGTTTTTGTTATCAGTTATGTACATTTGGGCTTTATGTTACATCTTCTGTAGTTTAATTAAAGTTTATTGCATTAAGTATCATTTATGTTTCCATGATGGTGTTTTGTGTTTGCATGAATGACTCTGTGCACCTTCTATATATTAGTATATACTTCTGCTTGTGGCGAAGCTACTTGTGATGAGCTTTGATTCTTCATGTGACCTTCTCTTTTACCACCTGCATAAAGGTACAAAACAGATTTTAATAGCAGTGTGTGTTGTTGAATTTAGTGGTTTACATTCAAATTTCCCTGTTTGTAAATTTGTTTTATACTGTACATTTTTTCTGTATTTTTTACTAAATTATTCTGGCAACCACAGCTTCCAGAATTATTTTGTAAAAACTACGGATTTTTTTTTTACAGTGTACAATACCCACAATCCTGAAGAGAGATCATTCAATCAGAAGAGCTCAGAAATGGGTAGCCATTCCCATAAAGCATTGCAAATGATGTATTTAAGGCACTCTGAGTGCATATATTTTGCAATAAACTTCCAATAATAATAATAATTTACTCCTAGTCAGTTCTTTTCTCCTGCACTGGCATTTTTTATCAATTCTATGCGATTTGTTAAATACACAGTATTGTATTTATCTTTGGCTGAGTTTGAAGTACTTTAATTGTGAATCATCTTTGAGATGGATGGCTTATTTAAAAATCTATTTGAATGCCTATGGAGAAAATGAATAGCGAAAATACCAGAACCAAATCTGTTAATGTGAGCTGAACTGTTGCACTATGTTGCATATGTACACTTCTTGCTATGTCAATAGAATTCTCTAAATTGTAACTATAGATAGAGAATAAGACAGAAGATTGAGAGCAAGAGGTTTATTTGTACAGCTTGCAGCTGATGCCACCGTCGCGCCTAGTGCATTATTAGGTCTTCACTCTGACTTCAAGCTGTTGAGTATTATCAAAAGAATAAAAGAGCAGAGTGCTGGGGCAGGCAAAAACTATTTCACCCAGAGCACGGCAGGATCTTTAATACATGCATGCAGTGCATGCATGTGTAAAATATTCATTATGCAACTTGATCGGTCTGAATGTGTATCAAAGCCAGGGGAGGCTGAAGCACATTACAATGCAACTGCTAAATCGTTAGAGCTCACATGCCTGCCTGCCTGCCTTCCTGTTAGCTGTTAGATGCACATGGGGGAATATGTTAGCCAAACTATTACCTTCAATTCACGACAGCTCTCTTAACCCTTTAATATGTGCTGAAGATTTCACGCATCATGAAACTTTTGTAAAAGTGGCTCAGTTGACCAATTACGTCAGTATCAGCAGAGTATGTGATGTGGTAAAGACAGGAAGCACACAGCAGCAACCAATTAGCTGTGTTATGGAAATCAATGCGGGCAGGAACGACATGGGGAAGCTGGAAAACAATATTGGCAGAGCAAGGAAATTTAGTGGTAATTGGGAGTGGGCACAGGACTAGACAAAGAGCATGCTGATGGTGCACACTTTTTCAGAAATAAAATAATGAAACGTATCTGTCGATGATATGCTAACTTTCTGCCAACAGTGGGTGAACTGAGAAAAATCCCCAGGCACATATAGTTCTTACTGAACATTAAACTAGAATTAAAAACAATGCAAAAACAATGCAAAGTACAATTAAATGCATGTCAACCAGGCCATTTTTTTTCTTCTCAGCATCATATGAATCGGTCTCCAACTTTCAAGTGAAATTCTACAGTATGTCAAAAAAACATCCTCATATTTGTTTTTTGGTGGCTTAATGCCAATAATTGTGTCACTATATGAAGGGACTGTTCCCCTAAAAGTGACAAATCTGCCATGATTTACTCACATCCATGTTGTTCCAACCAGTAAAACACAAAAAGATGAGATTCTTAAGGTGAAGAATGTTTCTGCTCATACTGTGAAAGTCAAGAGGGTCAAACTAAATTATACACTATTAACATTATTGTACAGATTAAAAAATAAATAATTTATGGTTGAACTGTGTCTTTAAAAATACATCATCATAAGTTTTTTCTAAGACGCTTAATGAATCCCCCCCCCCCCCCCCCCAAAAAAAAAATAAAATAAAAAAAAAGGTGTAAAAAGCCCAAATACAATTGATCCATTTCTGATCCAAAGCATCATCTTTTAGGTTCCACAGAAGAAATTTAGTTGAAGTTTGGAATAAAACGAGGGTGAGTAAATAATGACTGAATTTTCATTTTAAAGGGAACTATCCCTTTAACGCTCTCATGTCTCTGAAATAAGTGAGGATTAGACTAGCTTTTTTACAATCTGACTTGATGTTCCAAATCCTAATTCCCAACATTTTGCTCAATTTTAATTATGGACCCTGCCACTTAACCTTAGTCCTTTTGCAAGATAATTAAGAACACAGATGTGCAAATGATGGTAGACAGGTACGTCTCCATCCGTAGACCACAGAACTTGTCCACTACAATCATTCCAGACTCTTGACTGTACTGAAAGGGGAAAAGCGTTTAAAGAAAACATCTATACTGGTTAGAGGGAGGCTTCTTCAGTATCCATAGCTTTTTATGTCTCCAGTTAAACGGTGATGGTTGGGGCGAGTGGGCAGCGAGCAGTGGGAGGCTCACATGCCACACTTGTTCAAACTCAGCCGCCAATTCCATCACCCATACGCAACCCTGGAAAATGCAAAACTCAAGTGGAGCAAGAGGCTTTGTCTGTGTCAGCTCCTCTTAAGATCAAACAGCAGGGCCTAACATGGGTTTTTGTGGAGAAAAAAATGCACAAAGTGATTTTTAAACTCAATAAACCAGTGTTTCTCAACCAAGGGGTATGCGTACCCTTAGTGGTCCGTAGAATCATTACAAAAATGTTAAAACTTTTGGTCCCACTTTATATTAGGTGGCCTTAACTACTATGTACTAATATTTTAAATCAATCATTCGATACAATGCATTTTTTGTGTACATACATGTTTTTACATTAAAAATATAAGTACAAAAATACCTATATGTAATTACATCTGTAATTACACTGTTGACCTATCCCTTACCCCTTACACCCTTAAACCTACCCATACCCTAACCTAACCCGTACCCCACCTCAATAGCAGCAAAAGTGTTTTGCAATACAATATGAACACAATAAGTACATTGTACTTACATAAAATAAATAAGTACAGAGTAGTTAAGGCCACCTAATATAAAAAGTGTGACCAAACTTTTTTTTTTTATTATCATAAACTGGCACGTTATTTTATTGTTATTGACACTAATATAATCCTCAAAACCAGTACTGTGTGTTTTATTTGTGTGAACAGCTCTTTGGAGAACAAAGCAGTCAGGTATGGTCAGGTAGGCCTGTTGTGATAATTACTATACCGACTTATAATATGATATATGGACATGACTGTGATAAGTTTAGTAGACAAGTTTAAGTAGGTCTATGCATATTTACTTTTTTTTAACGATTATATTTTGGCATTTTCTTTTTGTTTAAAATATTATTAATTAAAATAAATTAAAAATAATATTTTTTTTTAAATCGAATTAAATCAACCCCCCCAAGCTACACCCATTATAGCACTGTATAGCCAGTGGCATAAAATTACAATAATATTTCTCACAATTATTTCTGGGGTAATATATTGCCAAAAAAAAAAAAAAAAAGTTATCAAGACCGGCTTGATGGGCCATCTACCAGTGGATCTGACACACCAGATAAACTAAGAAAAATGGATAACACAAAAACACTGCAGGTGGGGGGGGGTCCATGAGGATGGTTTGAGATATTAGAGGGATCCAGTACTCATAAAAAGTTCATAACCACTGCAATAAACCACTTATTTACTGAGCCTGATGATTTCAACAGTGCCTTATATCTGGGATACATACAGATGAAAGTCGATGCCGGGATCTGCCATGCTTGAGAGCGCTAGGAGCCATGACACAATACAACACGTAGCATATCAGGCCCAACAAGTCGAGGGGCCCGGTTCACTCACATTGTGTATCTGCATGTACAGTATCATGGTGAAACCCACACCACTGTCACACCCTCCGCAGATGAGCAGAGCCATCTGGGAAGCGGCTCGCTTTAAGTACTTGTATTTTGACCTGTTTGTGTGGGTTCTAGTTGCCAAGTAACAAACGATTCATAACCATCATGCCTCAGTAAGCACATCGATTCATCAGGTTGGCTGATATTGGTTCATGATTTGGTAAATGTGATAGCGGGGGATCAGTGAAACAGTGAAAGTCGGCAATGAAACAATGCAGAGAGCTTGATCAATACATGATGGAACTGATGTATAGTGCCATTTCACCGATTTAGAAACCTGTATGTCTTCTTCCCACACTGACTGGTCACAGTCCTTGTGAATTTGAGAAGGCGGATGTGCAATCTCTATGGCAACCGAAGTTTTCATACACACAGTGTCCAAGGAAGACTTTCTGGGCCAGATTCTCTGGTTATTCTCAATCTAGGTGTGTGAAAAGGCCATAGCTCAGAAACACAACAGTGTGGTCTTGCTGCAAGGTTAGCATGTTTTCCAGAATATCTTAACATCCTTACAAAAAGACACTTATTGAGAAGGGGAATAAGTAAATCTCCAAAAAAATAAATCTTATTTTCAGAGAAATATAAGAAAATTTAGCAAGAAAAATAGAAAAAAGATTCATTTTAAGCAAAAAGCTCAATAAATTATTTTAGACGTCTCTGTAGCAAATTTTGGTTAGTTTGACCAATAACAAGGCACATAGTTTCAGCAGGAAAGTGTTTCTTTGTCCCACTTGACACCTCATTTGCATGTTTTATGACTGTTCTGCTCAATTGGTGTAATTCTTCCCACGGTACAGTAAAATCGTATGATGCATTTCGCGATCACATAGTGTACATCATTCTTTGAGAAATAAAGAGCAGATCATTTTGATATCAAGAAAGAGACATCTAGCAGATATTAAACCAGAGATACATTCATACACCTGAATATGAGTGTTTAGAGCTTACTAATACAAATAACGAGTGGTCACTAGGCTAATATAATAAGGAAACATACAAACAACATGCATATACCAGATACCTTTGTAACTGAGTAATTATGGTCTAAATAAAGAAAATGTCTGTGTTATGTGTCTTGTAATCGTGGGGGGTAGTCCACTGGTCAGCCAGGCCTGGTACTGAGGGTCATTTAGTTATCTTTGGAATTAGTTTGAAGTCAGATGTAGAGAAAAGATAGTCACAATCTGTTTAGCATCTTTCTGACAGTGGGTGGACAACCATTGGCAATTTAGCACCCATATAAAGGTCGAATGTGGGGCCAGGTCTGTGAATTATATGCAAATGTAAAAAGGCTAAAAGGGGTCTCTTAAGACAAAGTCCCAATGATCATCAAGGATCATAATTATGCCACACAAATATTATTGCAGTAAAAGTGTATACAGTACACACGATATGGACAAAAGAATTGGGACATACCTCTTAAAAGGGATAGTTCCCCCAAAAATGAAAGATGGTAACTCAGGGGAGAAGAATTATTGAATAAAGTCGTTATTTTTGTTTTATTTTGCCAACAAAGTATTCTCGTAGCCTCATAAAATTCCAGATGAACCACTGATGTCACATGGACTACTTTGCCAATGTTCTTGGTACATTTCTGGGCCTTGAACGTGGTAGGACCCTTGCTGCCTATGGAGCTCTCAGATTTCATCAAAAATATCGTAATTTGTATTCCCAAGATGAACGAAGGTCTTACGGGTTTGGAACGACATGAGGGTGAGTAAATAATGACAGAATTTTCATTTTTGGGTGAACTATCCCTTTAATTATTGAATTGGAGCATTTCAATCAATCCCATTGCCATAGATGCATGAAATCAAGCACACAAACATTTTGGAAGAAAAAAACAAGATCATTCTGAAGAGCTGAGTGAAGTCAATGTGATACTATGATAGGATGCCACTTCTGCAACAAGTCAGTTTGTGAAATTCCATCTCTGCTTTCAATTTCATTACACAGTCAACTGTAAGTGGTATTATTGAAAATTGGAAGCATTTAGGAACAGCAGCAACCCAGCAGAAGACCACATAAAGTCACAGAGCGGAATCACTGAGTGCTGAGGAATATGGTGCGTAAAGTCACCAACACTATGCTGATTCCACAGCTGAAGAGTTACAAACTTCCACTGGCATTCATTTTTAGCAGAAAAACTGTGTAGCAGGAGCTTCATGGAATGGGTTTCCAAGGCTGAGGAGCTGCATGCCAGCCTCATATTACCAACACAATGCCAAGCGTCGGATGGAGTGTATAAAGCACGTCACCACTGGACTCTGGAGCAGTGAAAACCTGTTCTGTAGAGTGACGAATCACACTTCTCTGTTTGGTAGTCTGATAGGCGAGTCTGGGTTTGGGCAGATTATAGGAGAACATCACCTGCTTGATTGCACTTTGTCAACTGTAAAGTTTGTTGGAGGAGGAACAATGTTTTTAGGGGTTTGGCTGGGCTCCTTATTTCCAGTGAAGGGAAATCTTAATGCTTCACCATACCAAGACATTCTGGAAAATGCTAACTTTTCGAGAATAGTTTGGGGAAGGTCCTTTTCTATTTAGGCATGACTGTGCCCAGTGCACAAAGCAAGATCCATAAAGACATGGTTGGATGAGTTTGGTGTGGAAGAACTTGACTGGCCTGCATAAAACCCTGACCTTTACCCCACCCAACACCTTTGGGATGAAGTGGAACAGAGCCAGGCCTTCCCGTCCAACATCAATGTTTGAAACCATAAATCAGCCATTTATCATGGCTGATAAATATATAGTGATTATGTCTCTTGATTTTGGTAGAGATGAACAACATCCTTTAGAATGAGCAAAAACATCCTTTAATGTCTGGAAAATACATAAATGTAAATGTACCATCCAGTCCTACTTCCAATCCATATTACCCATTCCTGGACAAATCAGTATCTGTTGACACACAATAAAACACCAAGACATCAAACGTGCAATCAATGCTGTGAAGATGAGAGAGGTTACAATCAAACTACTGCTTCTGTGCAAGACATTAAAACAGCCACCGATAATGATTTTCATCCTCATAGTTGCTAAACATTCTCTAGTGAACCTCCAAATGGCAGAAAACAAATTGCTTTCTGATTAGGGCCAAAAAGAAACAGCTGAGCAAAACTAAGAAAATGTAGGAAAAATTACGAAGCCCATTAAGAAAAAAAAAAAGAAATAGAGTTGAAATCAAGGATCTGTGTGTCATTTTGTTGAACCTGCCAGTAATTGGATGCTTTGGTGCGACACTGACATATTCCCTGATGGAGTATTCCAATATCCCGCACACACTTTATTCTCCGGAGAGACCTGGAGATGCAGGCTTGCCAGTTGTTGGCAAGCAATACCATATATCAAAACACACTAACGAACACACACGCTGACTCGTGAACTGAAAACACCATTATGCAAATCATGCTAATCGCGCTTAACTAACAGCTGCTACACACACAGCTGTGCTTGCACACCCCTGTGATGGAGAGAACACATTAAAGCAGCTTATCTGTGCAGAGAAAGACCAGAGCTCAACAATAAGTATAGGGAGTGTTTCAGAATTTCAGGCCAGTTGACAGAACCACGTTGCAGATGCAGATTATATTTCCTGTAAAACGAGACATATGATTTCTGTTATGTATTGAACACTGTTGATGTGAATTCTGCTGACGTCAATATGTCACCAAGGTAGTGTTATTGAGCTGCTAATAGATAAAGCTTTGTCTATTAAAAAATGACTGACATAGAGGTATACATTTTGTGTATTTGGTGTAACAGAACATGTTGGCATGCTTTAATGTTCAAAAACCGCATTATTTTTCAAATACTGTACATTATTGTAGGTCCCCTATGCCCCACCTCTCTCAAACTCTTCATTTTCTACAAAGTCCCTCCTTCCAATAAGCGCAGTCTGCTCTGATTGGCCAACAGGCACATTGCATTGTGATTGGCCGAACACCACAAGCACTCATCGGAAATGTAACGCCCCTTTCCATAAATCGCAAGCTTCAGCTTTCAAAATAAAAGTAAAGACAGTTAATAATGTCCTTAGACAGATCCCTGTCATGGCTGCATCAACAATACTGCGGTTACTGAAACCACGCCTTCTTTCTTTGCGTGAACATTTGGGCGGTGTTATGCAAATATTTCCACATCGTGATGTAGACATGTGGGGGCGTGTTTGAACAAGCCGTTCTGGGGGGTCTGGCAAAGTCTTAACTTTTATACAGAATATCTCTTTGGGTTTGAGACTTCAGTATTTGCAACTTCAGGGATCTTATCTATGCACAATCAGCTTGTAACACTCCAAAGAGAAAGGAAAACTTAAAATCGCATCATATGACCCATTTAAAAAAAATAAACAATTTAATTCAATTTCGCATTTTCATTTAGTTCAAGTTAAAGTACTAAAAAATTTAAACTAAAAGTAAAAAAAAAAAAATACATAGACATTTAAAAATGGACAAAAACAACAAAATTATAACATCTGAAATGTAATAAGCAGCATTTGTAGATGAACGTACATGAATGACATTGAATTGACAGTCACACAGGCTATGAAAACAATTCATGAAAATATATCAATCTAATTCACGATACTAAAATAACACCGATTCGTAGTATAGATAATTAAAGGTCTTACAGATAAATCCCAGTCCCTCTTCTCTCTTTATCATGCTCACTTCACTCTAATGTAAAACTGCAAACTCCATTCTCTAATGTCACCGTCTCAGCGGCTTCTTGCTTTAATTAAGAGCTCAACTCCAGCTTATCTTAAAAATCTACTGAGTTCCCTCAAACACTGCACTGACAACACAATATCCTGGAGTGAAAGAGACCGTTACGGGTATTATTGCTCGGTGAATATCACATCATAAGAAGCTCATATTCAGAGCGATCGAGGGAATATGACTCCCTACACGCTTATGAAAAGCGGAGATGGGATTAACGGGGACATTAACAACCTCACGCAAGATGCCACAGCGACAAGCATTAACATCCACAAATTAAGTGTCATTTTCACAGGTGTCCCATAATGGCTCGCTGACAGACCTGATCCATCATTATTAAACCCGCTGACATTGCTAGACTGACATGTCCAGAAAGTATACAATGACTGAAAGACTGTGATGAGGGGCTGAATCTCCTGCGCAACATTTTTTATGTCCTTTGGAGAGGCAGGGTTTCACAATTTTGCCAGAGGGCTTCACTCAATCACCTAACAGGTGGAGAGTCTGACAGCAGCCAGCCGAATCCTGCCCACATAACCGGACTCTCAGCAGTCAACTCTAAAACTGACACGCAGAATCTGTGCTCAGCGAAAACTTCCCGAGATCCGCACACACATACATAGAGGTCTTGTACTTTCATTCCATCTAAATGGAGAATTGAGTGCTTTGCAAATCAATTGTTTTTGTGTCTTATAACAAGACACTGAGGGATCACTGCAGCGAACAATGCTGTGAAGAGACAATCAGTGCTCAATCTCAAAATCCACTAAAGCACGCATGAGGAAAATGGGAGATCAGAGGTATAGTTAGACAGAATTCCCTCTGGGTTTGTTCGGGAACACTGAAACGACGTTACATCATCGGGCTTGTTTTATTCAGAACAACGTTTCTGACTGCCTCAATATGTGAAAACATTAAATCCTAGGAAAGCTAATCATTAATAGCATTACAGCACTATCAATCATACATAAGACCTGCATAAACTCTTAAAGGGATAGTTCACCCAAAAATTAAACTTGTCATCACCCTCAAGTTGTTCCAAAGAATTTCTTCCTTTAGCTGAACACAAAAAAGGGTTACACTTTATTTTACGATGTCCTTATTACAGTGTAATTATACATTTTAGTACTGAGTGATAATAATAAACTACATGTACTTACTATATGTTTAGGGTTTGGCTTAGGGTTACTTGCATGTAATTATGCATAATTTATTGTTATTATAATAGTAAGTACATGTAACGTGCAACAAGGACACCTTAAAATAAAGTGTTACCCAAAAAAGATATTTTGAAGAATGTTGGGAACCAAACAGTTAACGGTAGCCACTGACTTTCATAGTATTTTTTTGCATACCATGGAAGTCAATGGCTACAGTCAACTGTTTGGTTACTAGTGGTTGACCGATATATCGGCCGATATTTGGCATTTTTCTACGTTTTTCTGTTGGCCGATGCTTTTGATTTTACATGTTTATTTTTAGATCCATTTTCAAATGAATTCAAATTTCTTACATATTAATTAAAAGAAATTAAATTATATTGGCCATCGGCCACCCTGCTTTCCAAGAGAACGGTCGACCACTATTGGTTACCCACATTCTTCAAAATATCTTATTTTGTGTTCCACAGAAGAGAAAAAGTTATACAGGCTTAAAAATGACAATTTTCATTTCTAAATTAAATAAAAAAAATAATAAATAAATAAATGAACTGCACTGTTTATGCTATGGAAATGAACGTTAAATTATGTATAAACTTTGTCAAGCTCTTATATTTGAAAACCCTGTAATTGGAAAACGCTAAAAACGTTATGCAAATTCAATAGTGAAAAAAACGTGGTAATAAAAAATTAAAACATTATTTAAAATATATCTAAAAAATATTGTACTATTAATTATAATTATTTAAATACATTGCACTCCTACTTTAAATTAAACCTGATTAATTAAGTGAGCGAACACGATTCACATTTTCAGAAAACAGAAATACCTAGATTAACTGTGCAACATGATCAAAATAAAATGAAAAATGGGATATATAAACATTTGACAAATATGTATTCATAATATGACTCGGGTTACCACTGTAGTGCCAGGTTATTAAAAGTACAAACCTACTGTAAGTCAGTTTGGATAAGAAATTGTTTGCTAAATGAGGAACAGTGTAACGTAATCACATAAATGACAACCGTATGAGCGATGTACCAGCCCCTCGGGGCTCCTGTGTGCTCTTCAGAGGAACTCAAAACCTGTCCACTGATGTTCCCCTCGATAAGCAAGATGTCAGATTATCTGAGGATCATAATAGTGATGACAGATCTGGGGGAAGCCCTCTTACATAATGCTGCCATATTCATGTGGACTGAGAAAGTCATTTGAAGAGCTCTAACGCAAGCTGTCATCCTCACATGTAAAGGTTGAGTAGAAGCTGTGTCATTTTTCTTGGTGATCTAATGATGACTAGAGAGGCAGAAAACAAAAAAGGAGTAAATAGTTTTAAGAAATGTCTCTGCTGGCCTCTTTGCATCTACACTAGCACTCCTGAGACAGAGATGAAGATGTGGCCTAAATCTCTTCCAAGACCATAGGAGCAGTGCAACATAGGCATGTGAACATACGTCACAAAACCCTACAGAAGAGTATGCGGTGTCAAGACAATTTTATGTAACAATATTATGTCTGACTTCATATTCATCATCACTGAGGAATGTACACGACCGTTAAAAAGATTGTTTAATGTTTTTGAAAGAAGTCTCTTATGCTCTCCAAAGCTCTTTATTTGACCAAAGCACCATAAAAACAGAAATACTTAGAAACATTTTTAGAATTTTAAATACGTTTTTTATTTTATTTTAATATATTTTAAGATTAAGATTAAAAAAAACAGCATTTATTTAAAATAGAGATCTTTTATAACAAAGAAATGTCTTTACTTAAAATAGCGATTTAACCATGTATATGCCAAAAACCAAACATGAACAAAAGCCATCTTCCATTACAAAACACAAGATAAGAATTCGGTGAAACACAATCTCTATCATTTATTTTTCATGAAGAGAGTCTCTTCACAAAACAGAAGCAATGGTAGCTATAGCGTTTAACCTTGCAAGCTAAAAAATAACCGAGAAAAGAGCCCTTAACTACTGAAAATAATCAATTTTGTTGCTTGAACAATGTTTAGAAGAGAAACACAAGAAAAAAGAGCCATTTAAACTGAGAGAAGCAAGCTACACTAATTAAAAAAAGAGAGAGAGAGGGAACAAGACTACAGGGTACAATGCAGAACTCATCAATTCCAGTTTGATTATTTGGCTGGCTCAAATAATACAGATTCATTCATTTACCAGTAAGAATAAAAACAAAGCACATGTGCTCATTAAAAACCAGCCAGAGTGCATAATGATCAAGAAGGCCACTAATAACAGTCACAAACTGCAAACATGGCATTTATATCCACACAACCGCATAACAACACAATTATATAAATCTGCATACATGTGATCCTCACACAAGCCTGAATTTGAGTCAATTCATCAGCCCTTTACACACACCACCATCTGGTGGCTGACAAAAGAAGTGCACAACAGACACACAAACACTATTTTGAATTATAGCTTATGTTGATATACAACAGGCTGTTCCAGTAAGCCATCCCTGGCATTGCAGAACTACGTAAAGAAGTCAATCTGTCAATATTCAATAGTTTATTTTTATTATTCAATCACTTTGAGAAATCTGACCGGCTCTGCTTCACAGACGTCACACTAATGCCACATGACATCCATCAACGTCCTGAAGTGATGGATGGGAGAAAGCTGATCTTGGTCTGAGAGAGTCTGACATCATGTCTTCAGTCGCCACAGAACTGGATCTCCACCTCGTGTTCAAATCTGGTAATTACAACTATGCAGTGCTACATAGCTGTCACATTAAGACTCATTTCATTTGTAAATTATTTCAGAAGGTCATTACGTGCAGTCATAATGGAAGAGTGAATGGCTGGGAAACTATTAAGCTCTGACCATAAGACTGCATCTGTGGCCATTAACAGTTATTCACAACAGTGTAACTGAAACAGAAAAACCAATATGTGCATAGGAATTGTGTTAAACTGCACAAATTGGATAATGCAATATTGTTGTACATTTCAATTAAACATACATTTTGTGAAGGAAACGGCAGTGCCTGCAAGACAGCAAAGGAGTAGTGTTGATAACCTAGGTTTGGCTAAGCTATGTCAATTAAATGTCACATGATCCTTCAAGTGCAAAAGCAACTATAAATGCTTAAACAGGAAAAAAAAAAAAAAAAAAAAAAGACCAGTTATAATCCAACATGCAAAACTGCAAATATTTCAATAGCTGGTATTCTATTAATGCAAGTCAAAAAATAGTTTATCTAAAATGAAATTTTATTTTTAAAAATTAGGATTTATTAATAAAAAAACAAAAAAAACAAGAAGAATTAAGAGAATATGTAGTGTTCGATTAAATTTCCCTTGAACACACTTTAAACATACTAAGAACGTCTGGTAAGGAAACTGGAGTTTGAAATGCAAATGCTGACAGTTTGGTGGTTTTTAAACCGGTGTAAGGAAATCGCTTTTGTGGGTCAAACTTAATTCTGCTGAGTGCTGCCCTGACGGATCCATGTCAAGGAGAGGAGAGTGTGCTCTGACTATCACCTTAAACAGTCAGGTTATACACCTTCAACTCCAACACAACAACAGACAACGGATCTGTACCAGTCTTTAATGCGCAGGACACAGTGAAGATCAAAGTAATTGACAAAACAGAGTAGAAACTTGCATAAAACTACATACTAATAGTGCATAATTCACTGTTTAAAGAAAAGTATATACAAATCAGGTACTATGATTTGGGATTTTGGGATCAAAACAAAATTCATTTTCAATTTCTTTTAACAATTTGACTACTCCGTTTAATGTAAGGACAAGATTCAGGTAACATTCTCTTTATTAACCAACTTTTCTGTGCATAAAAGATTTATTGTACAAACTTGTCTTAAACATATCCTATATGTTCAGAAATAGGAAAATGCTAAATATTTCTTACACCATGTCCTGACTACACATGACTCGACAAGATTCCAGCGACAAGACACTTGGGTGTCCGACAACTTAAAGCGACAGAATCAATCAACTATCACAGCCAATCAAATGCGTGTGTGTGTGGACTCTCTCTGGAAGCGCACTGCACTCGCAATGAAATGGATAAGTTTATGATCTCATTTATAAACATCAAACCTCTTTATCATCATTAAATGTACTGACTAAGTGACTGATACCATCTCTGTCATGGAAAACGCTTGATGGTTCACATTGTGTTCGCAATTGTAATGTACAAGATCTGAGGAAAATTCTCTGTTGTTGCTTTCAGTATGGCTATAAGGTCACGCAAAATGATATTCAAACTCGCATTAGACATGATTAACTTTGAATAAAGCACCTAATCAGTACCTGAGCTTCTTACCATCAAATTTTGTATATGGCATGTCTATCCACGATGTCGTGGAAATCGGAACCGTTTCTAAAATAGAAATTTTACACCGCCATCGTGGCTAGTTAGAACAAAAACTCTGATTAACATGGAAAAGACACCTTCTATCATGTGTCTTGGTGTCGCATCAGTTAGCACACGGTGTTAGCCAAAATCCAGACACTACATTTTAGAGGTCAACTCAAAAAGTCAAGACAATTCAAATTCAAAATGAAGTAAAATACCAGTAGGCTACTATTAAAGTAAATGTTTTGCAAAAAAACTAAGAAAATGACTTTTCAGCCAGTCACCATCATGCTAAGATGAAACAATACATTTTTCATTGTTTCTTTCTCTATATGTGCTTAATGAACCAACGCACTTGCATTTTTTGCAATGTCTCGTACATGAAATGACATTCTAAAAACACGGCACTCAAGTCAAAAGTAGTTCACCTCATGTCTCTTAACCCATTCCACTGCCTGTCTCATTTTATTCCACGAAAGATTGCACTGAATAGTCACATGGCACTAGTGATAAGTTTTATGTTATGCTCCTTTATAGAGCGCGTCACACGCGAGCAGTTCATCAGGTGTGCTGTCATGCGCTCAGACCTTTTTTTGTTATGTTGGTGGAATGTTTCTGCCACATCCTGATAGCAAACTATAAGTTAAGTGGATTAAATATATTTATATGTTTATATGTTAAATTTGTTCGTCCAATCATATTTCTCGGTCCGAGGACTACGATAGGCTGTCTAACCTGCCTGTCTGTATTTGCATACCACTGTGCACCCTGTCCGCACAGACAAGATGCATGAATTAAATAACTAAAGTAAACAAAACAAACAAAAAAAAAAGCCAAAAGTAAATATTTAAAAAAACCAAACATGTGATTAAAATAAATAAATAAATAGATAAATAAAATCATGGAAAAATGAATCGATAAAACCTGAAAAATTGCCCAGCCCTATTTTGGGACAAATGTTTACATGCTACTGTCAATCGTAAGTGTGCTGCAATCAAAGCCCAATCTTCTGCACACTGATAAGAGATCTGCCCATGTTAACCTAGTAAGTACTATTGTTACACAAGTACCATATTGTCTGGCTTAAGGAGACACGCAGTAAGGCATGAGCGGCATTCTCTTTCGCAGCTTCAGTGTCTATCTATTCCTCCATCCTTGAATTAGTGATGAGTATGATCGGAAATGCATGTTTCTGCCTGACCCGGATACAGCTTGCATGGAAGAACAAGGGATGATGGAAGATACTCTGCGTGGTTAGTGGCAACAGGTCATCTAATAAGATCATTTAAATCTTCATTTTGAAGGGAAGATTCATCAAAGTGTCCAAGCACCCAACATTCACTGTTGATAAACTAAACCTGTCACCGATACAGCTACTGCATCTCAGCCAGAAAGATGCTGGCCTTGGAGGTGCAATAAATGGTAGGTACTAATTTTCATCACGAGTAGGTGCTCTATGATCCATTGTTGCGATATGACGGGACAACCACCATATGCCTTGTAACGCGAGCCCCTGTTCTCAGAACTGACACCAGATCAGCTGTTAACGCTCGGCTGAGCGAGCGTTACAGTAAAGCACAATAGACGCGCTGACCGACTGCTGTCCCTGATACACAACACCAGACCGCTAAACACCAGCACATGACAACACCATCCAGTGCACAACAACAACTCAACATGTCATGCCAAAACAACTTTTTCCACTTCAGACAGGTCTGTTTTTGCCTGATGCACGCAGCATCAATTGTAAATAGTTCTGCATGAGTGAGTTTTTCTGCAACAGGGAGCTGACACAGATCCATATAAATTTCCTAACCCTGAGCAAGGATACTGAGAATCCATCAGTCCCGTAATATGGAAGACAATCTTGCTACATGCTGAGATGCCACAATTTTTCCTCCACCTCGCCTCAGAGATTGATATGCCCTTCCCTCATTGTTGGGCAAATATGCCAGCGACCTAGTTGATGAAAATAAACCCTGAGCTGCTTGCATGGAAATGAGCAAATGGACCACAGTCACTGAAGCCACAGTGCTGCAGAGTTCTGCTTTGGATTTATGCTGAAAGTTTCAGTTCAGTCACTGAAGTTGATCTGTATGTAATCTCTATGAAATTCAAGACAAAAATGCTTTACAATTAACCTTTTACTTGAAACAGCAAGCCCAAAATAGTTAGCCATTACAAATAAGTTCCTATCCTTTTTGAAATTTAAAATTTACCTGTGACTACACATACATAGTGTACCAAGTTGCTTGGCAACCATAAACAACCTGTGATAAGGAGATATTTATTAATAAATATCTCCTTATCACAAGTAGTGCTGGAATTTTTCCTCATATTCCTGTATTTAGTTCTTCTCATGCACCTTGTGAATGGTAAAGTTGCTCCAGAATCTACCCCATAGTAACCATAAACAACCTACAATTGTTTACACTGGACACAAGCAGCACGACCCTGCAATACAAAATCGCTACCATCTACGACGGTTTCAAAAATGGCGCCGCAGTCAATACTCAACCTGTTGCTTTGACCTCCTGGTAACTCCAAGCTACATTTAAAGCAAACCAAGTGCACTTACAATCCAAAAATGCGGGCCAATATGCACAACGTCCTAAAAACTAAAAGTCCAGTGCACACAACCACCTGGTTTCTTTCTTACCTGTACTTCATGCCTGTCTGGTACGATACGCACTCCTCCAGTGCCAGGCCATTCATCTTGAGGAATTCTTCCATGTTCTTGATCTGAGCAGCGATCCTTTGCTCCCTGAGCCGCTGGAGTTCGGCCTGGTCCGTGTGCCTCGTCGTCTGGTTCAGACCTTGGTCCGAGTGGTAGCGGCTAATGCCGCTCCGTATGCTCTCGCTGTAGGTCATGGACAGCATCTTGCCTCCGCTGCTGCAACTACTGCTCTTCCGCACGCTGCTTGCCCCCGCTGGTTTGGGGATCTGCAGATTTTCGGAGGGGAGAGTGGATTTTCGGCGCCCAACGGTCCCCCCCGCGTACCCTCCCGCAAACATGATTGCTCCCCCACCACCCTGCTCTCACAGACTTTCAAGGACGCTCTCGCACCTGTCTGATTCAACCACCAGTCATACGCACTCACTCATACACGCACCAAGCACAAGCAGGCTTGGGAAACTGGGACCAGGACTGAGCCGATAGCTGGGTTGAGGCATCGCCTTAAATAGCACAGGTGAGGAGGGAACAAAACAGGTCCGTGCTATCAGTGGCAGAGAACTCTGGCCATGCATCTTGTAATCAGAGATGGTCCCGCCCCTTTCCTGACAGATACAATGGCACAGGAGCAAGACTCAGGTGGGTTCAGGCAGGTGCTACGAGCTTCAGGTAAGAAGGAACACCAGAGGGCATACAACACACACACACACACACCAGGCTCATGCATGGAACCCATCCGTCCAGACATGCATTGCAAGTCGTCTGGGAGGGAAGTGACACCATTCATGTGTATCCAGGGAAAAGTGCTTTGTTAAAAGCTGCAAAATGTCCATTTACAGCAGCAATTATTTTGTTACGCACCCTTTTCACAAACCGTAATGCATTTCCACAGTTAATTACCTTGTGTTATATTAGCTATGCATGCAATTTCAGAAAACAGTTAAGTTGTGGGGAAGGCAAATTTGATATCTTTGACTCTTCTGACCACTTTTCTGACCTATAAACATGGTTTTCTTTTGCTATTGGAGCAATTGTGAACACATAATATGATATGTTTGTTGAAGATTTTGTTCACTCCATCGAAGTTTACCCAACTATGACGACTTCTGCTTCTGAGAAACACAGAAATGTGAAAAGTGTCCATTGTGACAGTGCATCTCAATGCACGTTCATGATTAGATCACTTATTCAAAGCAAACGGCTGTAATAAAGCAACATTTAAAAGGATTTATTCATAGGGTTGTGAGCTTGTAGTGCTGTCTGTTCCAATTTACACAGGAATATTTACACTGACAGCAATTTGAGGAATCATGAGCAACACAAAGTTGTGAAGAGTAAAGAATTTTATGCAAATAAGTACAGAGCAACTACCAATAGAAAAGAAAAGCCAGTGAAACTCATGTAACCTATCATCTTATAGTGTTGTTACTGTTAATTATTAATTTAAATATAGCTGAAATATGACAAACTTAAATGAAAATTAGAAACTAACAAAAAATACATTTAAGTTGAAGTACTAAAATGATTAAAATACAAAAAATTGTAAAAACAAATAGAAATACAAAAAAACCCCACTAAAAACAACAAAAGGACTAAAATGAAAATAACTGAAAACCTTTAAAAAAGCTAAATAAAAATACTTAGTACTTTAAAAGAAATACTAAAACACTGATACAGACACTACGTGGCATCCAGAGATTTAATTGATGTCAGTATAAATACAACCTGAGGTGGGATAAAAGAGAGAAAGAAAAAAAAACTATGAAGAATCTAAACCAAACAAACTAAATAATAAAAAAGTCTTGTGACTGGTTTAACTCCAAGAAAAAGCATGCATTACTAACATTACAGTCCAAATATTAAACCTATTTGTAACTGAATATTTCATTAAAGTATATATGATTCAGACCAAGCTCGCCTCTTTGCAAAACTGTCTGCATAGTTTACTTGTGCAGGAGGTTCTTTATCATAAGCCTGTATTGATCCTGTGAATCTTGACTGAATGATGTACTGCAAAAACCACTCAACTACTGCAGAGTACTGATCCGCCATACGCCTGCACTGAAGAGCTTTCAAACAAACAAACAAACCAAAAAATCCCCTGAATTAAAATGACAACAACTTGTGGTACTACAATAACAGGTGCAAGCATGTAAAATGCAAAAGGGTAAGGGATGATAATTAAAGATGTACACCCATGCAGAATAACACCCTAAAACAAACTGACTCATGCACACAGGTGGCCAGTCGCACCAAAGACAAAATCAGCGCAAAGTCTCACCTGGGGTCTTGGAGGTCGGCTTATGAACAAGAGTTATGAATATCAATCTGTCCTTATAAACTCAGCAACCGCCAGCAATCCAGCGATCCACCCAAACTGGGAGTGTCTTGTATGCTGGCGTCTAAACCAATTAGTGAAGAAGAGAGCATCGCCCTCATCCTCTCAACCCCTCCTTCAACTCCAGCCATCTCCCCTCCCGGCTCGACTCCATGAAGGAAATCCATTTATGTCATTCGAGGGGGAGCAATTTGTTTCTGCTAACTGCAGCAAATAATATCTGGTCTAAATTATTCACAGAAGCTTTTGCGCTAAAAGCTTTTGATTGTTGTTCCACATGAGATAATGAAGGCATTTTAGTGCACTAATAAGGCTTGTGCAAGCATGTAGATTTTCAGAAAGACACATACACACAGCTATATTAGTGAAAAAATCATCACGTTTAGCAAAAATAAATGTCAAGTACAAACAGACTACATTACATATTACAGAAAAATAACTCATCTATGACATAAAATGAAAACATCAAATGTCCAAATATCTCTCCAGTGACACTTTAATGAAATTGGTGTACAGAGTAGCACATAAACAAACATGTCTAAAAAGACATGCGCTTGTAACTGACTGTCACACATGACAGCATTTACACACTTCAACTCTGACTCCCACACATTAAGCAATCCTTGCCCATCCATATTTAATGTACTAAATGAAGACATCAGAAAAAGAAGTTCAACAACCAATGTTAAAAAATTCATCCTTAAAATCAATGAACCCACCCTACCGGAAATCACCATATTCAATACTCATAAAGAGCTAGAATATATATTGACTCATTAACTAAATGCGTCTTGCACGTCACATGCCAATGCGCACCTTTTACTAGAACTGCTGTATAGTGGTCGACTGATATGGGTTTTTTGGCAGCCGATGCTGATATACTTATATTACGAATATTATAATGTTTGCCTTTCTATTACTAATAATATAAAAGCAATTGCTAAAGTACTTTGAGTACATTTCAATTCCTTTGTTTAACTGTTCTATCTGATTATTAGACAGAGCTGTTAATGACAACAGCAAACAAGAGGGAGAATATGAGCACTGTATGCTTTCCTGTAGCTCAAATAGTAGAGCATGGCGCTAGCAACGCCAAGATCATGGGTTCGATTCCCAGGGAAAGCAAGAGCTAATAAAATGTAGAAACTGTAACTTGAATGCAATGTAAAAGCATCTGCTAAATGCATAAATGTAAATGCGCCGTCAAAATAAAAGTTGAGCTGCGAACACATCGGCCAAACAGGAAAAACTTATCTTATTATATATATATCAGCCTAGTGGCCTAGGTCGACCACTAAATAATAGTCCCACCTCGAAAAACTTATCGGCCGATATTTGGCATCGACCTTGGTGATATATTGGTCGAACACTACTACTCTAGTCTAGTAGAAGTTGTAGTCTGTAGTAGAAACCATTTAGTTTCACCAAGTTACACACAGTGTTTGGCATTTTACAAATAAAATGATCACATTACATTACTGCATTATTATTATTATTTTAACATTTATTATATAATTCAAGGAATTTAACATCAGCCATGTGTTTTCATTTTAATTAAAGGTTTTAACAAAAATGTGTTGTTTTTGTTATTTTAATTAGTTGTTTATGTCTATATAATTTTTTTTTATTTTCATTTCAGTTGTAGTTTTAGTTATTTTTGCATATTTTAGGTGCTTTATGTAATATTGACAGCTAGTTGAAATGGGTACTGCAGGTCAAATTGAAAATATTAACAAGAGTTGTTTCTCTCTCCCCATCCTCTTCAGTTTGTTGATGAGCTGATTTATCTGCATATTATTATAGCTTTGGAGCTTTTTAGATGGATAGCAAGGCTTTTTAGATCACTTAGAATCTGTGATCTCCGGTGTTAATTAGGCTAAGTATCTGACGTGCTCCTCCCGAACTTTGTTAATAAAACATCATTTCTCTGAGAACTTTTCGGTGAACTTGACATGTTTCCTAAATATCTGCAGATATGTCAAAAACATTACACAAAATGCTGCCTTGGTAGTTTTTTGTTTTATCTCCAGCGATCTACGATTTTAGTTTTAGTTAACTATAATAACCACAGTCTGCACAGACATTAATGTAACATTTAATTCAATAGCTAACACAAAATAACATCAACAACACTTAAGTTTATTATTTTTGTACATTTACTAACGCTTTTTCAGAATTTCAATTTGTATTGTGGCGGGAGGAGCCAACGACAGACACAGTGGGCGTGGCGTCAAGCCTCGGAGAGGTTTTTATTAAACAATATATCAAAATAAAGTGTCCAAAGGGGGAAAAGTGAAAACCTTCCTGGACCCACGAGGACACCAGCGTGCATGCACGGGAAGAGACCGGTCTCCCGAGGAGAGGCGCGTTCGGCATTTAACGGCGGCGGTGATGAGGCTCTATTCACGTCAGGTGCGCCTCATCACACGCCGCCAGCCCTGGCTGTTTCAGCGCCCCTCCTCTCTCACACACCCACTCCCGTCGGGAGCCTGGTGAAGGGCGGCGAATACAGGACGGGGTGGTGATGATGGACAGGGGGGAGGCAGCCGACTCGTCACAGTATAAATTAACATCAACTAATAAAAAAATAAGTATATTAATCTTAATTCAGACATCCTATATGTAGTGTATGAACTCAACCTTATTGTGTTACCATTTGTTTCTTATTCAAATGAGTATTTTCACTGCATTATTCCAGTGTGTGCTGCAGTGAGGGGAGTGTCATTTATGAGACAACTGCAGCAAGTAGAGGAGGAAAATCCCACAGAGCAAACTCTGTACAGTACTGAATCTGGTAAAACAATGCAATCTCAGTTCACAGAGAGACACTAGTCACAACATTATCTTCATATTATGTGCTTTATGTGTAGGAGCGAGTGCAATACACATTCACAAAGAAAAATATCACATAAGAATAACAAAACAGAAACAATTAAAACGTACAAAACAGCAACTCCTAACACACTACAACAATGATTGCAATGAGGTAATCTTGCTTTCCCACCACTCTGTCTGTGTGTGATTGATTCCTGTCAAGCGGCTCTGGGTGATGCTACGCTAAAAGACTTGGAGCTTAAAAGGACAAAAATGTGCAAGGCTGTGAAATCAAAATTCAATAGAGTGCTCATTAGCCTCAAAGCTATGGAGTCAGGGGTTTTAAGAACCCATCAGCACAACAACTCCTTTTTTCAACCCATAAAAATATGATCCCTCACTAAAAGAGGAAGAAAAGTGCACTGCAGATGAGGGTAAAAGGGATGCGTTCAATCTGATCGCTAAAAGCAGCTGCTGCATAAAACAGTTGCTTTCAGGTGAGCTCATGTCTTCAGCAGGGATGATGCTGTAAATGCAACTTCAAAAAAAATCTATTCCATTATTGTGTTCGGACAGCTTGTTCAGATGTCATACTTGAGTTGACCGTACATAAACCTCCTACATCTGAACAGTTTTGCAATAGAGTGCAAGCTAATGCAAACGTATCATCTCGAAAGCAACACACAAACTAATTCAGTGAATGACAGTGTGCAGTTGTGATGATACATCTTCTGATGCACCAGGGCACATCATCAGTGATGTATCCTGAGGTCATCGGGTGTTTCGGGTCTCTCGAACATCAGACACCCTCACTCAGGCGACCCAGCTGAGGTTGATCAAGCCTCAGCTTGTGCCCTGGCAGCTCAACCACGGTTCCGCTCTCTTAATCCAGAGCCACCTAGAGGCTTTCTCCGCTGCCTCTGTGCTGTTACAGATAGCTCTTCTCCTCCTTTCGCCTGTGATGCCGAGTGCAGTATATGCCCTGCAGAGGGACTGTCCAGCAAAGCCTCTGCACCCTACCTCTACAGGCAAGCACCTTGCCTTCCAGCCTTGTTCGTGGCAGTCGCTGACTAAGTCCTGATATTTCCCCTTTTTCCGCTCAAAGGCCTCCTCCATTCGCTCCTCCCATGGCACGGTGAGCTCCAGCATGACAACATTTTTTTTGCCTCAGATACCAGGATGATATCAGGTCTGAGTGAGGTCTTAACTACATGCTGGGGGAACTTGAGCTGCTTGCCCAGGTCTACTGATAGCTGCCAGTCCTGTGCAGTTTGGAGAAGCCCTGATGTTCCTTTCTTTGTTCCTGGCTTTTCTCCGGCTCTAATGAAGCTGATGGTTTGCTTCCTAGGTCTGGATTTTTGGCAGATGGAAACAGCACTAGAGATGCTCTCTGCGATAGTCTTGAGCACCTGATCATGACGCCAGCGGTATCGGCCTTCCCCCAGAGCTTTTGGGCAACAACTCAATACGTGCTCCAGGGTCCCCTTGTTCTTCTGGCAGAGGGGGCATGCTGGTGACTCGGCCAAGCCCCAGCAGTGCAGGTTGGATGGGCTGGGAAGAACATCATAGACCGCCTGGACCAGGAACTTGATGCGGTGTGGTTCTGCCCTCCACAGGTCAGTCCACGAGATCTTCCTCTCCACAACTTGCTCCCATCTAGTCCATGCGCCTTGCTGTCTCATCCCCACCGCTCTGCTGGTCCTCTCCTCCTCCACAGCTGCTCTAACTTCCTTCTGAACCAGTTGCCGCCGCTCCTTCCCCCGCGCTTTATCATAACGGGGGGCTGCAACGGCTCCTAGTCCAGCCCTTCCTCTGGCCACAGTTCCCACAAGGACTCCATGGCGCAAACGGGACTCTGCCTGCTCCACTGCCACCTCTGCTCTCCACTTCCTGCCAGTCTTGACTACCACTCCTGCCCCAGAGACTTTTGGGTCTGTTGATTCCCGGAACTGCAGCACCTCTCTTGCACGCAAAACCTTGAACTCCTCCTCGATAGATTTCAGAGGTAGTGTCAGTTTGCAGCTGTTTCCATAGAGTGCGATGTTGCTTAAGCTCCGCGGTAGACCCAACCATCTCCTCAGGTAGCGGCTGACTCTCCTCTCCAGGTCTGTAATGGTGGAGATCGGGAATTCATAGAGAAGCAGTGGCCACAGTATCCTCGGCAGAATCCCGTGCTGATAGATCCACGCCTTGAATTTGCCGGGTAGGCCTGTTTTGTCGACACTCTTCAGCCATTTCTCCAACTCCTCACAGGTGTTCTTTATTGAAGCTGTGTCCCTGAGGCTGCTGTCAAAGTACCTCCCCAGGCTTTTCACAGGCTTCTCGGAGATGGTAGGGATCGGTGTTCCTGAGATCGAAAACCGGAACTTATCGACCACTCTGCCCTTCTTCAGGACCAAGGATCTTGACTTTGCTGGCTTAAAAGACATCCTGGCCCATCCCAACAGCCTCTCTAGGCCTCTCAAGATCCATCTGGCTCCAGGCACTGACTCAGTGGTTACTGTCAGGTCGTCCATGAACGCACGGATTGGTGGTTGGCGGATCCCGGACCTGGACTTGGGGCCTCTACACTCTGGTTCAGCAGATTTTACCAACATGTTCATTGCTAGTGCGAACAGGATCACCGAGATAGTGCAGCCTGTGATAATTCCAACTTCCAATCTATGCCACTCTGATGTTACTGACCCTGCTGAGACTCTCAGACTGAACTCGCTGTAATAATCCAGAATGAGGTCTCTGACTGCAGCTGGAACATGGTGCCTCTCCAGTGTTTCCCACACCAGCTTGTGGGGCATAGAGCCATAGGCATTGGCCAGATCTAACCAGAGGACCACCAGATCTCCCTTGTTCTCCCTTGCTTCTCTAAGGAGCTGCTTGACCACGCCTGTGTGTTCTAAACACCCCGGTACACCAGAAATGCCGCCTTTCTGAACTGAGGTGTCGATGTACCCGTTCTTAAGGAAGAAGTCAGCCAGCCGCCTAGCCACAATGCTGAAGAAGATCTTCCCCTCAACACTGAGTAGTGAGATGATTCTGAACTGGCTGATCTCTTTAGCGTCCTCCTCTTTAGGGATCCACACACCCTCAGCAAACCGCCACTGTTGCGCTGCTTTTCCTCTTCTCCAGATGACCTTTAGGATCCTCCAAAGCCGGTGTAGCAACTTGGGACAGTGCTTGTATACCTTGTAAGTGGTTCCACTTGGTCCTGGTGCTGACCCAGTTCTTGCCCTCTTTACCACATCTTGAACTTCTTTCAAGAGGGGTTCCCTCTGGTCAAATGCCACCGTTGGCTCTGGTGGTCTTAACACTGTATCACACTGTCCCAGGTCTTGGTCTCTGGTGGCGTCACTGAAAGTGTTTTGAAGGTGTTGCTCGACATCCTCCTTTGCACAGGCTAAGCGTCCGCTGCGTCTCTGTCCGAGGAGCTGTTTGGTGAACCCGAATGGGTTGCTGATGAAGGCAGTGCGTTTCTGAGCTCTTTCTCTGCGCCGCCTCCTGTGGTATTCCGCCCTGCGCAGGGTAAGGAGTCTCTTCCTGAGCACAGTACGAAGCTCTACCAATGGCGCCCGCTCCTCTTGTCTTGCCACCTTGTACTGTCTGGTCAAGGCTTTCAGCTCTGTCCTAATGTTGTGGATTTTAACCGCCCGCTGGTTCATGCTGTAGGGCTGCCTAGCTCCTCTTTCTTCCTCAACTCCAAACCTTTCCGCAGCCATACTCACTATGATAGTTGTCATAGCCTGCAGTCTCCTCTCCACATCCCCTTTGGCCGTTGTTTCTAGCACTGCATCCACATCCTCGTCGAACTTCTGCCACTCTGATGTTTTAGAGGCTTGAGGCCACTTGATCCTTCTCTTCTCCGATGGCCTGCTTGGAGGGACTAACGGCACCACTTGGAGGCTCTGGGCTCTGTGGGGTGCTTCCGGGCCCTGCTCCTCCTCTGTCTCACCAGGCACTAGTCCTGAGCATTGTGATGGTTGTAGTCTCACCTTACATTTCATCTTTGTTTGATGGATCTTTAGGCCTCTCTCATTTTTGCAGATCTTTCCACAAAAACACTCTCTTCTCGTCAACGTTTGTCCATTGCTATTGTTCGTTAAACTTGTGTCTGTCCGGCTGGGGTGCTCATTCTCCCCCCCTCTCGGGCTCCCCTGGGGGTATATCTCATATGTTTGTTCCGTAGCTTATTTTTGGGTCCTCCTTCACAGGAGGTGCGGTTAGGGTTGCTGACCCGTGCCGCCCCGGTTGCCGTCTTTCCGAGCTGTCGTCTGTCTCTCCAGCTGTCACCTGCCTGTTCCTGGTTGTCAACCAGCCTGTTCCTGGTCGTCACTGGTTTTTCCAGTCTAACAGTTGTGATGATACATCTTCTGATGCACCAGGGCACATCATCAGTGCAAATCTTAATGATACAAATCAAATCAATAAAAAAAACCTAATATTAAGACCAGCGCGCAACAAAAATGGGCAAGAGTAATGTCAGTGTTTCAGGCTATTTCTGCACTTTGATTCTCAACATAAAACACTTTCACTAATCATATTGATGTTGTTTGTTTGTTTTTATGGTTTGCAGATGTAAGATGGGGTATTCTGTGTTATATTGAACACTGTTGTAAAATGTTATTTATTTATAGCTTTTTATTAATAGGCTTTTGTTATAATTGAATTAATTATTTAGAAAAATGTATTACAAGTGTGAATATGGAATTAAAGATGATACTGAACATTCACTGCGTCTCTGGGCTCGTGCCTGTCATGCTTTGAGTTTCAGAAGTGTTCCACAGCAAAGGAAACCTGAACTCCATGACTTACCTGCAACACTGTTTTAATTCTACATGGAGTGAAATTAAATCTAAGTGCATTGTGTGAGGGACTCTATTCTGGGAGCGTTATTCAGACACACCGATATTCAAGAGCCGTCTCGACACTAACACATGCACAGATTACAAGTGAGATGAGATGTTCCCACTGTATGCAAGCCATTCCTTTTAACAAGTTATACAACAATATTAAGCAGCAGTTAGCCTCAATCTATCTCATTGTAATTCTACATGTTGCATTTATTATTTATCAGCTTTCACCAATTACAAGCAAACAACAATGTAATCCCATGTACTATGACTATAATTCCCTTGCTCTTTCAGAAGTGCAATGACATAATCAAACCGCTATCAGGAGGAGCTAAACTAAGAATGAACCCATGCCTTGAAAGTGCTTTCCAAAACAGATGAAAACGAGTGCAGTATCAGATGGCCATGGCTAATTAATCAGCGAACAAAGAGGTACCTGTAAAACTGCAGCTGCCGTTTTGGGCTCCCATATCTCGCACTGAGGGCAGCATGAAGGAGGGAAAGAGAGAGAGAGAGATAGACAGAGGAAAGCTTAGTCTTACAAGTGAAAGGGGAAATAACAGTGAGAGTGCATTAAACAAAACACACGCACGTGCACACAGAATTACCCAAGTACAGTATCAGCTTTGACACTGAAGAAATTAATAAAGAAAGAAAGAACTGAGAAACTTAGACAATAAGATGAAACAGCAATATGGCCAGCAGGAACATTACTTTCGTTACTTGAAATAAAATAAAATAAAATAAAATACAAAAACCCTAAACTTACTGCATTTCAGAAAGTTGCTATATCTAATTTTCATTTAGCCTAGCTTAATTTGAGGTACGAAAACAAATAAAAAATGGCATAAGGAATACAATTTATTAAAAATCATTCAAAAATATTTTTTAGAACTTTATAAAAATATTTTATATACAAAAAAAGGATATTGATTTTAAAATAACAATAAATAAAAAGTAAAAAAAAATGTTTTACTAAAATTAAAATTAAAACATGAATGATAAAAACTAAAACTAATTCAAACTTTTTATAAAAACAATAATAGTACCTCAACTATACTAAAATAACATTAAAGGCCAAAAAAAATTGAATTAGAGTTCATTCTCACTCCATTAAAAAAAAAAATCTATCTATCTATCTATCTATCTATCTATCTATCTATCTATCTATCTATCTATCTATCTATCTATCTATCTATCTATCTATCTATCTATCTACTGTATATAGATAGAAGATATTAAATTTAGGCGAATTGTTGAACATGAATAATCAATATTTTTGATCCATTTTATAACAGGTGGCCTCAAATCTAACACATATATACTAAATAAATGTGTGGTAAAAACATTATTTTCAGCTAACAAACAATAAAAAAGCAGCTCTAAAGTTCAGTTGATGCTTGAAGTTACACTGGAGACTTGCACCGCCACCTGCTGTTCAGTACTAGAACTGCTGGCGATGAAAACACTAGGGCCCAGTTTCATAGACATGGTTTAGCCTAAACCAGGATTAGGCCATAGTTCAATTAGGACATTTAAGTAATTTTGATAAACTTGCCTTAGAAAAAAGCATAACTGGTGTTCATCTTAAGACAAAACAAAGGCACTGACACATTTTAAGACCATTCAGTGCAAGTTTCTTTCAGTTGAAACAGCTCAGATTCATATTTTAGTCTAGGACTAGGCTTAAGCCTTGTCTGTGAAACCGGGGGTAGAAGTCACAGAAGATCAGAGCAAATTCATCAGGAACTTTCCAGCTGTGGTTGTTGGCTGCTGGGCATTATGCAAAGCACTTGACCACTTTCACCCTTTCCAGTGGGTAGCCCTGCAGAACTGCTGCCTAAATCACTCAGTATGCTAGATGAACTTTATTAATCGCATAGAGCCTGGAGCTTTAGAGCAGTGCAAACGCATCCTTCTTTCTTATCACTGTAATTCAACAACAACTAATGTGGCTGACAACAAACATGCCATCTCTTTTATGTGCATGTAACATTATTTCTTAAACCTGTTATTTAGGATCAATAGGTGGTTTTGATGATTCACGCTCATCTTTGCTGCAGTGTGACTCTCTAGGACTCTCTCTGCACTCTAAAACTTTGAGCTAGATCACACATTTCTGTATCTGTGAGTCTTTTATCTGTGTGTCACTTCTCAGAACGTCCTACAGTCACACAGAGTTTCTGAGATAGTGAGAGACTCCAGATTCTCCTTCATGAGACAATGACAAGAATTAACCTGTTTATTTAAACATTTAAATATATTTAAATATTATTTAAATGTGTTTAAATATTACCTAACCCAGTTATACCTAAATATACACAGCTCAGAGGAGACTTTAAAAAAAATGCAGGGCGATCAAAAGCCAGTATAATTAACAATAAAAAATGTGTAAATACAAACATATTAGGCTAATTAAGAACAACTCTTTAATACTAAAAGTCTTTAGACTTTACAGCCATGAAAAGTTATTTTTTTACATACTTTTATTCAGCAAGGATGCATTAAATTGACCAAAAACATTTATAGTGTTACAAAATATATTTATTCCTTTTTTTATATATATTTTTGACGTTCTATTCATTAAAGAATCCTGACAAAAATGTATCAGTTTCCACAAAAATATGAAGCAGCACAATGGTTTTGAAAATTGATAATGCATTTTTCTAGAGTAGATGAGCATATTAGAGTGATTTCTGAAAGATCATCTGAAACTGGAGTAATAATGTTTCAAATTCAGCTTTACATCGCAGGAATAAATTACATTTTACAATATATTAAAATAGAAAACAGTTATTTGAAATTGTAATAATGTTTCACAACATTACTATTTTACCGTATTTTTGATCAAATAAATGCAGCCTTGGCAAAAATAAGAGAGTTCTTTTAAAAATCTTATAGATCCCAAACATCTGAACAGTAGTTTAATTTCAGTGTCCTCTTTTACTAATACACAATACAGTTTTGAACATTTTCCTGAAATTGAATTTGTGGATTCTGCAGTGAGAGTGAAGTCAAACAATAAACTAAAACTCAAATGAACACGAATGAATGATGCAACAGAGCGCAGACTGAGGTTCACAGTGCCTCTGTGCCGTCAGAGCGGATGGTTAGGTGTGAATGTGTGTGAGACTGCATACAGACCTGTAGACCATGCCTGGGGAGCCTGTCTGTCTCAGAGAGAGGCGGGCGGGCGAGTCTGTAGTCGATTCTGGATACATGAGGAACGGGAGAGTGGGGGGTGTGGCCAGGCTGCCGAGGGGTCTCTCTCTCTCTCTCCTGTCAACCGACACGTCTGTCTCTCACCTCACAGGACCTCTGAAAAACATACAAGCACAGATGTTAGCACAGCAGATGCTAGAGTGCATTACATACACAACACAAACCTGAGCAACACTGCAGTGCCGCAAATGCACTGTAAGAGCGCATTAACACCACTAGAGGGCGCTTCTGCACAACAATAAATGATGAAAATCATCATAATGAAGATGGGTAGAACTTGACCAACACATTCACAGCAGAGTAACAAACGGCATTTGCATAAAAACATAATTGTTACAAAACTATTTTAGTTTGTTTAGTATGTATCTGTGTTTTAAGTACTGCTAAATCTGTCCTGCCTTTGCTAGGGTGCTTCTAAAAAGGCACTGTGCTCCTAATGCATCATACAAGAGTATGTGCTCATAATACAAGGCAGAAAGATAGTGACATTGAGAGAGGAAAAGAAAGGAAGACAGCCAGAACAGAAAGGGAATGAGGGCTGTGAGAGTGCTGGTATTTTTGCCTTCTGAATACTGCCTATTCAGACATACTATATCGTAGTAGGTAGGTCTGTGTATCACCAGCAAAGTCACGATACGGGACTACTGCACTGAATTTCACCTCAGCAGAATTTAGTAAAACAGCTGTTTATTAAACACTGCATACTATCGGGCAGTTGCTAACTATAGGCAGAGCAGGCAGTTGACCTCTGCATTATGAAGGGCCTCCATAACTGTACCACAGTACAATAATGGCATGTTTCATGTTTACACTGTGCACTCCCCACCAGGTACAATATTCTGATTGCTTGCATCTTGTTTTTAAGCCCATAAAAAAAACAATGTACTTGTTCTAATAAATTTATATTGTAGTTAAGTGTGAAGTGACATTCAGCCAAGTATGGTGACCCATACTCGGAATTCGTGCTCTGCATTTAACCCATCCAACGTGCACACACACACTGTGAACACACACACACCGTGAACACACACCCGGAGCAGTGGGCAGCCATTTTATGCTGCGGCGCCCGGGGAGCAGTTGGGGGTTTGGTGCCTTGCTCAAGGGCACCTCAGTCGTGGTATTGAGGGTGGAGAGAGCGCTGGACATTCACTCCCCCCACCTACAATTCCTGCCGGCACGAGACTCGAACCCGCAACCTTTGGATTACAAGTCCGACTCTCTAACCATTAGGCCACAACTTCCCCATTTGTAATGTACTCATACTAATATATATATAAAAAATATAAATATATATATAAAAAAATCATCTTAACATTACTGGTAGGTTATCATTACACAAATTAACACGCTCTCTACATTTAAAAAATAAAACAAAAAATCAGAAGTCTTCACTGAGGCCCTGTTTACACTAGTGCGTCTTCATTTTAAAACAAAACAATCCTCGTCTACACTAGGGTTTTCACTGTGATTCAGAAACGATCTGCGTCTACACTACACAAGGGGTGTGCGCTATATATCGGGTTGCATCTAAACTGTGCAGAGCTGTTTTACACTGAAACTAAAACAGGGTCTGCAGTGTTTTCAGAAGTCATAGTTTTCGAGAGTCGAAGATGCCTCATTAGTGACTGTTTCTATGGGCTGTGATACGCAAGTCATCCGCCATTTTTGGAACCGTCTACGAACCTTTGAGCGAATTGACTGTGTGTCTACAACAGCAAGTTATACGCTTGTATATCTTTGAATATTCATTGATTATTATGGTGAACAATGTCAAGTTGACCATTCCAAGATGGAAGACGCACGCGTCAACGTATCTGGAGCGATCAAATAGGGATCTATACATATCTATGCCGAAAATGCCATGAGTAGTGTAAACGACAGGCGTAACCGTAGCAAAGTTAAAAATCTCAAAAGAACACTTGATGAATTACACTTTCCTGAGAATAGAATATTGAAGTGGAGATCTCTAAACTGCAAGCTAACCGTTGTTTTTTCATTTTTCTACAGTGACTCGTACACATGGTTGCCAAGTTGACAAAGATAAGTAACACACATTGCAGATATTTCTGTATTGCGCAAGTGGGAAGCTCTGTTTTTTACATCTCTTTATATCAGGCAACCCTGGTTGTGTTCCTCTGCGGCCAGATTAAACCTTGTTGTTGCCTATATATTACTGTATGCTCTATTCATTATTTTTTAGAAACCTCGCACTTTTATAGCCTACTCCATTTTTAACTGTGTTCTTGTATTCAAATTAAGTGCGGTCTACTGCTGCGCACATGCCACAATATCGATACAGAGACAGCTCTATCGATACTCGTATTGTCAAATCTCTGTGACGATAGATCAGGGGTGTCAAACTTAGTTCCTGGAGGGCCAGACCCCTGCAGAGTTTAGATGCAAGCCCAATTAAACACACCTGATCCAGCTAATCAAGTCCTTCAGGCTTTTTTGAAAACTACATGTTTTGTGTGTTGGAGCAGGGTTGAATTAAACTCTGCAGGGCTGCGGCCCTCCAGGAACTAAGCGATACCCCTGCGATACATCGTTGTATTGAAGTATCGAATACAGCACTAGTAGTAGGCATGTTCAAGTAACTATATTGTGCACCCAACTGGCTCAAATGCACCAAAATGTCACCAAATACATGTGTACACTGTTAAAAACTCACTAGAGGACACAATCACAACCTGACAATCTCAGTCTGAGATTATTCAAAGCACACACAAACTTCAGATAGCTTTGCAGTCACATGAATGCAAATGGGCTCACAGACTGTGACATTATCTTCCTTCTTTCTCTCGCTCTCTATGATTACACAAATTACACACAGCACATGATTAATCAAAAAGCACAAAACAACGTCCGGTAGCACTGGTTGGCTGCATTTGACTGTAAGTGTCTCCTCACTCTCTCACACATAATAGCAACTGTTTGCGCCTTTAAAATCTGTTGTGCATGTCAATGTTTATATGTAATGCAAATTGCAATGAAAAAAATCCCCCCAAAAATAGAGTCGTCACATGTATTGAGCACGATTTTGAGCTCAGCTTTTTCTGCTATTTTAATTTTTAAAAAAAAATTAAAATAGCTTATTTTAAAAAGGTTAAGTAAAAATGTCTAAATAAAAATATGAATTTGGTTTAGTTAAATAAATGTAAGTACAGTCAGAGACTTCAGCATAACTCCCCAAAATAAACATTGGTTTAAAGGTTAAAAGGTAAAAAACCCTATAAACAGCTAAATAAAAAAAATCTAATTCAAAATGTAAACTACCTTTTGTAATCTCTTAAGTAGATTTTTTAAAAGTGCAATGTGATTCAGAACCAAAACAATTAACCAAAGGTACATAACATTTTTCTGAACCCTGACTTTTATAAACTTAGCAGCTTTAGAATATACCTTTCACTTTCTTACAAACATCTCCTTCTAAAAGAACGCAAAGTATGACTGATCACAATCACAAATTTTTAGCAAGGAAAACCAGTTGATTGACTTCATCTGGCTTGAGAGTTGCCCTTTGACAGGTGACAATATTGCCACCAGTGCTGAAGGCTCTTTCTGAGGGAGCGCTTGTTGCTGCAATGCACAAGTACTTTCTAGCAAGTTGGCTAACTCTTGGAAAGTTTGCCTCATGAACTCTCCACCATTCCAGAGGATCCACCTCACTTTCTGCATTCGGTGTGGACAAGTAGCCCTTAATTCGATTCCCCTTCTATTGCCTCTTTTAGAGATGTGGAAGCTGATTATAGTGACTTCAGATGCACTTACAGTACCTGAGGATTTCAAAAAGCTGGCAAGTAATTTCTTTGCTTTTTTGGGTTGGGATTGTTCTGCATCAAGGCTTGAGGTAGATGTAGGCTGCTGATCCGATGCTGCTGCAGCTGGATACTGTATGGTCAGCAAAGACTCCAGCTTCAGCTCCTCTATCTCGTCTCTGTCAATGTACTGGGTTTTTAACCTGGGATAAGACAAGCGAAGCCATTTCCAACAGGTCATCAGTGGTGGGATCCTGATATTTGTCAGTGAGGTAACTGAGAATGGTTGTCGTCATTGTTTTTGTTAGTTCCGTGTCATCATCATTCAGGCTCAAGATGTTGACTTTCAGCAGGTAAAGCACTGGCTTTACGTAGGACACGCTCACATATTCCTCACCTGAGAGTGCATCAGTAAAGTCTTTCAGTGGACTCAGGGCCTTTTTCACAGAATCCATCAAGTCAATGTCCTGCCATGATGGGACCAAATGTCTTGTCTTCCTGTCTGCTTTCAGGTCCCGAGAAATGGCCTTTTCCTGGTCAAGAACTCTCTCAATCCTGTTGAGTCTGTAACCCCATTGTGTTGGGGACTCAGTGATTAATTTCTGTTGAGGTAGTTTCAGCTCAATTTGTGCTTTACTTAGCTCCCTCTTTTTCTTCCAGCTGAAAGAGAAGGTACTGGCAACTTTCATGCAGATAGATGTTACGCGTTCAACACGAGGGTCTTTGGCACAAAAAAAAGGAAAAAAAGAATAATGTGTAGATTTAACCTAAAACACTTTAAATTTGAATTCATGTATTTTTAATTTGCACTATTTTGTTGAAACTAAACAGATTGTTCAATACCATAATTTTTAAATATACAAAACATTTAAATATAATAATGCAATTCAAATTGTAAACTAATCTCATAAGTTTACACTGTTTAGTGTTCCTAATATAATTCGTAATTATTATACGAACAAACTCCTAAATGCCAGTGACAATATTTTTTTTATTTTTAGTTAGACCCCTACCATAGACTCCCTACTTCTGAGCCTGAGGAAGCTGTGGTTAAGTTCCATTGTCTAAGGAAATGTCCCGGAAAAAAAAATCGGTAGTCTCCAAAACCTGTAGGAATAAATACCAGCGCTTCGTGCGTGAACGTCAGCTCCAGACAAAGTAAGTGTCACACGTTTGTTTTCCAAATGCCTTTCTGAAAGAGCTTCTTGGCACTCTGTAAGGCTAATGATGCTAAAGCTACCGTGCTGTCTTCATGAATGATCGTGAATAGGAATGTGGTGGTTAAAAGTTGCATATGAAAGCAATGTGAGTCGATCACTTGAGTTTGTTGAGCTCATAATCACGAGTGTGACTTATAAAGTTTGTGATAGCATGCCATGCACCATGAGACCAGCTATGTTGTTATTTTTATCCCGCCGTGCTCCCGTCTGTGTAATTCATAAACGCGAATTTATTATGCACAGTACAATCAGATGACTGAAACGGAGTATGTTTTCTGTAAAGATAACAGACTTGAACTAATCGTGGAATGTTTATTTGTAAAAGCTAGCACTGCTAATGCCGGAGCGTGAGCTCTTGAAGCTCCGCCCTCTTCTCCGGGATCAACTGCTCATTTGCATTAAAGCAACACAATTAAAAACTTTTGGGCTCATACCCTAAAAGTGGCAATTTTAACAATATATACAAAAATATCTGTTGGATATTTTGAACTAAAACTTCACATACACACTCTGGGGATATCAGAGACTTATTTTACATCTTGTAAAAGGGAGCATAATAGGTCCCCTTTAAATAATTTATAAAGTAATTTGAAAAGTTTCTGAGAGACATCATTTCACAAACAGCGTAAGAGAATCACCGCACGTGCTCTCTCTCTCGCTCTCAAAATGTGCAAATGGCTTCAAATCACATCACGTCTGCACTATAAGCGAGCTACACGCTGCAGAGTTGACACAGGGATTGTGACTTGCACAATCGAGGCAGTGTTGCATCGTCACTAAAGTTTATAAATTGTATTTCTTTTTAATTCTTGCCGGTGTTTAAACCACACAAAGTAAATGCAAAAGTAAAAAACATTGAATAATGTGTTGCTTTGCTTATATTTATTGTGTTTAAACACATCTATGAAAGATTGCATTACTGTACTGTGTAAAAAAAAAAAAAAAATCACAATGCTAAAAAAGCATTTTCAGTGACAATGTTAGGATTTTAAATCAACACAATGGATAAATGTTTGTGGTAAACAGCACAGATCAGTTGCAGACTCCTGTGTGAAAGCACAGTCAATGCTGCTCCTGTGAGTAGGCCTATGTGTGAACCTGGCATAAAAGGCCACCTCATATACAGCTCACAAAATCAGGCTTGTGCTGTGTGTAAGCTATCGCACGATTGTAAAAACAAAAATGCACTGCATGATCAAACATTTAGGTGAGATAAAAATATATTTTAGAAAAATGTCTAAAAAAATGCCCTCCTCCACCCCTCAAATTAAAAAATCCCCTATCACAAGAGTCACCTAAGAGGGGAATTCATTCTCAAAAATGAAATTCAGGTCCTGAATAAATGTCTAAAAATCCTGATTGGAGTATCATTATAAATAATTCTACATAATAAAAAGAAGGCTTTAAAAAGATCGGTAACATTGATCGGATCGGCAGATACTGCTTTTTGTGATCGGCCTCAAGAATCCTGATCGGAGCACCCCTACCCCTCTCTATTACTTTATATTTGTTTTAAAGCAATATTTAGTTACTTCACACATCTTAAACTACACAAGTTTTCATTAATTACTAATTTTTAAAAGCAATTCTCAATTTTTTTTTAATTAAAAATAAAATAAAAACTTTTATTTTTAATGTTTATGAAGTTTGATATGCTATATACAAAAATCACATTACTTTGTGCATCGTTAACAGTCCTCATGAAAACAACTTATAGCTAATCTGTTATTACTCATGTATAAAAATGGCATGGTACATTCATAATACTGAGCTAACCACAATAGTTTTACATTAACAGTTACCAAAAGTGATTCGTCCAAACCTTCAGAAGTATACATCGGATGATTCTGGTCTTTTATGACTAGTCTCACAATGTTCTGGAATGTTCCAGAAAGCACTAGAATGTTACAGAAACTTCTAGAATGTTCCCAAAATATCTTAAAAATATTTAAGTACTCTAAAGCAATGTTTCCTCATGATAGAAGTTCTAAAATGTTTCTGACCTAAATATTTACCGAAATATTGATGCTACATGAAAATAAATGGTACAATAAAATTAGCACTAGGGATGTGCGGGTCTAGTCTAAACGGTACAGCTCCTGCTAGTGGACAATGAAAACAATAGTCGATTACATGAGAGAAAAAAATACCATGATGATTTTATTCAAATTACCATCATTTTAACGTTACATTTAAAACATTTTAAATAAGTTAAAATAAAACTTTTGAAAAAGAATACGTCAAAATATTTAAATATTTTTAAAAGCGTATCTGGGCGGAAACTACCTCAGACCTCACATGCGTTGGAGGCTAGCATTTTTTGTGGGTTTCTAGCTTTTAGACTAGTCAGATACAAAACTTTTGTTTAAACGACAGTCAAATTAGTCATAGCGCACATCATTATGATCATTGCACTGCCCAAAGAAATCTTGTAAACTCAAAGTCAAGAGCTCCCAGGCCATGCAGCGCAGCAAATACAACCCCCATAAACAGAACCAAATCAACATTAATGATATCAGATATACATTAACGTTCTACCATTAAGGAAGGTCAGAAGCCAAATCCTGACTGTGCACAAGAGGAGGAGCTGGGGATGGAGCCCTGCTTACATACACAGCTGTCCTCTAAAGTGGACAAAAAGGTATGTTTTCCAGTACAGAATTGTTATAAAGATATAAAGAATTTTCTCAAATTACAGCCTACTTCATTGAAATATTAATAAACAGCAAATACTTTTGAGCTTCATCACATGCAAACTTTGTAATTCTTTCATGTTTCCACTGACCGTTTTAGAGCATCAAGCAGCTTCCTCCGCACAGGGCCAGGCAGGTAGGAGGGTGAAATGCACAGAGTTTCCAAACTGGAGGAGTTTATTGGCCCTCATGAGGTTCTAATGAACACCTTTGCATTTAACACACACACATACACCCACATATCAGTATTCTTCATGGCCACCTCTCATTTCAGCACTCATTACTCTTCCATGAGTGCTGCTAAAGGACACAGTAAAGAACACATCATTGTATGCTTCTGCTTATCAAGGTGACTTTCCCTCCCATCAATCTCCACATACCAGCATTCTGACACTGGGAATAAGGTCTTTCCATTTCCCAAAGACTCATTTTACACTGTCTGCCCAGCTCTTTCCATCATGCTAAGTGAGAAAGGCTGGATGGATGCGTCTCGTGAGAGAAGGGCACTGTATGCAGTGTAGTAAAGAGGAGGCGAGGTCACACATCAGTGGAGTAACTGCAAGGAGGAGTCATCAGGAGAAGCACAAGGTGACCGTAAATGTGTGTCCTCATTAGCCCGGGCTGCCAAAGTACTCATGTTGCAAATAATGTTGTTCAGGTGGGCTATAAATACACCACCTTCAATACAATGATACTAGGCTTTTTTGGTTACATACATAAAACAGTATAAACTGCTGATACAGTGCAATGAAGATACACTAATGGTGACCCGTCCACACTCAAATCAGCATTATTATTGTTAACATATTGAAACTATTAAAAAATTATAAATACTAATACACACATATATACACATATATATATATATATATATATATATATATATATATATATATATATATATATATATATATATATATATATATACATATATATATGTGTGTGTGTGTGTGTATGTATATTATATACAGTATATATACATATCTCAATATGAATAAATAAACATTAACCAAAATAATATTTTAAAAAATATATATTTATTTGGTAATTTTTCATAGTTTAGTTATTTGGTAATTTTTAGTTTAACTGCTAAAACAACTAAAAAAAAAATAAAAAAAACTATATAGACAAAAAAACTAACCAAAAAAAACAAAAACAGAACTAAATTACTAAAACTAAAATCTAAACATAAAATGAAAGAAAATATAAAAGTAAAATCTAATGATGGGGCAGCACATGCAAAGCATGCAATGACTGTGGCAACTTTAACATTTGAAAGGATACTATGGCAAAGTTATTGCTTTCCTTATTACAAACTGATTTTTTTTATTGTTTTTTTTCATGAAAATATGGTTGACTTGAAGAATGAAAGCTATATCATACACTTGAAAAATTATGAGCTATATCACCGCTTATCGACAACTAGGGGTGTGACAATAAACTTAGCTGACGAGATGACAAAATACATACTTGGTTCACTAGAATGAGACAAGATTTTAATACTATTTTTAAGAAATTTCCAATGACAAAATATTTATTTTAATTACAAAAAGTAAACAATGCAGTTGTATTTTGAACTAATCTAGGGCTGTAACTAGGGGTGTGCGATATGACGATTTTTGATCATGGAAAGTCACTGAGGACCAGCAACTGTTTGGTTTTCCACCTTCTTCAAAATATCATTTATGTTCAGCAGAAGAAAGAAACTCATTCAGGTTTAAAACAACTTTTGAGTAAATGATGGTATAAAAATAAAACATTATGACAGAATCGACAGACAGATGACAGAATATTTATTTTTGGGGGAACTATTCATTTAACGTTAATAAAACAACAAAACTCACTATTCTTGACTGAAAAACTTTAATACAGTTGCTTTAGGAATCAGTCTATCTAGTGTTTTATTTTTATATTTGTTCATTCAATGTCATTGAATGCTCTGCTAAATACACCTATTGTACCTGGAAATAAAGCACTGTTTGTTTTATTTGTATATTATGTGTATTTGTAATGTGTATCTTTGTTCTTATTTTTTAATAAGAAAGATAAAATAATGAAAACGATTTTTTATCTTCGCCCACTTTGGCCTAAATATCTGCCATGCATCTTTGTCTTTCTAGTTTGGCTGTAATGCTCAGACAACTTGTAAAACCAAAATAGTAAAACTAACATGACAAAGAATCGTGATAAAATCGTGAATCGTGATATTTCAAAAAAAAAAAAAAAAATCGTGATATGATATTTTTCCCATATCGCCCACCCCTAGCTGTAACTAATGATTATTTTGACAATTGAGTAATCTGATATTTTTTAGTAATACAAATAGACCTAAGTGAAAACCAGGCTTTAGTAGGACTATTTATATATAAACTGATGATGAGGGAATAATAATTGGCTCAAATACAATATCAAAACCAAGTAATTATATGGTTTTATTGAACAACACTGTTTAAAATACATAATTTAATATGCCTATGCATAATGTGAACAAATCCAACTTACGTACATTATGTATTATATCAAATACCTGCAGAGGGCACCAACAGTCTGGTGACGTTTCACTTTACAGCGTGATTAAACAATGTTTAAATCCATTAAATTTTCATATTTGGCCACATGCAAACTCAGAAACTTTATTTTGAAATTGCTATGCACAATAAATGGCATATTTAGAAATAGGTTGATGTACTCTCCTGTGTTGGCAAAGGTTTATAATTGAGTTATGCTACAAATCTAGTGAGATAATGTACACTGTTTTCCCAGATGAACGTTAAGCAATTCAAATTCACAGCATATAAGCCAACAGAGGAAGAGTTTAGCCCCTTTCACACAAACAGTCTTTACTGGTAAATTACCGGTAAGTTACCATTAAGAGATCATGTGTGAACGGGACCTTTTCAAAAATCCCGGTAAACTTGTTCTGGCAATCATGTCATTCTTATGGAGATGACGTAATTAGCATGAGCTGTTTACAAGGCTCCGCTGCTTTTTAATTAGTTTTTCTATGTAAATATGTGCTAGATGGACATTTTGACCATTGCGCCTCACAGCTTTTTTAACGCGTCGCGCTTCTCCATTCATCAGGGCTGCGAGTCTGCAATTGGATATGTGCGTTTCGTGTTTATAGGAGCAAAACAACATTCCGAATGGCAAGTAATGATAGTTTGGTTGAGAGTGAAAGCTGTGCTCCTCTCATACCATTGTTAGGCGAACTCATGGGCTCGAAAGTGATAAACAAGTTTTTTTTTTTTTAAATGTAGGATTATTTTTTTCCGCAGCCAAACACTGCACGCCGGAGATCCGGCATGGTGCCGGAGAACTTTAAGCCCTGTATTTTTTTCTTACCATGTTAACCGTTTCCCCGCCAGCGTTTTAAAAAAAAAGTTGCCAGCCACCACCAGCATTTTTGATGATTTTCACCTAAATTTGACAGCCATCAGAATATTTCCTCCTATGAATATATGAACATATTATACATCAAAATAAAGAACCAAGCCTCTGCTTTTAATTAAAACAACTATTTTATTCTATCTTCATGTGTTCATGTTTTATCACCACTTGAATGCACATAGGTTTCATCAGAAATACACCATTTTGGACAAAAATGCATTTTTATCAAAGTAGTGCATTTTCAAGCAAAATACATTCAAATGTCATTCTTTCACCTGTAAATAATTATATGAATAACTGAAATTGCATTCAATAAACAGAACAGACAGACACACACACACACACACACACACACACATATAGGCTACATCACACACACACACATATTCAGATTGACGGGTTATCGGTCCATACACAACTAGAGATGTTTCTGTGTCTGTAAAAGCATCTCTCTCACTGACTACTTCGTCCTGATCAGATTCAAAATGGTTAAAACATGATCTACATATATGATCTACATTTTCTCTGATCCTTCCATTAATGCCAATCGTCTTGTATTCGGACCTGCAAAACCCGTAAGTCCCGTAACTCATTCAGGACAAGCACTAGGGCTTTCCTTACTGTAATATACCTAGAACGCGGATTGCCGTAAAAACTCGTCAATGGTGGGGAAGCGTAGTCTCTTAATTGACGAGATAGCTCGTCAATGGCGGGGAAAGAGTTAATCAATGGCTACCAGCAACTGTTTGGCTACTGACATTCTTCAAAATATTTAAGCACATCACAAGCTCATGGTCTAAGAATTCTAAAGGCATTTAACTGCATTCCAGGAATCAAAAATCTTAAGTGTAAAGCATTGCTGAGAACTTTTGTTCTTTGCATCAATATGGTTTTGAAGTCCTGATCTGACCTCATATCCAAGAATAAGAATAAATGCTAGTTTCTCTTGGCAGCTCATTATTGCTAAAGGGATACAATGAGGCAGCTGCTGGTATCGTGAGAGCTGGAATACTGCAGTGCTGCGGAAAGAAAGTAGACTCAGGCTTTGAATGTTGTAGCATGGCTTGTGCTCTAATGGCCAGACCCAAGCAAGGTGCACTCAGCAGATTACAGCAACTGTGCACTTTGCACAGAGGGAACACAAAATGACTCTCTGCTTCCATATCGAACTGCGTGAAAGAGGAGAGAGATACGAGAGAAATGTGGGGAAGTTACTAGTGTAAGGAAATCAGTAAGTACTTGAGAGGTACAACGAGGATATGCTAGATTCTGAGTATGAAGGACACTTTTGACTATGGATGAGGTACGAGGTATTTTTTGATGGACATGAACGCGTGTTTGATTAGATTTGGATGTATGGTGATTCATAAGTCAATAGACTGCTGAAGTAGTGGCTTTTGCATGATCACAGAACCACATGACTGCAAAGGTCAGCTGACTCAGCACGCATGCAACAGCCCGCTGGCTGTTTTCCATGTTGAGACACACAAAGGGTGTGCCAGACGAAAGAAAGGTCACCAGCGGAACTCCTGCCTTGATGGAGAAGTGGTCCCAGCTGTGTGGATGACACAATCACCAAAGGGACTCTTTCCGTTTTCACGGGAATAGGAATTGTTAGAGCAAAACAGTGTGACGATTGTCGCTATAGAAGTGCCAAACAAACTGTGTACTACTGTCACCTGCATGATAACTTCCCTGCAGGGCTCTGGGAAATGTCCAACAATGTAATGCAGTTATAACCCAGACACTATAGGGGAAAATTAAAAGTTTATAAAAAGAATAAAATCAGGGCTCCAGACAACAAAATCAATCTATAAGAAACAAAATTAGATGCTAAATTAATTGTTTCGGTGCCACCGAATAAACACGTTTTATTTATTTATTTTTAAACACTTTAACATTTTAGTCATACGGTCATGTGTTTGTCACATGACCGAATGAGCATTTTAATCCATCTTATAGATGTCCTGGGAACTAAGGTTCACTTAAAGTGGGAACTAAACGTCTTTTCCAACTTGAGTACTATATACCATCACAAAGAATTGTTTATTCCACAGAATCTGTGCCTAAACCATAGACCGTAACTATGCCACTAACTAGTTTGGGCTCCTCCTCAACGCATCCTAAATGTTGTCTTCAACACATCCAGTCTGTTTTTCTTCATTAGTAACATGCCGTTTTATAGGTGTTGACTTTTATCTTTGCATCTCATGTTGACAACAGGTTCAGTAAAAATATGAACATGCAATATAGCGCATAAATTTAGTAAAATACTTCTCTTTATAGTTATTTTTTCTAGCTGACTGATGAGCTTATACCCCAAAGGGTTATTCTGAGGTGGCATGGTCTAAGCTTTACATGTTTTCCACAGTTTGAAACACTGAATGAGCGATTACATGAGACATTTCAGTAAGTTCTACTGTATCTTATAATATACCTTTTGATGTTCATTATATACTATAGTAGTAGCGACGCACGATATTGGATTTTGCCGGTATCCAATATTTTTCAACTATTTTTGGCTGATAGCCGATGCCGATGCCGATACCAATATATTTCCTTTTGTTTGGAAACGACACCAAGTAAGTTTGGTTAGTTTTTAACAAGAACTTGTTAGAATTAAATAAACAATAATGAAATTATTTTATAATGACAGTACATTGACGCTTTGAAAATAACTATAAATAAACTATATCAATCGTTGCATTTTTTTTGGAAATGGGAAATGGACGTTTTTAAAATTGCAGTACCGACTGGTACCTAAGCCGGTATTTTGAGAACACTAGTCACAACTGGTGTTGCTTTTAGCAGATGTGTCGTCAACTCTGGTGTTCAGCAGAGATGAAGACTGTTAACTTTGATGCGCATTGTCTCAGGTTATTGCGTCAACATAACAAATGAGGTGATCACAAAACAATCAGGAAAAACGATGTTAAATGCAAATTTAAATCATAAGATGTTCATTTATATAGCCGCCATTGGCGACCTCAGCAAAAAACCTGAAAAAGCCCTGAAAAATCATTTCCAAAATTGTATGATATTTCCTAAAAAAATATGAATATTATTACTTTGAGGAAGTACATTTTAGTATACAATAGGAATATATTTCTGTCATTATTTCTTCAAGTTAAACTGAACTTTTTGGTGGTTTGTTGTGAAGATCATTTCAGTTTGTGTATATTTTACAGTTCATTTTCTCAAATTACACAGTGAAAAGCTGCTGAAGTGTCTCTGGAGATCAACATCTCAGATGTTATTACAATGTTCATGCCTTCATTGAGACGGCACTGACTGAATGTTGTTGCATTTATTTTTGTTAAATGCATACACTTCTGACTAATCGTTGGAAAACTTTTAGAATGAATGAATAATGCATTTATATAGCGCTTTGTGTATTGCTGTACACCCAAAGCACTTTACAATCATGTGGGGGGGGGGTCTCTCCTCAACCACCCCCAGTGTGCAGCATCCACTTGGATGATGCGACGGCAGTCACAGGACAACGGCGCCAGTGCGCTCACCACACACCAGCTACAGGTGGAGAGAAAATACTGTAGCAAGCAAATCATGCTCACTGTTCACGATGCACAAAATATTGGAAGAAAATCCTAAATACTGAATTGAGGGTGGTGGTTTATATGAATGCATTTCTGAGGGGAACTGACTATTTTCATAAAAGTTTAGATGCTGTTATTTGTTTCTTTGTTTTCATTTTAGCTCTGTAATAATACATATTAAAGTAGTATTTATAGGCACAGTGCTGCTTTGTTTACAGTGGTAACCAAAGAAACTCTGTATCGCTGCTGTTTCACAAGCGCCACCTGCTGTCAGAGAGTGAATTTGCATTCTCTTTCAGCCCGTAGCTGTTTGTTTCATGCAGGTGTTTTATGTAGTATAATTAATTTCATTAAGCTAAAGTCAGACCATTCGGTTTTTGCTTTAAATTTTAAAATTATACAGTCTAATTTACATCAGTTTCATCAAATTTTGATTCACATAAAGGCCAAGTCAGAGAAAAAAAAAAAAGTGTGAAACTGAAAAATCACCAGAATCCTGAAACAAAAAAAAAATAAAAAAAATAAAACAAAACAGAAAAAAAAGTGCGCGCGGATACAGGTTTTTGGTCAAACCACCCAGCACTAGGCCTAGTCCTGTATTATATTTTGCCCAAAAGAAGCACTGTCTGCAAAAAGCAATTAGTCATTTCACTAAGTCACTTCTTTTTGAAAAGAACTAATATTCTGTCCTTGTACACCTCCCACACATGCCATACAAAACAGAAAAAAGAAAATAAAGTCAAGTGCTGGCTTCTGAATATGAGATCCTCTTTGCTGAAACACAGGAGTCCTTGATTATAGGACCAGCAAAAGTCTGCAGCACAAACAACTACCTGGGGAGGACAATGCTCAAAAACATTTATGCAAGTAGCCTATAATGGAAATATGCCACAAAATACAATCGCCTTTCTTTTGAACATTACAGTCTTGGAATGTGACAACTGAATTATGGCGCTTTTCCATTGCATGATACGGCACAGTACGGTTCGGTACGGTTCACTTTTGGGGGGTTTTCCACTGGGTACAGTACCTGGTACTTTTTTCAGTACCACCTCGGTTGAGGTTCCAAGCAAACCGTACCGCTACCAAAACATAAACTCTGCAGATCACTGATTGGCTGGAGAAAATCGTCACTGCCTTCATCATTGAACTTGTGACATGAGACACAATAGACCCGCTAGATTTAAATCAGCACAGCTAGCGAAGGATCCCACACAACTGTTTTGAATGAGCGCACCATTATTTTAACAACCAAAAAATGGCTGTTTCATTGTCTGTTGAGGAAGTACAGATGTTCCTCTCATTGATAGCCGAGGAGCGGATCGAGCGAGAGCTTTATTGAGCGACGTGGAATGAAAAAGTTTTTCAGGAGTCACAGCAGTAGAGGCAGTGCAACTAGAACAACACGTGAATAATCCCGCCCACTCTAAAGCGGTACTAAACTGCAGTGGAAACGCTAACACAGCTGAACCGAGCCTTGCCATGCCGTACTGAGTCGTGCCGAGCAGATGAATACATTACTTTAAATGAGTCTACCCCCCAAGATTACTGCTATAAAAATGAGCCACGTCTGAAAGGTAAAGGGGGCTACAATTTATAGCAATATTCTCAGTATTTCTCAGAGGGCAGGCTTTAAGTATAATTTGTTTGAAGTTATGGTGCTGCGCATAACATTAGAGAAACATGTGTTAGTGATAAATCCCCTGTGATGTTTGTACTGGCTACTGTATACAGGCCACCAGGGCACCATACAGACTTTATTAAAGAATTTACTGATTTTCTATCTGAGTTAGTACTGGCTGCAGATAAAGTTTTAATTGTTGGCGATTTTAATATCCATGTCGATAATGAAAAAGATGCATTAGGATCAGCATTCATAGACATTCTGAACTCTATTGGGGTTAGACAGCACGTTTCAGGACCTACTCATTGTCGAAATCATACTCTAGATTTAATACTGTCATATGGAATTGATGTTAGCGGTGTTGAAATTCTGCAGCAAAGCGATGATATCTCAGATCATTATCTAGTCTTGTGTAAACTCCATATAGCTAAAACTGGAAATTATACTCCTTGTTACAAGTATGGTAGAACTAGGGGTGTGCGATATGACGATTTTAGATCGTGGACGATAAAAATGTCTCCACGATCTGCTTTTGAAGAAATATCGTAGTATCGTGCTACAGCACACATTCTATCAGCTGCAGCTCTGGCGCCGCCGTCTCTATATACTGTACAACACGACATACATTCAGTGTTAACTCAGCAGTAGATTTACTCTCACGGGACACTGCACTTATTCGCAATCACAAAAGTACATTATTTGTGTTTTAAAGTCTTGCCGGTTAAACTTTTCATTCACGCGCTGGTCTGACGTGCGCTTTTTCTGAGCCCGTACACCCGAAGCGCGCAAACTAAAATGCCTGTCTAACAGCACCTGATTACTCAACTAACTTATCTTTTGAGCTAATACTGTCAAAACACACAAGGTTTACATATAGACTCAGTTGGTTATGTATAAAATGAAAGTAAAGTTGAGAGAAACTGTATATTAGATGCGTGCAGGTCTTAAAGAGACAGGACACTAAACATGCAGCCGACTGTAATTAAAGGTATAGTTCAGCCTAAAATTTAATTTCTGCCATTATTTACTCACTCACATGTTGTCCCAAACCTGTATTAATTTCTTTCATGTGCTGAATACAAAAGAAGATATTTTGAAGAATGTGGGTAACCAAACAGAACTGGTCCACATTGACTTTGAAAGTAGGAAAAAATCCTATGGAAGTCACTGAGGACCAGCAACTGTTTGGTTTTCCACCTTCTTCAAAATAGCATTTATGTTCAGCAGAAGAAAGAAACTCATTCAGGTTTAAAGCTAATTTTGAGTGAGTAAATGATGGTATAAATATAAACACTATGACAGAATCAACATTCGACAGACAGATGACAGATTTTTTATTCTTTAATGTTAAAACAAAACACACAAAAAATAACTCACTAGTCTTGACTGAAAAAAATAATAGTTACTTTAATAGGAATCAATCTATATAGGGTTTTATTTTTATATTTGTTCATTCAATCTCATTGAATGCTCTGCTGAATACACCTATTGTACCTGAAAATAAAGCACTGTTTGTTTTATTTGTATATTATGTGTATTTGTAATGTGTATCTTTGTTCTTAATTTTTAATAAGAAAGATAAAATAATGACACATATTTTTATCTTTGCCCACTTTGGCCTAAATATCTGCCATGTCTGTTTTTTTTTGTTTTTGTTACCTTGAAAGGCTTTGTCTTTCTAGTTTGGCTGTAATGCTCAGACAACTTGTAAAACCAAAATAGTAAAAAAAAACAACATGACAAAGAATCGTGATAAAATCGTGAATTGTGATATTTCTAAAAAGAATCGTGATATGATATTTTTTCCATATCGCCAACCCCTAGGTAGAACCATCACTTCTACCACAAAAGACTGCTTTATAAGTAATCTTCCTGATTTATCTCAATTCCTCAGCATATCCAACAGCGCAGAAAAACTTGATGATGTAACAGAAACTATGGACTCTCTCTTTTACAGCACTTTAGATACAGTTGCTCCTTTACGCGTAAGGAAGATAAAAGAGAACAGTCTGACTCCGTGGTATAATGAGCACACTCGCACGCTAAAGAGAGCAGCCTGGAAAATGGAGCGCAGATGGAGGAAAACAAAACTAGAGGTATTTCGTATAGCTTAGCGGGAAAGTACCCTATAGAGAAGCATTAAAAACTGCTAGATCTGATTATTTTTCGTCTCTTCTAGAAGAAAACAAACATCACCCCCGGTATTTGTTCAATATAGTCACTAAATTAATGAAAAATAAAGCATCAACAGGTGTTGGCATTTCCCAAGAGCACAGCAGTAATGATTTTATGAACTACTTTACTTCCAAGATTGATACTATCAGAGATAAAATTGTAAACATGCAGCCGTCAGCTACAGTATCGCATCAGATGCACTATAGATCCCCTGAGGAACAATTACACTCATTCTCTACTATAGGAGAGGAAGAATTGTATAAACTTGTTAAATCATCTAAACCAACAGCATGCATGTTAGACCCTATTCCATCTAAACTACTAAAATAGTGAATAGTGAAGTGACATACGGCCAAGTATGGTGACCCATACTCGGAATTTGTGCTCTGCATTTAACCCATCCAACGTGCACACACACAGCAGTGAACACACACACACACACTGTGAACACACACCCGGAGCAGTGGTTGTTCTGCACGCTTGATCAACAAACTACAGTTGGTCCAATATGCAGCATCTAGAGTCCTTTCTAGAACCAGGAAGCAGGGCTCGACAGAGCGAGCATTACACTCGCATTTGCGACTAAAAATAGATGTGTGCGAACTGGAAAATGTATTTAGGAGCACAAGTGCGAATACAAAACAAAATACAAAACAGCCTAACTTATACAGTAGCCTATAACAAACGTATTAATTTATTCTGTTTATTTATGGAAAAATTGCGATGCAGCCTCATATGATTACTTAAGAACTTTAAAAAGGCAACGGTTTAATTTAAATGAGCACAGATGAGAAGAAAAGCGGAGCGAGTTAAAGTGAAGACGCGCTGAATGACGCACATTCGCCACTAGAGGGCGCTGCCGTTACCCCGGTAACCCAGTAAACAAATCAGCTGCGCTACTTTCCTAAAACTGTGTAAATAAATAATGTTTCACACTCACAGTCATTTAGATATTTATATTCGCTTTAGTCTTCACAATAGCATCAAATAATTCTTACTTAAAGACTTAATGAGCTATTTATTTTCAAACATTGTTTCTAACCTAAAACATGGCCCATCCACTGATCTATAATAGAGAACAGTGGGCCTATCTATATATCAACGACTGATTCGTTATTATTGTTCAGTAACACAAGTTCCATTAGTTCCATCATGTCTTCCTTTATGGATCGGATAAAGGAAGACATGAAACATGACAATGTCGCCCCCGAGGATGCCCTCGATCGGAAGAAATGGAGAGCAATCTGCCGAAAAGCGGACCCCGCATTACGGGATAAACGCTAGGAGAGAGAGAACACAAGTTCCATTAGTTAACATGAAAAAAACAATGACTGCATTTATTAATAATGCTATCTTAATTTCAACTTTTAATAATACATTATAAAATCAAAAGTTGTCTTAATATAATTCAATGGAGCTAACATTAACTAGCATAGTTGTATTTTTTTATTAATCAACATTAACAAAGAATATTAATTACTGCAACAATTAGCTATTGCACATTTTTAGTTAATGTTAACCTGCTTTAACTAATGTTAATAAATGGGACTTACTTACCTATTGTTCTTTCGTTCATTTGAACAATCTTTTGCACTCTAATCTTGAAACACTTGTTTACTTTATATTTTTATGTATTTTTCATAAAAGTCTTTTAGTAAATTATCTTTAATAAAGTTATTTAACCTGTTAGGAGGACAACACTTTTTTTCACTTAGAAATTATATATTGTGATTTAAAAACAAAAACATATACCGTGACAAAAGCTTCAATGATTATTGTGAAAATTTTATACCGACACAGTTTAATAGGATTAAAACTAATTACATAATTAGCCTATTAAATAGTGTCTGAAGTAAAATTATTTAAAAACCTTGTGTACTTTCTGTATTCTGATAAATTAAATAATTGTGATTGTAAATGTCTCTTTGTATCCCCTTATTAAGCTAAAACACCTCATTTGAAAAATTTGCATTGCGCCCCTAAATTGTTTTAATGCGCTCCTAAATTTTTTGACTTAGGAGCACATGTGCTCCTTGGTGAAAAGGTAAGTGTCAAGCCCTGAGGAAGTATGACCATATTAGCTCGGTTCTGTCAACCCTGCACTGGCTCCCTATCAAACATCGTATAGATTTTAAAATCTTGTTAATTACTTATAAAGCCCTGAATGACTTACTTACAATCTACAATCTACCTAACACTGTTCAGGAGGCAGACACACTCTGTCAGCTTAAATCTAGATTAAAGATACATTTCTTTAACCTGGCTTACACATAACACACTACTACACTTCTATTATTCAAATCCTTTAAAGGATTGTTATGGTGCGTTCACACCGGACGCGACTTGCGCGAATAAATCGCGCTATTCGCGCGTAGTTGGACGCGTGAACATTTTGGGTTTACTCGCTTCATTCGCGCGTGAAATTCGCTTCATTCGCGCGTGAAATTCACTGCACAACAGACGCGAATTCGCATCATGGGCGGGGCTTCTGCCAGGCGCACAGGTATGACTGCCACAGAGAGCATATGTATAGAATTTGGCAAATAAAATCACCTTTATGTGCTATGGAAACACTGGACGCGTGTATTTCAGCTGAGAATGTAGTTGTTTAAAACTCAAATCTGCGGTTTATTTATAAAAACAGCCCCTATTTGAAAATGTGCTTCGCCGATTTCGGAGCCGTGAGCTCCAGGCGATCACCGGGCGCTCGTGCTCATGTATGCCGAAGAGAGGAGCATAACCTCGGCTACTCCTTCTGACATTTGCCGTTGGCTCTGATGTCTCTGTAGTGGATAAACATAAGATGTCCTTTATTGGTGTTTTGATTTCTGCCTCCGCTCTTAATCACGTCACTACTAGAGCAAGCTCCTGATTGGTTGGCGCGGCGCGAAATATCCGCCAAAGTTCAGATTTTTCAACTTGCGTGATTCGCGCGAATCTCGCGTTCCGCGCGTCAAACGCTTGAAACGCTCAATTCGCGCCGCGTCATTCGCGCCGCCTCATTCGCGCGAATCGCACCGCAGGATGTCTAATCGCGTCTTTGCATTGACTTAACATGTAAATCACTCGCGCTTAACGCTTCATTCGCGTCTGGTGTGAACGCACCATAAGGCTGCATTAATTAGAACACTCCTCATAACCCACGATGTACTCTTTAAACTACTCTTTAAAAATATTAGTAAAAATATATATTTAAAAAATAATAATTAATAATAATAATTATCTGTACGGCGTTAGGCCAACCAAGACTTGTAATAGCACTTGCACGTTGTTGCTCTTTTGTTGGTTTTGATTGCTTCTTATGTCCTCATTTGTAAGTCGCTTTGGATAAAAGTGTCTGCTAAATGACTAAATAAATAAATATTTGTCTGTTTCTTATTCTGTTTCTCAGTCCGTGTCCGGATCAGATGGTGGATCGGCACAGGGAGATGATGTCTGCGGCCTGGATCGTCGGCAGAGGCCGGACACCTGGATTACCCCCGGGGACATATCCCCAGTGAAGACCTCGACTAAAAATACAATAAAAATAAAACTAAAAATATAATAAAATACCTAACTACATAATACTATTATTGTTAGAAATTGCAACAATATAAAAATAGAAATATAATACATTTATACATTTAAAATTTGAATTAAATCAATAATTAAACAATAAATAAACAATAATATCCTGGCCAGAGGAGAACTGGCCCCCCGACTGAGCCTGGTTTCTCCCAAGGATTTTTTCTCCTTTCTGTCACAGAGGGAGTTTTGGTTCCTTGCCACTGTCGCCTCTGGCTTGCTCAGTTGGGGACACTTGATTTCTAGCAATTATCATCAATTTGATTTCACAGATACTATTTAAACTAAACTGAGCTAGACAATGACATCACTGAATTCAATAATGAAATGCCTTTAACTGAAAATTGAGTGTTTAATCTTATCATTATACATTACTGACACTCTATCCTCCAATCTGATACTGTTAAGTGCTTTGACACAATCTGAATAGTTAAAAGCGCTATATAAATAAATGTCTAGACTTAAACTCAAGATAGTTGGTTACACTCAGGTCACAACTGATTATCATAATAACTTGTAATTGATTTGCAAAAGAAAGCATAAAAAATTAAATTTAAGTACATTTGTGATCAAAAGCAAAATAAATAACTGTATTTTTTTTTTGAAATAAGTTTGTTCATCAAGGCTGCATTTATTTAATCAGAAATGCATGAAAAAAACATTATATATTATGTACATTATATATTGTGTACATATTATAAAATGTTAACAATTTACAAGAATGGGTTTCTATTTGAAAATATTTTAAAATGTAATTTACTCCAGTGATGCATATTTTCAGCGTCATTAATCCAGTCTTCAGTGTCACATGATCCTTCAGAAATCATTCTAATATGCTGATAACCAATTATTTTTCTATAAAATTATTAAAGAACCAAAACAGTTTTAAATGGCTAAATTACAGTATAAAAAAATTTAAAAATTACAATTCTCATTAGCATTAATGAATGAATAAAATAAGTAAAAAAACAGATATAGCAAGAAGTTAATCAACTCCTGAATATTTTTTTTTTTACATTACAAATGCTCTTGGATTACAGTCACCTCCCGCATCTTGAAGTACAAATGGTACCAATTACAGATAAGTACAACTATATGATTTACAGTGTTTCTCATTCAGTACTGCAGAGCTGCGGCAGTGAGGTTGGGGAACCCCTCTCTGGCTCTCACCCTCGGTTTCATTTGCATCTCACCAAAAACACAGACTCGCACTGTGCCAGCTCCACTCCCCTGCATTTGGCACAGTCGACTTCAGATCTGTGCTCAGCCTGCTGGCCTTGCAGAGAGCCACAGCGCTAACTGCACTGCTGCAAAGCTGAGATATTCAGATGAATCTAGGCTACACCATGACGCATGACTTCACAAAGTTGACTGCCTTCCTTTGTGGGTTATCTAGGAGATGGTTGAATCAGCTCTGCATGATGTATTGTGTCAGGCTGATTGTCCACTTGAGCGTGCAGCGCTCTGAAAGGTCACCGATCTTCAATGTGCTTTGCGGTGCTACATGAAGGGTGAAGGAAATGCAGATACGTGTGGATCGCTGCTACAAAGGGAAGGCGGGGATTAGGTTCCGCATAGGTGTGCATTTGAGTAGGCCAGATAGGTTAAAAATAACTCTGTGCACTGTGCCGCACTCAGTAATGTAAAGAATAGCCATGGGATCAATATCTCTCTGTCTGGAGAAGAGACATGCATGAGGAGTCAGGTCTGCAAAGGACAGACAGGCAGCAGCAGCAGTCAGAGGATGATGACACAGCTTGAGCCTGTTTAAAAACATCTCAAAGAATCTAGACTTCATGCTCATTGTCAAAATAATCTCTACTTAAAATGAAATTGTGGTTTCTTCTAAGAACACATCGGCACTTACACAGCATATGCATATGTGAACATGGACCACAAAACCAGTCATAAGGGTCACTTTTTGGAAATTGTGATTTATACATCATCTGAAAGCTGAATAAATAAGCTTTCCATTGATTTATGGTTTGTTAGGATAGGACAGTATTTGGCTGAGATACAACTATTTGAAAATCTGGAAGATTTTGATATAATTTACAGTAGGAAATTTACTAAATATCTTCATGGAACATGATCTTTACTTAATATCCTAATGATTTTTGGCATAAAAGAAAAATGGATAATTACAAATGTATTGTTGGCTATTGCTACAAATAGTGTTGTTTTTGGCGGCCAGTTTTAATTTTAGTTTTAGTCTAGTCTTTGTGTGAAGCTGTCATTTTAGTTTTTATTAGTTTTAGTCACGTTCATACTCTTTTTAGTCTAGTCAAGTTTCAGTCAACTAAAAGTCTGAGCATTTTAGTCTTATTTTAGTCAGAATTATCCATGACTATTTTCGTCTAGTTTTAGTCAATGAAAATTGCATTGTAGTCTCTTTTTAGTAATGCAATTCTATTTAACCCAGTCAATATAGTATAAGTACCTAGTAGCATTGGCATACCATGGGGTTTTAGTCACGGCCTTCAGTAAGCAACTGTAAACTACATGTACACATCTTACACATCTCTGTTACAGCTAACGCAGCTATATGCATATAATGCCTATATGCATATTATGCATATATGCATATTATGCCGCACACAGGCTCTCAACAAACAATGACGGCTGATCAACTATTTTAATAGTAGGCTAGATTGGGGTGGGTTAAATGCAGAGTAAATTTCCCTACATGGTCAGTAAAAGTAATCCGCCAATACACGGGTCACTGTGCACATTCATGTCACTCTAAAATGACGACGCGCCAAAAGCAGCAAAACTGTACAAACACTGGACATCCACACACCACACCACAGTATTATCAACACACCACCTACATAACAATGTGCATGATACAATACTCGTCAAATAATAAAAGCACTCACCTGTCACTTGTAAATAAAGTCCATGGGTCTGCCATTCCATGCCACTTTACCCGGATTTTAAAGTAAACACAGCCAACAAAATAACCACGCATAATATTTTTTTTCTAACAAATGCAAACATGTACATCCACCTTGGTCACATATTATTGTAGCATAGTTTGTTCTGAATACAAAAAAAAAATACATGTGGGTCAATAGTATATTATAAGTAGCTGAAATAAGCACATATCAGGGCATGTCAACACATCTCAAGGGCCCCAAAATTACCTCAGACCCCAGAGGGTTAATATCAGTCTAACAAAAAAAGATATTGGTTAAAAATGCTAACATGACAAATACTATCATAATAACATATAAATCTCAACTGGTGAGAGAGAAGTCACCTGCACCCATGGGGAAAGGCCAGTGTGTCAGTGTAAATGTGTGTGAGAGAGAAGATATCACTCCTCATGTGCAACTGTGCATCACATACACCTGAAAACTCCTCCAGCTATGTCAAAACAACACAGGCTGTCCAAACATTTAGGTCATCAAATCACCAGGAGGATTTACACTGATACAGGTAAACTGCCGGAACTCTCTCAGAGCACCCACTGACATATCAGCGGTCGTCCATACATCCTCTACACATGAATGCACTTATAAACAGACACATGGAGCGAAGCCAGATGCACATAGTGATGTTAAGTAACCTTCCGGAACTCACAGAGAGGTGGTGGAGAAAGTCAGGGGTGTTTTACAATTACATGTCAGTATTTCTCAGATGCAGTGCTGCTAAATAATTCACAATTGTCCAGTCTTGTTTTGTTTCTGTTGGTAGCTATTGTCTGAGCAGGAACTGATTGAATCTTCCCCCCAGGATGCTGAAATACCACTCTGACGAATGCCGCTGCTAACTGAGGGGGAAAATGCTGCGAGAATGGTCCAGAATTACTAATGAAACATGGTGCAAATGCAGCACGCTGTGCTGTGTGCTGTAAGCAGACTGCGAAAACCCGCCCCCAGAAAAAGGCTGCCTGCAGCAGCTGCCCTACACGCGCGCACACACACACTGAGGAAGAGGAGGGAGGCAAAGAAAACTGCAGTTGAAGAGAGATTAGAACAAAGAGCTGACTAGGCACAGCCATTCTAGCAGTGATGAAGGTAGAGGAGAAGTAAGGCAGATTTACCCTCAGCTGGAGAGCAAAAGACAAAGGCATGGCACTGGGACAAAGAGCCTACAAAAGAGACATAACACTAAACCAGCACCCCACAATGCAATCATCATCATACATCATTAGACAGTCATTGCAATTAGGTTTATCTGGCAAAACACACTCTTGATACATTAATTAATGCAGTGGTTCTCAAACTTTAAACCTACAAAAAAATCTGGCGCCCTTCCCGAATCCCCATCCCATCTCAGACTACCACATAATTTCAATAAACATTATGAAAAATGAATGCTTTAATTTAAAAAAAAAAATCTACAGCGGAAAAAACACCTACAACACTTAAAACAGTGAAAAATAGCATACATTTTTTTTTTTTTTTTCAAAGGCTATGTTTAAAGCTGCAGTTCGTAAGTTTTGCCTCTTTGTCGCCATCTGTTTTAAATCCTGGAATTGCGTGGATGAATCTAATGTTTTGAGGTGAATGTGTGGCAGTCAGTCATGCACCGGTGTGGATGTTTACTGTACTTCGCAATCACAGATTCTAGCCTACGTCTTGGAATATATGACCCAAATCAGAATTGTCACCGTATATTGCCATCTGAACAAGTAAGAAACAAGTAAATAAATACATTATATATCTGGAGCAAAAAACAAAATAATTTTACAGATTTTTATGTGTTTGTTTCTCATTCGCACCAGCTTGAGAGAAATGTCCACTCAAAAGACAAGCAAAGTAAGGGAGTATTTTGATTTTTAATAAAACAGAAAAGTCTTAAAACAGAAAATAAATGCATGAATGAAACCTGATAACAACAGATACAATATCTAGAAATAACCTAAGATTATGTACAGTTGCTGGTATATGTCAAGCTTTTCTGCTGCCTGTCATGTGTACAGATACTTTTCATATATGAGAATGTGTTCAAACCCAGGGGAGCAAGTGGTTGACGTGATAAAGAACAACAATACCTTAATGCGCTGATTTGTATTGACACTATTATTTGAGGAATTATTAAATCTGTACTTATTGGTCAACATGTTTAATGAACTATGATTGTAATGCAAGGCAAGCACATTGCATGTAGGTTGACTTGTTCTAATCAGTTCCTCTTACAAACTTGAATGGTATTCACTAGTGATGCTCCGATTGATCGGCCGCCGATCATGATCGGCCGATATTGGTTAAAAATTGCTTAATCGGCAACCCCCAAAAGCGCCGATCAAAAAAGCCGATCACGTGACGTAAATAACTTGCGCAACTTTTCTGCATGTGGCGCGCGGGAACACAACAGCAGAGCAGAGCTGGCCAGACAGCAGCAAAATGACTTCTCCTTCTCCCGTCTGGAGGTTTTTCAAAGTGTCAGACAAAGACATAAAATTAGCCATATGCAATACATGTCGTGCTGAAATCCCTCGAGGTGGAATACACCAACGGCATTTTAATACAACCAACATGATTAGGCATCTTCGAACACGCCATACAACAGCTATGACAGACTAAACCAGCTGACGCAAACATCCCCATCCCTCAATCAGCCGACTGTGAGTGATGCCTTTAAAAGACGTGAACCATACAGCCGGGATAGTAAGAGATGGAAAGACATCACGTCCAGAATCATGGAATTCATTTGCCTCGACGAACAACCTCTATCCGTTGTGGAGGATAAAAGGTTCCGTCGCTTGCTAACCTGCCTTGATCCACGATACGACCCCCCAGGCAGGAAATATCTAACTGATGTGTGTCTCCCCGCGTTGTACAAATCCGTGCACACACACATTGACAAGCTTCTGAATGATAGCGTACATATTAGCTTCACAAGCGATATATGGAGTGCAGACGCCTGTCCAATGTCCCTGCTAAGCTTAACAGCGCACTTTATTGACTCAAACTTCAAAAGACACAACATTGTGCTACACTGTCAGGATTTCACAGGGTCACATTCTGCGGAGGCTTTGGTGAACGCTAGGGCTGCAACAACTAATCGATAAAATCGATTATTATCGATTATGAAAATCATCGACAACGATTCTCATTATCGATTAATCGGGTCTGCCCACAGTGCACGTCCAACTTCAGCTGGTTAGTCAAATTACGGCACTGAATAATGCATTTCTATGGACAAAATGCATCTAAAAATAGTGGAGGAAACAGAATGAGATTCTGCCGGAGAAGCACGTGATCCAAGCTGCCCAAAACATTCTTTATTTTAAGCTTTAAGTTAATGCATAAGAGTAATGGCTTGCCCTGTCAGGCGCTTTGACAGATGCGTGTGCGTCCTCAGCGCAAAAACGTTCAGTTTACGGTCATATCCTTATCTATAAATGCCACAAATTCACGCGAGCATTTCCATTTTTGCATAAAGGTCCGTCCTAACAGTCTGTGTTAAGTTTAAAATACCGAATGAGCGCCGGCGCGGCGGGCGCGCGCACGCGCGTCAGACCGACAGAACACAGTAGAGAGGGAGACAATTAATAGGCTTTTCAGCGCAAACATATCCATTGTGCTGAATTATCTGTTGTTGAAAGTTAATTTAAGGTTTAAAATAAATTAAAATATTTTATGAGAGTAGGAACTTTAAAGGGATAACAGCGTGTAATTGTCTGAATATAAACATGAGACGCTCCATAACGGCCTTTTACAGGATAAAGAAATGACGAGGTGACTGTGATCAAAGTAGTTCCTGCAGAACATTACTCTTACCTGTTGGTTAACACTGAGTTTGTGTTTTTATTCGTCTTTATTATTATCTTTATTATTTTAATTTTTAATAGAGGTTTAAACTATATTCAATTTTTACAATGCTTAACAAATTTATGTAAGTTTTTTAACAATGTGTTTATGTAAGGTTTGTGCCACTGCTGCTCTAAAGTAACAGTATTGGTGATAACCAAAATCATTTTTCAGCTTTCTGTACTGGTTAGTACTCCAATATGTGTAAGCTCTTTAGTAACAGTAGTAGGCTATTTTTAATGCTATAATATCATTATTGCTGTTATCTATGAAAGAAAACCAGAGCACTTATTGTTTTTTTGGGAATTTTTAATTTGAGTATTTTTTTTTCGCGATACCCAATTGCAGTCAAAAAGTACATAAACAATACCAGCAAGAATGCAAGCTGTTATGAGGACATTTTTTATTATTATGTCCAATAAATGACAATAACATTTTTAAATTTAAACAAATTTTTGACAAATTTCTAAAATATGTTTTCTCTTTATTATGATAAGTGGTCTAATAAATTAAGCACTGTATGTTTTCATAGCATTCAGTTGTCACGTTTGTTTGAAGGACATTGGGCAGAATGTGGAATAGTGGTTTTTTTGGTCAATATTTTTTTAATCCGATTAATCGATTAATCGAAAGAATAATCGGCCAACTAATCGATTATCAAAATAATCGTTAGTTGCAGCCCTAGTGAACGCATTTAGCGGCATGTTTCAGTCATGGGGGATCCAAAAAGAGAAAATCCACGCAATGTTTTGAAAAATGTTAATCTGCCTTATTTGGAAAAGATGGCATACAGTAGCCTTATGTTATCTTGTTTTCTAACTACAATCAAATAAATATTGGTGGTTCTTTAAGATTTTCTTGACTCTAGCATATTTCTACTGATAAAAGATTCCCATTCCCCTGCCATTCTGTGATCGGCAGTGATCGGCAATCGGCAGATCATGATTTTGGTGATCGGTAATCGGCCCCAAAAATGCTGATCGGAGCATCACTAGTATTCACTACTAGGGGACTGAACAATCAGTTTGTAATAGGTTAACCATTTTTAAAATCCATACATGAGAGCACACTACATCCATTACACTCAACCCTCACCAAAGTGACACATTGTGTTGGCCTCTCCGCCCGAAGGACCTAACAAACATCTATATATAACATCCATAAACACATGAACAAAAACACGGGCCATCTGTCTAATTACATACTTGTCCACACATGTGACTCAGATCTGTGCTGTTTTCAGTGCATTTGCTTGAAGGGCATTCGTCTCCTGACTGTTATTAAAAAAAAAAAAAAAAAGGCTAATCTTCACACTTAATCAACATCTTGCAATATGCTTCAGAAAAAAAAGCAATGCACAAGCATTACACTATGGATATGAAAACAGCACAGAACAAGAGCTTCAGGATAAGCAAACAACAAAAAAGCGGCAGTATACAGTTTAATGGTTAACAAGAATTTAAAGTGGCTCAGGTTTGCGGTGCATGCTGGGGTTTTGTACAGAGACACCTATGAGAGATTATGCAAGCCTTTGAACGGGCGTCAGCTGCAGTTGTACATACAGCAGCAGTGCAGATTGTGTGGGCTGAAGCAAACTAATGTAAAGCTCTGCGTGGTATGAGTGTGCATACTAATGTCTGAGTAAAATACTATGCTGCTGATATGGGTTGAATTCTGTAATGCTAACACAAGCCATTAAAAAAAAAAAAAGAGTCACTAGTAGTCGACAAATGTTGGTTTTTCAATGATCAATATCTACAAAGAAAGGTGTCTGACTGCCACTATAATGCAGATATATACTATAATTTCATAAACATGAACAACTGCAGAAATTACATTTATATTTACAATCAATATTTAGATTTTTAGAACTGTTAATCTGCCAAACGGACAGTTTCAGTGTGGGTCGTGATAATGTGCATCGTCATTATCTTCTGCAACAATATCATCGGTACTGACACCACTAATTTCTCACTCACCTCTTACACAGGACATACTGGAGCAAAGGTGCCCCCCCCCACACACACACACAAGAACATAAACAGAGACTGATCCAATTGGTGAGTTCAGTCACGCAGCAAAGCTGCGATTGGTTAGAGACCGACTGCATAGCAGAGAACCAGCTTTACTCAGCAATAGTCATCCTGCCTTGTGCCTTTACAATTCTCCCCTCTGAATATGATTTTTCTCAGTCTTTATGTGTGTGTGTGTTTGTGTGTGTGTGCTATTTTCTTGTCCCTACCTCCTTCTCATCCTTTTGCATTCTCACTCTTTCCCCTTCCCGCCTCAGGCTCACCCTGCAGCACATACACGTGATTGTCCTATGAGAGACCTGACTGATGGAATGTGACCTCTACCTCTTTGACAGATACTGATACAGGACAACATTTAGTCAGCAGAAAAGGCCCAATGGATAGCCTCTGGCTAGAGGGTCATTAAAAACCATGATGGAAACGCATATGACAAAGGCAAGTACACTTCTGTAAACTACATAAAAAAGGGCTTTTTTTTCTTTTTAGAAAAGGTGCACATGAAGTAGAATCCACCTCAATGGATGCCACAGGCAATGAACATTGATCCTAATATTTTTGTTCGTTAGAACTTGGTGTCAAACATGTGAAGTGGACATCCAATGATGCTGTGATACATGTGCACTACCTTTCAAAATTATTTAATCAAAAACTAAGTAAAACAGTAATATTGTAAAATATTATTCTAATTTCAAATGTGATTATATTTCAAATGTAATTTATTCCTGATGCAAAGCTGAATTCATTACATTCCAATCTTCAAGAAGTATTTCTTATTATAATCATTGTTAATTATAATCAATGTTTTTTGTGGAAACTAATTAATTTTAATTGTGATTGCTCAATTTATAAAAAATAAAAAAAAGTGGCAAAACATGAAATTCTAATTTATCAATAACTGATTAGAAAAACCCTCATTTACAGTATTCTGAGAATGTAAATCTTTACTGTCAAAAGCCCACCTGTTTTTCAATTAATATTTATACAAGACATTTAACATTTTAAAAACTATTTCAATTCTACCGTTTCAAGACTACAAACTTAATTAACGCCTTGCAATTAAAAAGTCATGTTAGTGTTGTGTAAGTGTTATTTTTATCATGAGTCAGGTATGTTGGGATAGAAAACGCTACAACTAATAGAATAAAATAATAAAAAAAACAATAAAATAATTATTTTTTTCCCATCAGTGTTTTACAACAAAACGTCAAGTGTTTTTCAACCTAAAACTGGTTATAATAAAATCATGTTCTTTTAATCTAAAGTAAACGGTTTTGCAATGCTCATCTGTATAGGAAATTTCAACATGACCTAAAAAAAAAATGGTCTCACGAGTTACAAGTAACCCTCTCATCTCCTGCTTCACTGATGACTTAAATTACATAACATTTTACAATAACTGTTTTGTAATCGAGTTAGTATGAAAAACAAATTTAGAAACACTGAATTCCCATCAGTGCTTGCAAGACCTCCATCAAATCTATATTACTTTCATAATGCATTTCATAAACATGCTAATGTTTCAGGAAAACGCTTCAATGAAATGACCTTCATTCCCAAGGAAAGATGTTGCAAGACACTCTTGATTTAAACATATGAGGGCACTCGAATAGGAAGGCCAGAGGACAACTCAGCCATCTGACAGAAATCTGTTCATGAAATAGAATCGATGTGGTGTTTTATCAGAACCAGAGCTTCCATTAAGGTTACTCTTAGAGGCCCACAATAAATTGGCAGCGGTGATGCAGTGCTGTTTAGCAAAAAAAAAAAAAAACATAAAAAAATAAATAAAATAAAAACTGATAGCAATGCTTGGCCTCGATGTCTAGTCTCTTCAGAAAGAAAAGGGCAAAATGAGTGTGCTCTAGTTAAACAATAATGAGGAGAGAAAGGAGTCGTGCCTAATTAGTATATTCAGCTCTTTTGCATTATTCTCTTTTTAGCCAATTATGCAAATGTAGGAACAATAATCGAGTCAACTGAAGTTAGCTATCTGCAAGCTTTGGTCGTAATAAGACAAGTTACCATTTCTTTTTTAAATTAGATGTTAACTCTACTGTGATTTCTGCTGAAATGTGGCTCTGGGCAAATGAGGCTGGACATAATTAACGTGCTAGTTAGGATAGAAATAAACATCCAAATGTAGGTCAGTGAAAAATTTACAAGACCCCAAACCCTAATGCACTGAACCATTTGCTATTCATTACAGCAGATGAACCCTGTTTATCAGTCAATTCCGTAGCAGAGCTATCTTTAATATAGCCAGGGAACAGGTGGAGGGATGGTCTATATCCTGAACCCCTGGAGAGAAAGGTCTGTCTCACATTCACTCACACATAGGCCTGTCTAAAATTCACCCAACAAAAGCAGTGGGAACTGAGAAAATGTATTGGCTATGAAATGCATTTTGCATGATTTCAAACTCTTTTCCCAACACTCTCCTATCTTCCATTCCAAAGAAAGCAGGTGCCTCCCTGGTAACAAGGAATGCTCTCACAACTAATGTTCTGGGAAGGTTCTCTCAAAATTATGAACAAGTGTTTCTCCAGGAATGTAAATAGAACATTCATTCAACGTTATCTTGTCTTTTATAATGTTCTCAAAATGTTAACACAAAAACGCTCATATATCATTTATAGAATGTTTTGTTTCTGAAAGATTTTTGTTGGATATGTTTTTTTTAAAAATGTTACTAGTCTCAGCATGTTTAGAAATGATAATTTAAAATGGAATGTTTTCTTAATCAAGAACGAAAGTTGGAGGTTCGAAGACGATTAGTCCGTGGTTGCGACCGTAAATGATGCCAACCCGCGATCCGGCGGCGTTATTCCCATGACCTGCGTGTGGGAAACCACAAGTTTTGGGTTCCGGGGGGAGCATGGTTGCAAAGCTGAAACTTAAAGGAATTGACGGAAGGGCACCACCAGGAGTGGAGCCTGCGGCTTAATTTGACTCAACACAGGAAACCTCACCCGGCCCAGACATGGAAAGGATTGACAGATTGATAGCTCTTTCTCGATTCTGTGGGTGGTGGTGCATGGCCGTTCTTAGTTGGTGGACCGATTTGTCTGGTTCATTCCGATATCGAACGAGACTCCGGCTTGTTAATGTTTGCATTTATATAAAAAAAATTTAAAACATTACAAAAAAGGACATTTTGAATGTTCAGAAATAACATTTACATAACTAAATGGGAACATTAGCAAAGTGTTTTGAGAAACATTAAAATGTTCAATACAATGTTTATGCATATTTATAGAATGTGAAATGTCTACTTTCAAATGAAATTCAAATGGAAAATAAATATTTTCTGATTATGTAATCTAAAAATACAGAAAACACTAGTTTATCAATTAATTATTATAATGTTAAAGCAGTCTTCTTGCTGTTTTTTCCCTGAAGAATTCATAATTATTACTAGAGATCGAGCGATATATCGATTTACCGATATTTTCCCGATATTTACGATTTTTTTCCATAATCGGATATCGGTTTTGTAATATCGGATTCACAGATATTACAAACTTTATAGTTTTGTTGCAAACGAATTAAGAATTTATAGTGCTATATCTCAGCTTAATTACACATATTTATACTGTATACACTGTTTAAAAAAATCTGTAAAAATAAGGCACTACGTGCGATGTATGAATAGGCTGTGAAGAAATTTGTGTATTTTAATTATAACTGTCATGTTTGTGGTTATTCATCATTATACATTCTGTTTAAATAAATATTCAGAAACACGTGCAGTGCTACTATTTTTATTTTTTCTGTTTAACTTTTATTAAACTGCAGATCAAAATAGAATAGGTCTATACCCTAAATAAGGATAAATAGGATTGGAACGCATCTCCAAAATCGCATATACAGATGCACGTTGCCATTATGGTAGTCAGCGCCGAAAAACAGGCAAATAAAATATAAACAGAGGTTACAAAAGTGATTCAGTCAAGATCAGTGAGGGATTTTCTTTTCTTTTGTTCTTTGATTAACATTAATGACTGGCGGCAGCGGCTGCTGTCAATGTATGTCCATACACCCTTGTATTCTTTCTCAACTCTTTACATTCACTTAAGACATAACCGATTGTATATATGGGATATTTTGATATAATTCTGTGTGTATTTGTCCATTTGAATGTGTAAGAATGTGAGAAAGAGAGCTGAGTTCAGTGTTCGCGAAGAGGCGGCTGTTGTGCGTGTGCTTTTGTGCGTGTGCGCAGCATGGAAAACAGTGCGAGTGCAGAAGTGATTCCATTTCGTCTTCTTGCAGTTGAATATTTTGAAATCACAATAAATGCACATACAGGAATCGAGAAGCAGAATCGAAATTTAATTTTATAACAAGTAATTCGGTTCCTGACCTTCCATCTGATCTGATTTCAAAAATTGGAACAGCTTTTCGATTCCCAAGCCTCCTACTAAATTATTTCAATCTTGAATGCAAAAAGACCTGTATGGTGACTACGGGGTCATATAAAATGTTTTTGTTTTTGCAATTTACTAGGTTTATCATTTGTCTTTTTTTTCTCTCTCTCTCTCGATAAAATCGCTAATCGTCTTTTACCTGACTGCTGACATCGACATCGTGATACTTTTAAGACATCGTCGATATACGATAATATCGTCATATCGCCCAGCCCTAGAATACACTACATGATTTTTGCCCTGATTTTCCACAGATGTAGAGTCTGGAGAAGTTGATGCTAGTTGCCAAAGATCAGAGCCAGTCTGCAGATTGGAGTTGACAGAATCCATAGAAAATCGATTAAATTAACTTAAAGTGACAACCATCGGTTTATATGTGAAGTCTGTTTATGAAGTATTTACATAGATGCTCAATGTGGAAGAGCTTAAAGAGAGCACACTGAGCTTAATGGGAGCAGAATGTTTTTAAATAAATTTCATGTAATATTTATTAAAATGACAGGATTTTGCTAAATAAATAGTCTAGGTCATGTATTAAGTTCATACATAATTTAATATGAACAACTATTATTAACAATATCTATGAAATTATACTTTTATTGATGTCACACTGAAGCTGTGTGATTTTCATAGTAGTGTACCCTTTAAGCTCACCTTAAGATAATATGACATCTTTAAAAATTACAGCACTGTAAAATGACAGACCAGCAATAAACTGTCAATTTATAATATTATGGATGTAAAAGTACAAGCCAGTAATGCCTGTGAAGTTATATAATGGCATAGCACACAATCTTATACAGCTAGTCAGCTAACTGTGTTCTGTAGCATCTGCGCTATGTTGCTAAAACTATCTTTTGGATCTAATGTAATTATTTCCCACATTCATGTTCCAGGTTATAATATGCAAAAGTCTGAACATTAATCAACAAGTAGTGAACCTTACCAAAAATAAAGGCTTAAACATCTAAAAAATGCACATTTAAGGGGCTCCTCTTTTGGTGAAAGTTTTTAGACAGCTTTCAAATTGGCCGCCAGACAGTGTGAACACATGGACAAACATATCTCAGTGTGCAATGATCTGACTGACTTGAAATTATAGGAAGTATAGTAACAAACACATCAATTGGTTAAGACATCAAGCAGGATAATAAATTATTTTTTTCTTTTTATAATCTGATCTCAAATATGGAAGTTACCCTACTTAATGGTCTGTTATTCACAACTTTCACTTAGGAGCAAAAATCTGCCTTTAAACTTGAAAGAAATATTGAAATTTATCGTGACAATTATCAATATTGACTGATAAGAAAAATTATGATAATTTTTTGGGCCATATCGTCCAGCCCTGTCCTGTCTCAACTCTGTAGAAAACACTTCCAAGACGGAAAAGGAAAACCATATTATCAGAAATAATATGGCACATAAAAGTTGGACTTTAAAAGTTGAAACAAACTTTTTGGCTCGATTCCTCAGGAGACATGCAACAGTGACTGCTTTTTAAGTAGGCAGTCTAAATCTCTTTGATTTGTTAATATTGCTCATGTCAAGACTCAGGGGGGGAAAATGCAATTCATAAAAATTACCACCACCTGGCCAAGTTTCATTCATATTTGGAACTTGGCAAATGTCCATTTTGGACCTTGTACAGTCCATCCTTACAAAAGATTTGCCAACATGACCGGGTGGTCTAAATGACAAGACACACACAAATACACATTAACACACACCTGCAATGCAGACAGGTGTGATAAATGCCACAGGTTACACAGATCTGCAAGTGCACACCTTCTCCCCTGTGGGACTCCCAAACATGACTAATGTGCCAAGACAGCAGCTCTGCGTCCGCACCACAGGATGATTTGAGAGAACTGTTAAGGAGTTTTCTCAGAGGAGAACCTTAAATCTACATGCAGAGCTTTCTCCATGACTGCTTAAAAAACAGTCCGGCAAGTATTCAGGCAAATCTGCTGAAAAAAAAAAAAAAAAAACCAGCTTGAAAGTAAGTGATATCCCAGATTATCTGACTAGGTAGCACATCTCAGGCTGTCATCCTCACCATTCATAGCATTCTCACCCACATCCGTCTTTGGACAGTGTCTCAGGATCACATAACCCACACAGACATCTAGAAAAAGACCTTGAGTATCTCCATCCAGCCTTTTTTTTAATGATTCTCATTTTGCGGCTCATTTTTAGCAGCACACTGAAACATTACATACTAGAAGACTCTTATTTAAGGCATTGTATGGTGTTGCCTTCACTTCATAAATACAATATATAGACCCAGATTCTGCGCCTATAAATTATTAATTTTATCATTGCAGAAATGACATTCATAATTCAAATAATGTTTTATATTATTGATTATCATGATTTTGGCATGTAAACAACAACAATTGTTAGAGCACTTTTCAGGATAAAATACTGATTAAGCATTAAAAGAACCAGTTCATAAGAGTCACTTGTTCATGAATCAGACTGTACCATATGTTCTTGAAATGATTAAAAAAGAACTGGGTCACAAAAGTGATTTGTTCGTGAATCAGATTATACTGGTCATGCTGTAAATAATTAAAGAAACCATTTAAAAAAAAACAAACAAAAAAAACAAATATGATTTTTTTTTTTCTCTTGACCTTTTGTGATTCTTTTTAAAAAGACAAAATGTTCAGAGTAAGAAATTATTTTAAGTTCCCATCCCTACAATAGACTAATCAGGTTAGACGCCATATTGATTTTAAAACAAATGAAAATGAGGCTGTGAGGAATAGTCTTTACAATGGCACGCACTGTCTAAAGGTACTTGCATAATTTTCAAAACTATTTTATGGAGTTTTTGTCTGCCGAAAGATTTTTCCAGGAAGACATTTCATCATCTGAACAATGTTGTTAAACAACAGCACAATCCATCGAACACTGTACTTCTATCACTCAGAGCCTTGTTTTCATTCCTGTCAAAAATTCAGTATGGCGCTACCCTGACCAAAGTCTATTTTTTATTTATAATAGTAATGCTTTATTTTATGCCATATTGTTTACCCAAACCAAAACCACAGGATTAGAATTCACCCCTTATATACACAAAATTGCAATGCTGCATGGAGCAATTTCTTGCAAATTGAATTTGTTATTTGACAGCAGTTTACTTTGTAGCTATATTACAAAGCCAATATTATGGCTTACAAAATGATGATATCTATGAATCCTACATTTCAATTACTGATGCAGTTTAATACTGCAAAGTGTAAAAAAAAAAAAAAATACAACAACAACAACAGTGCTATCCCATTCCCTAGGTCTTCTAAACAAGGTTGAAATCACACATTACAAAAGTGACGGACATCCTTTACAAAAGTTCAAGCTCCAGCCTTCGACGCTGCCACCTTTTTTGTGTCGTAGCAGCCATTAAAAACTTACTGCACCAAATCTCTGCGACTTGCACCTTCCTCGTGTTCACCAGCCTCGGCCCAGTGCCCAGAGGCAGAGCGACACCATCCACACAACCTAGCAGGAAAATCCACTTCCTCTCCAGCAGATGGTACTTATAACATGACAGCTCAGAGAAACCATAACACAGCCTCATCTTCACTGCATCTACTATAAGTAAGCCATAATAGAACATGTATCATCAATATCGGACTGCGTAGCGTAAAGCCAGCATTTGTGGGCAACAGATGGGCACTGCAGCAGGTGAGAGCGTGATGCTCATATGCCATCAAATGCTTACTCTTCAATGCATTTCGCTCCTTTCAATTGTTTAATGTTATTATGTTGCCTAATGCTAATTTCAGCAGACACAGCATGCATTAATCAGATTTTAACTCACTGTGCTATACGGTATGCAGATATACCTCTCAATGCAGCAAGCAGATGCCAAGACGGGAAAGACAAGGAGGCGGAAAGACAGGATTCCCTTTCGCTGCACGGTACGTACACCCATATACACGAGACGAGATGGAGAGGAAAGCAAAGAGAGAGCTCGCCTTGTTGCTTTACTACCCACCTCTGCCGATGCCTGCTGCAGTGTTTCCTGCTCGGCGAGGCTGAAGAAGAGTTGGGTGGGTGCAGCCAGATTTCCTCTGCCGAGCGTCAGAAATGACGGCGAGAGAGAGAGAGGGAGGGAGGGAAAGATGAGACGGGAATGGTGAGTGGGTTTTCCTCCACGCTACCCTGTCAATGTGTGTGCCTGTATGGCTGAGTGCATGAGTGTGCATACGAGAGGGGGCATATGGGAAAGACAGAGAGACAGACAGAAGCTGTGTGTAAGTGCCAGCGAGTCTCCCGAGACAATGCCAGAGAATAGAGACTGAGGAACACAGTGCGTTAAATGCAGGGTCCCTCCCCCTTACATCACACTAACACAGCGCTCTGCACAGTCAGCGCAACCTCTAACCATATGGAGGAACAACGGGTGCAAGAAGGAACAGACAGAGAGAGAGAGAGAGGGACACAAGAAAAGTACATTTAAGCTAGCGTGTTCAAAATGTTTTCATAAAAACTCACTGCAAAGATGTGATTTCACAGGTGAAGAGTTCTGGAAATGTCTCTACATGTATTTCTTCTGCATTAAGTTGGGTGATACATCTGCTGAGTCAAAGGACACACTGCAGGTCAGCATCAAACTGCATTTGTAACGCATTCAGCTTCCTTAAATGGATATACATCCTTTTCTGTGGGAAATAATGTATAGCAGGAGTAGCTTTTATGTCATCAGGATTTGATTGGCTTATTAGCCTGTTATATTATTGGTTAATATTGATTACAATTTTCCCACCCGTGCAGCTTGTTATATGAGCAAAATGGTTTTCAGCTATAATAAAATTTTATCAAAATGTAATATTTCAATTATTAAATAATATTTCAGATATTAAACGGTTTATTTTCCACATACTTTGCATGTTATTTAAAGTATTTTATTGGCATGATTGTGTATTGCCACAACATTATACACAAAAGTTCTTTTTGAAAAGAAAAATAAATATACAATAAAATATAAATATATTAAAATATACAATGATAAATTTGTTAAAATAAATATATATATGCATGTCAACACAAAACCTCTTATAAAAATAGCCTGTATCAAATGGCACTATACCTTTCCATCATTTCAGCTTCTGCAATATAGATCATCGTCTCATTTTCCACATGGGTTTTATTAGCACATGCCTTAGTATGAAACGTTTGGCCGCAACTTCAGGGACTGCAGCAACTCTAGCATTGCATTACTGTGTCACTGGTCTCTGGCTCACATCCAGCCATACAACAGCAGATCTGTTTGCCACCTCTATTCCCATCCTTGCAGCATGGAGACCGCAAGGAAACGCCTCTACATTTAAGTACTGTCCTCCTAAGTGGTGCATTTACTTTGAGTGCTAAATAGGATACAGAACAGCGTAAGAATAAATGCTTTCTTAAAGATCACGGTAGTCTATTAAACATTTACAAATTCATGTGTATAATTAATATCATATATATATATATATATATATATATATATACAGTGGTGTGAAGAAGTGTTGGCCCCCTTCCTGATTTTTTTTATTTTTTTGCATGTTTGTCACACTTTAATGTTTCAGATCATCAAACAAATTTAAATATTAATCAAAGATAACACAAGTGACAAAAAACACAACATGCAGTTTTTGAATGAAGGTTTTTTTTTATGAAGGAAAAACAAAATCCAAACCCACTTGGCCCTGTGTGAAAAAGTGCTTGCGAAAACCGCTGCTGAGCAAAAAAAACATAAAGGCTCGGCAAAAAGGCGGTTCATGCTCAAAAACCCTCCAATGTGGCTGAATTACAACAATTCTGCCAAGATGATGGGCCAAAATTCCTCCACAGCGCTGTAACAGACTCATTGCACGTTATCGCAAACGCTTGATTGCAGTTGTTGCTGCTAAGGGTGGCCCAACCAGTTATTAGGTTTAGGGGGCAAGCACTTTTTCACACAGGGCCATGGGGGTTTGGATTTTGTTTTCCCTTCATAATAAAAAAAACTTCATTCAAAAACTGCATGCTGTGTTTACTTGTGTTATCTTTGATTAATCTTTAAATTTGTTTGATGATCTGAAACATTAAAGTGAAAAAAAAAAAAAAAAAAAAAAAAAAAAAAACAGGATGGGGGCCAACACTTTTTCACACCACTGTGAAAATATATATCTGGGGTCGACAATATAATTGGCCCGGTGGCCCGGACGTACTTTTAAAACCGTCAGGGCCACCAGATCGCTCCAACCACTAGCCCGGTGGGGCCAGTAAAAATAATGCCTCGATTAAAAAAAGTCTAATTTCACATTAATTACCTGTGGTTCTGTGTTTTGATTTCTGTTTAATCGTCTCGGTAATCACCGCTAACACGTTACGTGATCCCGACAGTCTGCACCGCCTTGCTCGCTCCCGCGGTCACGCGCGCAAACTGCACACTGCTGCTCAGCACCTACCTATAGCTACTATTAAGCTAGGCTACATGTTTCTGAAACCCACATCACCCGGCCAAACGCCGGGTAAAAAAGAGAAGGCAAGGAAGAGAAAATCACCAGAGGAATTGAGGGAAAGCGAAAGGGAATACGAAAAGAAAAGGCAGAGAAAGTTTCAGCCCCAGTGGCGAGACCGCTGGAATTGGCTGGGCTTAGGGGTGTGCGATATGACGATTTTTGATCTTGGACGATAAAAATGTCTCCACGATCTGCTTTTGAAGAAATATCGTAGTATCGTGCTACAGCACACATTCTGTCAAATACAGTTCTGGCTCCTCCTTCTCTATATACTGTACAACACGACATACAGCAGTAGAGTTACTCTGACAGGACACTGCACTTATTCGCGATCGCAAAAGTACATTATTTGCACACAAGCCTTGCTGGTTAAATGTTTCATTCGCGCGCTGGTCTGCGCTTTTTCTGAGCACATACACCTGAAGCACGCGCGCTAAAAAGCCTGTCTAACAGCTCCTGATTACTCAACTAACTTATTTTTTGCGCTAATACTGTCAAAACACACAAGGTTTACATACAGACTCAGTTGGTTATCTCTAAAATGAAAGTAAATAGTTAAGAGAGAAACAGATGCGTGCCTGTATATTAGATGCGTGCAGCTCTTAAAGGGACAGTACTAAACATGCTGTCGACTGTCATTAAAGGGATAGTTCACCCTAAAATTTAATTTCTGTCATTATTTACTCACTCACATGTTGTCCCAAACCTCTATTAATTTCTTGTGCTGAACCCAAAAGAAGATATTTTGAAGAATGAGGGTAACCAAACAGTTGCTGGTCCACATTGACTTTGATAGCAGGAAAGAACAATCCTATGGAAGTCACTGAGGACCAGCAACTGTTTGGTTTTCCACCTTCTTCAAAATAGCATTTATGTTCAGCAGAAGAAAGAAACTCATTCAGGTTTAAAACAACTTGAGTAAATGATGGTATAAAAATAAAGCATTATGACAGAATTGACAGACAGATGACAGAATATTTATTTTTGGGGGAACTATTCATTTAACGTTAACAAAACAACAAAACACAGAGAAAAATCACTCACTATTCTTGACTGAAAAACTTTAATACAGTTGCTTTAGGAATCAGTCCATCTAGTGTTTTATTTTTATATTTGTTCATTCAATTTCATTGAATGCTCTGCTAAATACACCTATTGTACCTGAAAATAAAGCACTGTTTGTTTTATTTGTATATTATGTGTATTTGTAATGTGTATCTTTGTTCTTATTAAAAAATAAGAAAGATAGAATGATGACAAAGATTTTTATCTTCGCCCACTTTGACCTAAATATCTGTCATGTCTTTTTTTTGTTTTTTGTTACCTTAAAAGGCTTTGTCTTTCTAGTTTGGCTGTAATGCTCAGACAACTTGTAAAACCAACATGACAAAGAATCGTCATAAAATCGTGAATCGTGATATTTCTAAAAAAAAATCGTGATATGATATTTTTCCCATATCGCCCACCCCTAGCTGGGCTACGATCAAGAAAAAAAAGAGTTTTACTGTGAGCTCTGCAGATCAATGCCCACATATGCAGACAAGTAAGTTAGAGAAAAGTTAACGTGTATGAAACCTATGGTATGAACATAATGTAATGAATTGCTGTGTGACTACGGAGAATGAATCCTATGCAATAGATTTATTTGCACTTGTTTCATGTTTTTGCACAGTTTTGCTGCACTTTGCACTAAACCTACCTTAAAAAAAATAAATGTTATTCATGTTGTTAAAGCAAACTGTTCTTTTTCGTGATTATTGGGATCAATACCCGACGCGTTGACCTGGGCCAGTGAACTTCAAAAGACACTGGCCCGGAGGGCCAGTGGCAAATTTCCCTTATTGTCTACCCCTGTATATATATATATACACTGCACTCCAAAAGTTTGGAAACACCCCTGGCAAAGTGTGGTTTTGGACGATATCAGCATAAATCCTTATCATTTTTTGGTGCAAATACATTAAAGTAACTTGACATTATCATTGAAGACCAGCAATAAAACATAATAATGGCAATATATACATGTCAAAGTCAGACATGTCCCTTTGCCAGCTGTGATGCCTGGTTACTGGTTTAATCTTGGTTTAAACAAAGATTTTTGGGTCAGCACACCTTAATACTGTAGCTTCAACAATTGATTGCTAATTCAAAGTCAATGTTTGAATAAACCGACAGCTCGGACGCCCAGATTATGCAGAGCTGTAATAGCTGCTAATGGTGGATATTTTGATGAATCGAAAATGTAAGTTTTTTCTATGTATAAACTAGGGATGCACGATATGAAAAATTTTAACCGATACGATAACCGATAATTAAATCCTTCTCATGGCCGATACTGATAAATTCATATTTTTATATTATAATTTTCATATAATCTGCAGTTTGTGCACCCAGGAGAATACAAAATCTAAGATTCACTGATTAAACTGATATTTTCGTAGCTCTGGTCTAACTATAGCAAACATCAGTCCTGACTCTTCAAATGTTTTTTATTTTTATATTATGTAAGGCACCACAATACTTTGTAACAGAAATGGTTTAACAGAATTATGACAGAACTATGGTTTATCTGCAATTAACAACTCATTAACAACAAATTTATATTCAAATATTTCATGAATAAAGAAATGCATCTATTCAACGTTTTTAGTGCACGAGGATGAGAAAGTTATATAGTCTTTAAGCAGTGTTGGGAGTAAGGCGTTACAAAAGTAATGCATTACAGTAAGGTATTAGTGTAAGGCATTACTAATCAATTTTCAGTAATATTTTACTCGGTACATGTTCAGTAACGCTTGCATTACAACACACTTTTAGTCCCCAATTATTATTATTATTTTTTTAAATTTAATTTAAAGTCGGCTCCTACTTTTTTATGTCCCTAGGGCCGGGCTTCGGGCCAATATTAACGTCATAGTTCAGACGCAGGCCGGTCCTCGGGCCTGTTTTAGGCTTCTCCTTATCTTTATATTTTAGACATCCATCAATTATTGATGAAAAAAAATTGCCGCGCTGGTGGAAACAACATGAGTCCGTGCCGCGACTGTCAAGAGCGACTCGATGGTGTTTAGTGTCCCGCAGCAGAAGAGTTCTGCCTTCAAATACACACAATAAAGCAAAAGCCCCAGCAAAAGTAATTACCATGAATGTGTCCGGGGAAATAGTAAGGATTCACCATCTCTTCATTAGACGCACCTTTAGAGAGAAGTGCATCTTCACGGATAACGATTGTATTAAATAGTTTTTGTTTTTATTTATTTCATTAAGTAGCAATTTAAAGCTTTCTTTAGATATATTTATCATGTCTGTGAGGCATGTATTTCGGTTCATTTTAGTGAAGCGCTCCTGTTCAAGATAAAAGTACAACGTTTTGTTGATATTGTGAGTGCACACAAATAAAAGTAGACCCTTTACAGTTCTGAATGATGCATTACTCTTACCTTTATGAGCAAAAATTATGGCGTAAGTTGTTTCCATTGAAAACCAATTGCAATTGATTGTGCTGGTGCCTCCATGTCCTGCGCTTTAGCTTCCACTCTCCGCACAAGCTACTAGATGCAGCGCACTATTATATCTATAGATTTTATTTTAGGCAAGTCATGATGATTTGAGAAGGCTAAATTGATCAAACATAAGCTATGATCAGCCTGCCGGTCTGCCGCTTGGCCGTTACTTTAAGAAAGAAAAAAACTTATTTAATTTAATGAACAAAAAATGCTCCAAACGTTTTTTCTAAATGATCTTAATAAAAAGCCAGAACGAAATATAAACACTTTGCCATTAGGGCAGGGCTCTAGTACATTTTTTCAGTTTAGAATGTTAAGTCTATAACATGTTAAGTAAATGTCATTTACTTCTGTAGATATTTTGGTGAAAGTAACTCAAAAGTAATACAGGAGTCATGTAACGCATTACAATTCTGAGACAGTAATATTGTAAGGTAAGGAATTATTTTTAAATAACAGTAACAAGTAATCTGTAATGTATTACAGTTTGGAAGTAACTTGCACAACACTGTCTTTAAATCATGTGTTTTCAAATACATTATAAAAAAAAATGCATTGACATTTGTCAGCCTCGAAAAAAAATGAAAAACAAAAGTGCATACTCAACAAAAATAAAGTACATCCTCATACCAAGGTTAAGTCGTAACACCTGTTATCACTTGCCCACCGCAGCACCGTCCCTCACTGTCATTTTGATTTTTTTTTTTAATAGTAATAAAAATCATTTAGTTCAGTTAGAGAACAGACACTACAATTAAAACTGAATGCGGCTGCTCAATGCAGCACACCAAACGAACGACAGTCACGCATCACAGATCAGATTTCATTTATCACCTGAGGAGAGTGAGTCGAGCTGACAGACAAGAGTGAGGTGAAAAGACGATTAAATATTTATAAAAAATATTTTTGGATTTTGAAAATCCTGTTGACCTGCCATTTATCTAAGGTGATATTGGAAAGTTTTTTTTAACATTCGTTTCTCATTTATTTGGTTCCACATAGGGGTGTGCGATATGACGATTTTTGATCGTGGACGATAAAAATGTCTCCACGATCTGCTTTTGAAGAAATATCGTAGTATCGTGCTACAGCACACATTATGTCAAATACAGTTCTGGCGCCTCCGTCTCTATATACTGTACAACACCACATACAGCAGTAGAGTTACTCTGACAGGACACTGCACTTATTCGCGATCGCAAAAGTACATTATTTGTACACAAGCCTTGCTGGTTACATGTTTAATTCGCGCGCTGGTCTGACGTGCGCTTTTTCTGAGCGCATTCACCTGAAGCACGTGCACTAAAAAGCCTGTCTAACAGCGCCTGATTACTCAACTAACTTATCTTTTGCGCTAATACTGTCAAAACACACAAGGTTTACATACAGACTGAGTTGGTTATCTCTAAAATGAAAGTAAATAGTTAAGAGAGAAACGGATGCGTGCCTGTATATTAGATGCGTGCAGCTCTTAAAGAGACAGGACAATAAACGTGCTGTCGACTGTCATTAAAGGGATAGTTCACACTAAAATTTTATTTCTGTCATTATTTACTCACTCACATGTTGTCCCAAACCTCAATTAATTTCTTGTGCTGAACCCAAAAGATGATATTTTGAAGAATGAGGGTAACCGAACAGTTGCTGGTCCACATTGAATTTGAAAGTAGGAAAAAATCCTATGGAAGTCACTGAGGACCAGCAACTGTTTGGTTTTCCACCTTCTTCAAAATAGCATTTATGTTCAGCAGAAGAAAGAAACTCATTCAGGTTTAAAACAACTTTTGAGTAAATGATGGTATAAAAATAAAACATTATGACAGAATTGACAGACAGATGACAGAATATTTATTTTTGGGGGAACTATTCATTTAACGTTAACAAAACAACAAAACGCAAAGAGAAAAATCACTCACTATTCTTGACTGAAAAACTTTAATACCGTTGCTTTAGGAATCAGTCTATCTAGTGTTTTATTTTTATATTTGTTCATTCAATTTCATTGAATGCTCTGCTAAATACACCTATTGTACCTGAAAATAAAGCACTGTTTGTTTTATTTGTATATTATGTGTATTTGTAATGTGTATCTTTGTTCTTATTTTTTAAAATACAAAATAGTAAAACTAACATGACAAAGAATCGTGATATTTCAAAAACAAATTGTGATATGATATTTTTCCCATATCGCCCACCCCTAGTTCCACAGTATTTCCGGATTTTTATTTTATTTAAACTGTGATATTTTCCCCATTATTTTACATCAAGGTATATGCAGTCCGTGCCTCCAAACTTTCTTAATCGCTAATAAACTTTCTACGTTGTATAATTTTCTGTTGTTATTTTATACTAGGCATATAGCATGGTGTATATTTATATGTTTTACATTGTATTTTGTTGTTGCTTGAATTGAATTCAAGCAATTGATGCCGAATTGCCGCAAATTTAAAAATGAAAGTAAAACACGCACAGAGCTTACAAGCTATTTAAAACCGAAGGAAAGCAAGGAAAAGAGGGAAAACTGAAACGAATCCTCATTTTTGGGTGAACTATCCCTTTAAGAGCATTCCACGGACAGTTGAGAGGTTCAAGGTCGCTTACACAAATAAAAAAAAAATTGATTCTGAAGCAGTACAAATGTGCGCTGTACACTGGATAAATGTTTTCTATTCACTATTCCATTTCTGAAAAAAAGGTTTTGTGTTTCTAGAAAAGAACCGGAAAACTATTACGGGTGTAATATAAACCTAAACTGAAACCTGAAGTTTTCATTCCATTCGGTATTCTAAGTGCTGACTTCATTCTAACCAACGGATATGGTTTAAAAGGGAAGATCCAATCAGGGAAGTCACTGAAGAGTCTCATAATTGCATCATTTAACCAATGACTCAGTCTGGCTAATAGTGCCACTCCTTGCCAGAGTCCAGCCGCCAGCTCTCTGTACAGCTACTCAAGCAGGAAAATGTGCTGCAAAATATGCCAATATTCTAGAAATGTCTTTGAGTAAGAGAGGAGGAATTCTTTGCCCATCATTAAGCACATATAAATCCTTCAAAAAAAATCATATTTTCCCACCTCAGGCATTAAAGACTTTTTATTATTTTCAGTTTTTTTCAGCTTTAGACACCTTTTTTTCTCAACCCCGCTCATGTGTCCCTGATAACAATTTAATGATAAATGTCAAATTTATCATAATTTTCAAATTTTTATAGGACTGAAGCCCCTCCCATGACCCGAATTCGCGTCTGTTGTGAAGCGAATTTCACACGCGAATGAAGCGAGTAAACTCAAAATGTTCAAGCGTCCAACTACGCGCGAATAGCGCCATTTTTTCGCACAAGTCGCATCTGGTGAGAACGCACTGTTAGAAAGAAAATCGTAATCAGCAAAAATCGGTATCGGCAGGTCACACAAAAAAAATCGAAATCGGCCAAGAAAATTGCAATCGGTGCATCTCTAATGACTATTCTCATCATTATTGAGGTCACGATTATTTAACATGATTACTTATTGACTTTGAAAACATTCTACATTTATTGTATTGTAAATTGTAAAAACATAACATGAATATAGCCTACTATACACACACACGTATACTTACATGGATTTAAAACAAAGAACAAAACAAGACATAATTGTTGGAAGCCAAAACCATAATTGAAAAATGTATTAAGTGCACAGCTCTAGTCAACTACACAAGTTATTCAGATTATTATCACAAGCACAGTGATACCAGCAATACTCTTTGCGCTGCATTTGTGCGTAAGAATGTTACTCTTTTGTTTGAATGACTCCAGGCAGTACTCTAGTCCCAAATGCAGCTTGTTATAAGATGAGTAAGACAGTGGTTTCTATTTATACACTGCTTTGCAGCGCTGCAGCGGAACGGAGCAGAGGCCAGGAAAGAAAAAAGAAAAACATCAAGATGTGCTTGCATGCAGCTTGTGAGGAGAATTTGTGCTTTTACTTCACCTTCCTCTTCCTGCACTCAAGTTGAACAGCACATTCACAAGTGGCTTGAGGGGCGGTCTCAAATAACTGCAGCCCATTTGAAGTGTGAAAACGGTGGAAGCCAACTTTATATATTTCTTGACAAAGCAAGTGCATTTCTCAGACAGCCAAAGGAAGTCACCCAAACAGTTCAGAGTGATTGTTGTACATATTTAACTTTTGGCCATTAAAAAAAAACGAATACTGAAAATACCTATTGTAGCAACTTTATACAGCATTCTATCACCTACTGTAGCAAAGGGTAAATGATAAAAGGAGTTCACTCAGCTTCAGACCTAAATGAGTTTGTTTCTTCATCATATCAAATTTTGAGAAATGTAGCATTACATCAAATGCTCACCAATGGATCCTCTGCAGTGAATGGGTGCCGTCAGAATTAGAGTTCAAAAAGCTGATAAAAACATCACAATAATCCACAACACTCCAGTCCAGTCCATCAACTAGCATTTTAAAATGGGAAAAGCTGCCAAACAAATCCCTCATTACTTTTTAATTGTAAAACGTTGCTTCTAGCTAAACGAGTCCTCTATCTATAATACTGCTTTCTCCAGTGAAAAGATCATCTTGTCTGAAACAGGAGAGATATATGCGCAGATTAAGCACTGTTCACAAGTGAAAACAGATGTCTTTAGATTCTGATGTGGGAAGACAAAAAGAGAATGGACTGGAGCAAGTGTTATTATGGATTATAGACTCACATTTTGGCAAGATGCAAAGGTTTTGAAGTTAGAACGCCTTAATGATGAATTTGTTTCTTACAAACACAAAGCTTTTGACTTCACAAGACATTAATTGATGGACTGGAGTCATGTGGATGACTGTGATGTTTTTATCAGCTGTTTGGACTCTCTTTCTGACGGCACCCATTCACTGCAGAGCATCCATTGCTGAGCAAGTGATGTAATGCCACATTTCTCAAAATCTGATCCGATGACAACAAACTCATCTGCATCTTGTATAGCCTGAGGATGAGTATTTGTATTTTTTTAGTAAATTTCACACATTTCAGATTCAGGTCAATTTGTCCTGTCAAAAATCCAGATATATAATGCCAGCAAAATGGAGCTAGCAACGGGTTCTATTCCCAGGGAATTCATGGGAAAGCAATGTAAGCTGCTTTGTATAAAAGTGTCTTAGACTGTATATGGGAGTGTGAAGAAGTTAGGAATTTTTGGAAAGATATGATAGAAAAGATCCTTGATGTTAACATACCACTGTCACCTTTAATCTGTTTATTTCATTTATACCCCAAGATCATCCAGTTAAAAAAGACAGAGTATATATTTATAAATATATGTATTCTTCAAGCGAAACGACTTATTTCTTTAAATTGGAAAAGTATATATGCACCAAATATAGGACGATGGCTAAAAGAAATTTACAAATATGTTAATGGAAAAGATAACTTGCATATTAAGAGATAAATACATAATTTTTGATGGAGTTTGGGGACCTTTCAAATTGTTTTTAAAATGGGGTGGAGTTGGAAATGTGTTGATAGAAGACTAAAAACAAAAACAAAGTGATAATGTATCTTAATGTAAAATACTGAGAAGCTTTTTTTGGTGTGTTTTCTCTGTTACATGGAAATGTATGTACATGTGTATTGTTAAAATGCAACAAAAAGTAATAAAGGAACAAAAAGTGTCTTAGAAATGCACAAATGCAAATTTTAAAATCGCTCTACAACATGTTTTATAACTTCCCTTAAAAAAATTAAATAAAATGTACCACTATAACCATAATTTCTACCATAATACCACAGTGGTTATTTTATTTAAACTAACTTGGTATTAGCCAGTCATAAAAAAGATATCTTTACACTATGCGATTAATAAATTATGTATATATTTTGTTTATTTGTTTTTCAGTAACAGTAACGGTGTTTTGGTGTAAACTATGGTAACCAAGGGCAACACCAAGGGTCATGAAAAGGATATCCTGCAAAACCCATCTCTAAGTTACTTACAGGATGCAGAACACATCTCTGGCATGTTTTCTTATTATTAATACTATTCTAATGGGAGAAGATGCGGACTACCAGTACATTAAAGCACAAAATCAAACCTCGCAGACAACAAACTAGCTAACAGGCGAGTAGCAAAACACGATCATTTCCTAAGATAACGGCAGCTCAAGATATTCTGCGATTTACCTCAGCAACACAAGTCCTTAGTCGTGATTGAGTTCTTGCATAACAATAGCGAAACAGAGTATAAAACATAGCATTCTTACCTTGCAGCAGGATAAGAGTTCATCAAACACTTTCTTCGCCGCTCAAACTGTGTTTAGTGTGATGTCGCGCTGAGGAATGACGGTCAAGCAGCATCCGATGACTTTTTAGCCGCTTTTCACACTTTCGACACGCGTTACAAAAGACGCACTCGCGCTGCGCAGGGACGCTCCTATTGGCTGGTTGAGGAGCACCGCTGCATGACAGCGGCGTTTGATTGGATGGCCTCGCAGTACGTCACTAGAAATATGTTTCAGGCGTCCAATAGTTATATAGACCTTCTTTTTTTGTGAATGTGTTTTGCGTTTTGAAATGTGATTATTTTCTCATTTTCAGTACATTGTTATTTTTAATCATACTTGGCCATTTTTCTTTATGCTCAAATACAAATTTAGGGAGTAATAAGAACCTGCTACTATTGATTTTGTGGTAGACTATAAATCCTGTTTTGTCTTTGATGGGCATAAAAAATCTTTGAAAAGCCAATAATTACTTTAAATGTTTTTCCTATGGCATTACGTTTTGACTATTTATTGTATTATTATATGTAATTTCCTATTTTTCTTGTTCTGTATGTGTTGATACAATTGCATGTACTATAAGTTGTTTGGCTGTGTCACAGCCTGTGTGTTAAAGAGGAACAAATTAAATGTTGACTTTAAATTATTATTATTAATGCTCCTTTTCCTTTCTGTTCATGCCATTAAAATTCTCTACATTTATCAGTTCATATTAAATGCATAAGTTATTAAGAGACATTATGAGTTTAGTGCACTATGACTTTATTCTGGTACAGAAGTTAATGAGTGCAGAGCAAGAGAGCTGGGAATCAGACCTCACAGAAAGCCATTTAGATTACCGACTGTCAGTCTGCAGCAACTCTCTTCAAATATATGTTTAAGTAACTTCATTAAATAGTCATATTCCCACACATAAGAAAATCACATGCAAGGAAAACTCTAAACCAAACTCTAAATTCAACTCCCTTTCAGATTGGCATAGCAGTACAATTGTAAGTGCAGGATCTTCCACAGTTTGCTGATCAGTCTTTCAGAATGAGTGGGGCTTTGACTTGGGCAGCAACCTCTGCACCCATGAGCTCCTCCACTATAGCCAAGGCAAACTCAAAGCTGGTTCCTGGCCCTCTGCTGGTGATCACGTTACCATCCTTCTGAACACGAGCATCTGAATATTTATAATGATCTGGGGGAAGAACACAAAATAATTAATATAGCTAAAGATATCACCACGGTCGACAAGTGCAATCTCTATTTTTTGTTCTCCTGCAGCTAAACGAAACACAAAAGCACCCTAGTTGAAGAAGAACAATACAGTGTAGCTTATGTAAATAATTAAGAAATCCTGAATGAACTACAACATATCTATAGATACACAGAACATACATATCCATTGTGTTTAATGAAATGCAAAGGTATTGTCCACCACAATTTCTATATAAAGTCAGCTTTTAAAAGCATAGAAAAGAAGCAGGAAGTGCGTTTTAAAATAGGGGGAAAACTCCAAAGATTAAATCTGATTTGAAACATGCGACATTATAAATGCGCACATCAGCCCGATCGCTTTATTTAGCGTTCATCTAAACACTAAGTTTGGATTCATCAATCGGAATGATTTAGTTCCAGCTGAAACAAAAGGTGTCCATGTAAACATAGCTATTGTGTACCCTCAGTTGGATGTTTATTGTGTGTTCTTTTCCATGACATGCCCCTCAAGTATGCAAGTTTCTATCACTGACATTAAAGGCCTGTGAGAAAAATACTAGGTATATGCAGAGACATTACCACCAGCCATCATCTTGTCCTTGGCACCTGGATGGGTGGTAACTGTGCTGCCATATGCTATACCATGAGCCAAGAGTGCCGTCGGGCCTGCAACAGATCAGAAAATTACATTAAGTTAGACAATTTTACCTTATAAAAGCAGAAAAATGTGATAAAAATCCCGTAATTCTTATTTGTGCTATTTGCAAAGCATCGCTATACTTGAGTAAAGAATTTGAAGGAAAAATGCGCAAACCTAGTTATTTTTAACATAAAACTCTTGCTGAAGTCAAACTGTGCATGATTCAGCGCCCGTGCCTGGAAGGGGTAAAGTGACTTTTACGTGGTGTAATCAGATCGCTACCAGCCAAACATCAATATACTGTTATCTAAAATAAGCCAGGTATACAATTTCCATCTAATTCTGCAATCTGCATTGGAAGAAGGAAGAGAGTAAAAATAGGGATCTAAAAATAACAGGGTTTTGCTGCATTATCATTGGCAGTGCCCTGGCTGTGCACGGAGCTCATCTGAACATTAATGAAAAGAGAGCTCTTAACTATTGATTGTGCGCCCTGGCAGACGCCCAGTGCGGTCTAGTGATTACACTCTCTCTGGCAGGACGTTTACGGACCGATCTAATCCTTGCATCTACTGTTACTGGTCTAGCTTGTGAAAAGCTCAGTCCACAAAAGGAAATAAAAGAAAGTCAAGTATAAAGGGCCTTTATGCCCCAATCACAGTCTTTTGTTCCAGAACATTTAACCGTAACAATCTAAGTAAATATGCCTTTAAATTTCACGTTGATTAACAATTGTCATTCCTGTGTTCATTTATTTTCTTTTGAAACAGGAAGTAAAAAAATACTGAGCTCAAAAAATAATCAACAAAATGTGGGGGGGGGGGGGGGGGGGGGGTAATTATTATAATCCTTAAAAACCATGGTTTTCTTCTTCCTATGGATAGTCATTGGCAGGTGGCATTACAAAAAGACGACATTCCTAATCTAGAAAACTTTATTGGACAAAAAAGGTACTGTATATAGCACTGGTCAGCAGATGTAATCGGTGATATTTAAAATATTAATAAAACTATAATAGTACTCAGTATTTAAATGAGTTTTTTTTTTTTTGTTATTTTAATTTTAGTTAAAGTTTTAGCAATTTTGTTAAGTGTTTGTCATTTTATTATTAATGTCATATGTTATGTTTATATATAATATAAATATACACATGTAAATATTTTTTTAAATATACACTGTGTGTGTGTGTTTGTGTATTTATATATACACATAATAAATAAACAAAGTACACATGCATACCATGAAGATATTTTGTAAATTTCCTACCGTAAATATATCAAGTTGATATAATTGATTAGTAATATGCATTGCTAAGAACTTCATTTGGAAAACTTTAAAGGCGATTAATATATATATATATTATTAATTTAATAAAATCATCATTTTGTTTTTTTATGGTTTTAGTTCACTAGAATTACTCTGAATGTCATGAGTGTTTTTCACTGATGTTAAAAGGCCACTAGAAGTTTAGTCGGTCAACTTTTAGGAGTACACCAGCGTATGCATATGCAAAGCTAATTAGACATGGATAAGGATTTCGAATTGTCCACTGTAATTACCCAAGAAATTATGGATGCTAATATATTTTTGACAATCTGATCGTGCATTCTGAATCTACGGACACAGACTCAGTTTTGAAGGTGCTCCACGGCACTAAAAGAAGCCAAGGATCCCTATGGGGACATCTGCCGTTTTCTGGGACGCCTTCCGCTCTCTACGGCCACATGGGCTCACTGTCCTCATTCACCACGTCCTTCACGAGCCCTTGAATGGCAAAGCTGATAGCACACATCTCTGCGTTCAATACACCCACAAATGAAGACAGACGAGCTTAATACTGGCAATTACTACAACTCATTATCCTCATAATTTGTATTTCAGATTTGTAGTTTTACAGATCTGCAGTCATAATTATAATCCATTGAACCATGAGCATCATATTGACATGCCACACATGGGAAAGAAATCTCATAAGTCATACTGGAGGGAAAAGGTAATATATGGCTTCTCTTGCTGACATTTTGCCTAATGGAGCAGCGCTGAAAGAGTTGAAATAAATGCTGTTTATCCAGGGAAAGGTTAATGTGTGCACAGAGGTCACGATATGAAGATTACCTGCACAGATTGCAGCGATCAGACCCTTCCTGCCCTCCTGGTCCTTCAACACCTCTTTCACAGCGGGAGACTACAACACACACACATATAACACGCCATTACTGAAATCACAGTCACACTGGCACAACACCTCTTCAATTTACATAATTATGCAATGTTTGCATTTCACAATAGGAGCGTATTTTTAACCTCAGCAGATGATGCTAAGATGTTTTCCATTTATTCGAGGGACGCGGCATAATGTAATGCAAGATGCTCATGTCGTGAGAGCTCTCCTATGGAATCCGTTCAACTGTAAAACAAACATAATTAAAGCAAAGTCGTACCTCAGAAAGGTTTTGAGCTCCAAGCAAACCTCCAGGCAGAAGTACGACATCATACGGACCCTGTCAGGAAAATGACATTCATCTACATTAAGTTGCAAACAGGGGTGTTTTCATTACGCTTGACAATCAAGGATGTTTCCTTACTATAGCTGATGTGCATATGTTGGTATCAAGGTTTTGGATGTGATAAATTGAACATATTTATAGAAGTCTAGCTTCATCGAGTTTTATTGGCGATGCATTATTTGGCCAGTGGATGGAGACAACACTCCATTCACCTTCAGCTTCAACTTCATTCAGCACAAATTAGTTCTAGTCAACTTGAACTTATGAGGAGCTGGTTAAAACCAGACCTGTTTGCGGGCGTCCTCTAGGCTGGAGTCTGGGCAGATCATGACATCACGGCTGCACTGCACCGGCTCTTTACCCGCCAGACCTGCCACTGTTACAGCAATCTATGGGAGAGAGGAAAAAACATCAATGAAATGAACATATCTGCTTTTTGTGTGTGTGCGTGTTTATATATAAACATACAGGTGCATCTCAAAAAATTAGAATATGGTGAAAAAGTTCCTTTTTTATTGTAACATTTCAAACAGTTAAACTTTCCTATATTTTAGGATTCATTACATGTAAAGTAAAATTTCAAAAGTTTGTGTTTTAATTTTGATGATTAGAGCTTACAGCTCATGAAAGTCAAAAATCCAGTATCTCAAAATATTAGAATATTTACATTTGAGCTTCATTAAATGACCATCCCTACAGTATAAATTTGGGGTATCGCTTTCTTTGAAACCGCAATAATGGGGAACACTGCTGAATTGGCAATGATCAAGAAGATGAACATTGACACCGTCCACAAAGAGGGTAAATCACAGAAGGTCATTACTGAAAGGGGTGGCTGTTCAAGGAGTGCTGTATCAAAGCATATTAAATGCAAAGTTGACTGGAAGGAAGAAATTGGGTAGGAAAATGTGCACAAGCAACAGGGATGCGGTCAAGCTTGAGAATACTGTCAAGCAAAGATGATTCAAACACTTGGGAGAGATTCACAAGGAGTGGACTGAAGCTGGAGTCAGTGCATCAAGAGTCACCATGCTCAGATATCTTCATGAAAAGAGCTACCAAGCCACTTCTGAAACAGAAACATCGTCAGAAGCATCTTACCTGGGCTACGGAGAAAAAGAACTGGACTGTTGCTCAGTGGTCCAAATTCCTCTTTTCAGATAAAAGTACATTTTGGTTTTCATTTGGAAATCAAGGTCTGGAGTCTGGAGAAGCACAGAATTCAAGCTGCTTGAAGTCCAGTGTGAAGTTTCCGAAGTCAGGGATGATTTGGGGGGCCGTGACGTCTGCTGGTGTTGGTCCATTGTGTTTTATCAAGTACAAAGTCAATGCAGACATCTAGCAGGAGATTTTAGAGCACTTTATGCTTCCATCTGCTGACGAGCTTTATGGAGATGCTGATTTGCTTTTCCAGCAGGACTTTAGCACCTGCTCACAGTGCCAAAACCACTTCCAAGTGCTTTACTGACCATGATATTACTGTGCTTGATTGGCCAGCCAACATGCCTGACCTGAACCCCATATGAGATTTATGGGATATTTTCAAGAGAAAGATGAGAAACAGTGGATCCAACAATCCAGACGAGCTGAAGTCTCAATAGTGCCCCCAACCAAGAATTGAATGCAGAAATCAACATAGTTTAAAGAACTTGAACTTTTCTGTTTGGCAAATCCTTTTTTTTTTATTATTGATCTTAAAAATATTCTAATATTTTGAGATACTGGCTTCTCAAGAAACATAAAATATCAGGATTCTATGATGAATAGAAAGATCAAAAACAACATTTATTATAAATGTATTTGTTGTGACTTTTGATCAATTTAATGCATCCTTATTAAATAAAATTATGAAGTTCTCTCAAAAAAACTACGTATAAAATCTCTTGATTATGTAATGTAAGAGTCCAGCTGACTCTCAAACTTTGGCATTTACACCCTGGCAGCAGTATGTGACCATATACCGCTGCACATTGAACAGACACTGATCTCTGCACTCACTTTACAGAAACAAATGCAGACATTCAGATCATGCATAAAATGCCCCGCACACATAACTAGTTGCCAACAGACTTGCACACAGCACTGCATTTGTGCGAAGCTCCACAGCTCAATGGAAGAGTGCTGTACAGACCCCCGCTCTGCGCATGACATCCACCGGGATCACCGTCTCCATCTCCTCCGCGCCCTTCGCCAGAATCACCAGAGCTCTTTTACCAGCCATGACTGCGAGTCTGAGGCCTGGGACTGTCTAGTGTCTACAACCCCAATCACACACGACACATTTATTATAAAAGTGTTTCCGGGTCTGGTTACTTCTGGGGAACTTCCAGGCAAAATAAAAGTCTTCTTTTTAGTTCTAATTTTATTTAATGTCAGTGATTTAATTTATTATATTTCTATGTGAAATCATGCACTTTGTATTATTGTTAAAATAGAAGTTATTATACGTTTATTATAAAATATAAGATTATTTTTCTCTTCAACTACAACAAAAAAAGTTACCCTCAATATTTGAAGTGTAAAAAACTATTTCATTATAAATAGTCTTCACAGAGATGAATAATGTAGATCCATCAAACAGAAAATATGCATACTATACACTACAGATTTATTTTCAGTTATGGAAATGAAACTACAGCAAATACTTTAATAATACCTGAATAAAAGGGTCCCTTATATAATTCCTTTTGATCGGTTTTAATCTGTCTGTATCTCCTAGAATATATATGTGAATATATAAGTGAATATTGCATGGTTGTATACAGTTACAAATGGCTTTTAAAGCCATTTTAAAAAGTAAAAAATGTTTAAAAGGTGCATTTAGAAAAAAATAATAATTGTGCTCACTTAATCTCCTTATCTTGTTAACAAAATTGTATATCTCATATCAGAAGGCACTGTTTTATGTTTTGCGTGCTGAAATACATCATTACTTTGGGACTATGCAGCTCTTTGGGCACTAGAGGGCGATATAGACCACTGAATGGTAGTTTCAGGCACAGTATTTGTAACTGGCTTGTTGATGGGCCTGAAACAGCATTCAGTGTCATCATCTATGAGCAACAGAAATGTTGACACTGGAGGCAAATTTCCAATAATTTCAAAGGATTTTTACAAATAAATTTCTCCAGCGCAAATCTAAACCCTGCACCCTAAAGACTCAACAAAGTCTCCAGCTGTTACAGAAAAAGCATCTAGAGTTTCTGGTCTTGGACACCTCTCTCAGGTTTGCACATCTCTGTGCATTGAGACCCTGATATTGAATGCATTGGTCCAGAATGCACTGCAGATACACACAGCAGCACAGGTCCTGGCAGCGGCCTGTTTGTTGCGTGCCTGTGTGCAAATCCAGCAGGCAGCGGCGATTACCAACATATGCAGCTGGGATCAACTGAGCTCACCCTACATAGCTTATTTTCCCTTTATTTAATTACTTCCCCAACTCTTTACCCCAGAAGCTTATAGTATGCCTGTGTTGTAAATACAAAATGGCGATTAAAGTTGTTTGTAAAACAGGTAACCCTGGTAAGACAGAGGGATTTGGCTTGGAAACACAGGCGATGTGGAGTCGCCCGCTCAACCATCTGTGCACAATCCTCAACATACTCGCTGCTGGCAGCCGCTTGCGCTGGTTAAGATGCACTGACACATTCTCAAGACAAAAGAGAACATCCTTGAGTTTGGACTCAGCACCGTTTTTCCTGTCACCTTGTAAATCAGGCCTATCAGAGATGTACAGTGTGCTGATGTTGAGTTTACTTGTTCTCCATGAAAATAGTTTTTCTTTTAAATAAATATTTCTTGCACCAAAACTGTCATAATTTAGTGTACATGGCCATTTTACCTTTCTCTGACTTCTCTATGTGAATTATGAAAGGTTCCAGGTTTATCATACATCAAGACAGTCCGAGTTATTGAGTAATATTTCTGTTGAGCAAGGACACAAATTGATCAAAAGTCAAAGTATAGGCGTTAATAAAAGATGTTTACTTCCAAAAATGTTCTTTTCAATTTTCTAATAATCAAATGTATCATTGTTTCCAAAAACATTAAGCAGCACAACTGTATTCAACACTGATAATAATTTAATAATAATAATTTCTGTTCATAATAATAATACGAAACGTTTCTTGAGCAGCAATTCAGCATATTAGAATGATTTCTGAAGGATCGTGTGACACTGAAGACATTTAACATATATGATATTCACATATGAAACAGTTGTCAAAATATTTCACCATTTTTGCTGAATTTTAGACCAAAGAAATGCAGTCTTGTTGTGCAGAAGAGATATCTTTCAAATAAAATAAAAAAATCTTACAGACACTCCAACTTTTGAACGGTCATGCATGTATGTTTCAATAATAATTCAATGATGCATTTCTGGTGATAATTCATAAACTCTTGTTTTCAATAAATGGATTGTCTTTGTCAGTAATTGAAAAAAAGAAAAATGCCCAGGAGAGAGATTGAAAGCAGCAGAACAGGCAAAACTTTGGCAAAACATATGGATTTAGCAATGCTGCCCTGATGTGCTGTGAGAGACGTCCTACTTCCCACTTCTTCAGTCGAGCTTGCTGTGTTCAAGCGCTTTGTTGTCAGATAGAAGAGGAATCATGGAGGACATCAGGCTCATTCTTGCCTATTTCTTAGGGAAATCTTATTAAATACATACTGTAGCAGCAAGAGAAAACAATGTAGGCCTAGATGATATGGGAAAAATAATAAAGACATCTGTTTTTTTTTACATGTCTGCCTGGTGTTTGCAATAAAATGTGACTGCTGCTGGCAAAATGAGTCTCAATGAGCAAATTTTCAACAATTAATTATTTTTATTTTCACAAAATTACTGAGCTACATCTGTTTGAAGTCAACGAAGTCAGCAAAGTTTTAAAAAAGAATGGAGTTAAAGTTTTCTGAAGGTTCCAAAGCAAAATCACCTAGCAACATTGCATTGTTTCCTCCACTTCCTTTCTTAATATTAATTACTATATTAATAATCACAATACAGACATTTTTATTTTATCTTTGTTTATTAAAAATAAGAATAGATGTAAAAAAACAAATATAAGAAAGAACATAGAAAGATGTAAAAAATCACTTCAGTGTGTTCATTACAAATAAACTGATGATTAAAACTACAAAAGCAGTTCAGTCAAGAGCAGCGACCTTTCTTTTGTTGTTAGGTTAACATTAATGAGACAGACGGCCTATATATTAAGACCTACTGTAATGCGCACAGATCTAATATAATGTTACACATCAGATGTGTTTCCCCTACTGTTCCCCAAACATTCACTTAAGGCATAACAGATCATGTCCGCGTGAAAAGCTTACTTAAATACAGTAATTCTGTGTATACAGTAAGTGTATGTATTGGATTGCGTGCTGTTATCGTCATTTTTCACTTTTTTCCGACTCATTTTGTCAGCACAGGTCACATATGCTTAAAGTCAAACCATTTTCTACATCACACACATTTGACCAATCCCGTTAACTTGTGGGACAGGGCTTTTCATCCACTGGTTTTAGATTTCTATTTACAACGAGTTTTTAGTTTGTTTTCAGCATTAAGCACCACACGAAGGAGCCGACGAGCTTTGCAGCTTTGCAAGCAGAGGAATGCACACACACGTGTCATGGTACTGTCATGAACGAGTGTCAAAGACTGACACAGAAGAGAAGAAATTGTTGAATAAACTCTTTATTTTTGTTTTCTTTGAAGACAAAAAAAAAAGTATTCTCATAGCTCCAAAAAATTACGGTTAAACCACTGAAATGTCACATGGACTATTTTAACGATGACTTTACTACCTTTCTGGGTCTTTAACGTGGTAGTTGCATTGCTGTCTATGGAGGGTCTCTCGGATTTCATCAAAAATATCTTAATTTGTGTTCGAAAGATGAGCAAAGGTCTTACGGGTTTAGATGCCATGAGGGTGAGTAATTAATGACAGAATTTTCATTTTTGGGTGAACTATCTCTTTAATCAAATAATCTTATAATCTTCAAATATACTGAATGAGGTAATGGTATCAAGCCATTTTAAGGCATAAAGAAATGATGTCATTTTGATCATGAGTTTTAAGGGATAACATTAGTGACTGCCGGAAGACTTTAAGAGTCACTACAGCAATGGATCCACCTCCATGTTTAAAGTTTTTGGCTCGGAAACTTGGGTATCAGAAAGTAAACTTCATGTTGACTTTTAGTTTAGGGCCAGTAATCTATTTAAACAACTCTGCTTTTCTCTTCTCTGATTTACAACTCAGCAAGCATGACATCAGGCTGCAAAGATTCAACATTTCAACAGACGTTCAGCAACGTCAGTCATGGAGCGAAAAGGAAATGTGAGCAGATTGAAACTTCCACATATAGTCTGTTTCCAGTTAACCACGTGTGGACTTAAAGAAGAAGTCGAGGAAGCTTTACTTTCAAAATGGTGCGTCTCTGGCACTCTTCGAGGCCTCATGTCCCACAAACACAGAGCTTAAGAGCAGTGATGCAAAGCAGATTTACAGCAGAAAATCTGCACAGAACAACTGTATAACAAGGGACAAGTGTACAGAGCCTTTCATCTGCTTTTGGCAGCAAACACAGCTCTTCTTTATGTCTTTCTGACTCTCCGTCACTCCTATTTCCTTCTGATTTAGTGATCTGATATGTTCATACTCATCTGTGATGTGACTATCTGACTAATGCAAGAGCCAAAGTGCAGTTTAACTACGTACATTATTATCTGTCGCCCTCCACCGCATGCAGCCGCGCCGCTGCCAGACCCTCTACAGACTGTAGCTTTATCTAACGCTGCACAGAGGTTCCCTCTCAAACCTGAGGGGCTTCTGGAATGTTACCACTGGGGATTCTTTAATACTGAGGATTTTTTCCTTCCTTTAAAGAGTGCAACCAACAGATGCAGGAAGTCAGGGAATTCCACAAATTCTTGTTTGTCACTGAGTAATCCTGTTACCAGCCCTGTGAATATGAAACGGTGTAAACATGAAAATAAACACTTCCTTTTTTTAAATTATTTTTTTCTGGAGGGCTGAGCGTGTACAAGAAGGCCTCGCTTTTTTGGGTTACAGACCTGTTGTGACATCTGCATCAGATAGGATGATGATTACTTTTGCTTTTATTGCCACCATAATGCTGCTAAATACATTCTAAATGGTTGCTAGGGTGGTTACTTGGAGGCCCAGGTCAAAATAGCCCAGTCATTCATGTTCGCAAATGCTGTGAGATGAATTGTAATATTTGTTTATGGTATGTTTATTTTTTATTTATTACATTTTTGTAAAAAAAATATTAATGCTTAACTTAGCAAGCACTTCTAACCGATATATTTTCCATATTTCTTTCATAGCTAGGTGACTGTGATTACATTTGCAGTACAGTAATCATAGAGGACAATCCAGATGTCATTTTAAAAACAACAACATTTATTGTTATTTATTGCCATTACTGCTTTTATTGTCAAGAGCTTTGAGTCCATTGCAGTATGTAATATTGATAGCTAGTGGTTAAAATAGGTATTGCAGTCAAAAAATAAATAAAAATTTCACACTCAAGATTCAAGATTCAAGAGTTTTATTTGTCACATACACAATTATACAGAGTATAACCAGCAGTGAAATGTAGGTGACTCCTGCAAGTTGCCAGATTGATGGCACACAACAAAAACGAGCACTAGAAAGCATCGAGCCTTGAGGACGGGACACACCAAGCCGACTTCAAACAATATCGGCGACTAAAGCCGACAGTGCTGTTACCTCGTGTCCGCAGCATCTGGACCAAAAAGTTGTGCTTGCCTTGAACACCCCGCTCAGAATACAGCTGAGCTGACTGCAAACTAACATGTGCGTTCTGCAACTGCATGAGAGTAAGCCGTCTATATCAGCAGCTATCAATTGTATATATTCGTATTTTAAATGGAGAAACTGAAACAAGGATATATGAGATAAGTAGATATACGAAACGTAAACAAAGCAGCGCTTGCTTACCATTTTGAATAGGCCTATCAGTTATGTTAATAACTTTCGTCATGTTAAGCGGCTCATGTTGCTATGAAAATAGTCGCATATTGGAATGCAAGGGTAAGATCACGTAACATTGGAACAGCCTTCTGTCTGTGCCGCCTCATTTACTTGCTTTTCATCACTTTTGCTTTAATTCTCGGGCACTGACTCATTTTCTAAACTGAACATCCAATCAGAGTTCTCACTCATGCCGACAGCCCCGAGGCTGATTCACAGTTCCTGTAGTCTGAACCCGGCTTTACCCAGGTCATTTGTTGGTTTCCATGGCTGCAATATGCTATGTTTTCACCATCTGGCAACCCAGGATGTCAAAATCCGATTGGGTAAATTGGCAATGGGCAAAATCACACAGATCAAAAAACAAAAAACAGAAATTCCGACACGGAACATGCATTTCAAAGTAGAATAACTGTCTCTAGCATTGTTTTTCAGAGAAACAAGTAAGTGAATTTAGCATGTTTCCTAAATATCTGCAAATTAATTATGGTATTTTTATACAGTAAAAAAACAAACAAAAAAAAACATACAGTACCTTTAAATCATACAAAATCAGCAAAGAAAGTGCATTGCATTAAAATGGTATCACACCTGCACATCGGTACCATGCATATGTTAATATACCTTTCTCACACACACGCACACACACACACACACACACACACATCTGACATGATTTCAAATGCATTCGCCGCTTCCAGGCCATTTGGGTGCAAAGAGATACGTGTGCGGCCTGTAGACTGTAATATTCCCAGTGGGATTTAAAGGTTCCACTCTCCTTTTGCTTTCATTAGATCATAATAACACACAGGGCATATCTTCAAACACAGCATGCTGATGACATGCAGACCTGAAGCAGGGCCCTATGGGGGCCGGCACTCCGAGGAGGGTGTAACAAATATGGCGGGATTATTAGAGTGTCGTGCGGCTGACGGTGGTGCCCACCAGCTGGGCCGATCCTCTCAGCTTATCTTCAGAAACCTGGCCCCTCAGGTTCAGTCAGCTTGAGGTGTTGAATATGCCAGGGCTTTTGCTTGAGCACCTATTTAACTGTTTAATGATTTTCTATTGATTTTTAGGGGCAATAGAGAGTGGTATAATCCACAGCTACAGGGAGAACATGCTACTAATTGCACAAGAGTACATATCTATAAATCCACAGAGGAGAAAAATGCAAATCTAAATCTATACAAAGACTAAATTGTCTGAGCTATATTATCAACATCAATTAATGATGTATGCTGAACAAAAAGATGATTTGCAAAAATAATACATAATTTTATAATGCTGAATTCAAAAATATCAATAACAACTTTGCATCAGTTTTGCATTTTTTAGCAGTTTTGCATTTCAGTTTTGCATTTGCATCAGTTTTGCATTTTGCATTTCTCATTTTATTTTCATAAAATGAGAAAGATTTTTCAAATTATATGAGTATTAATGGACTTAAACAGTCAACTGTTACAATTTTTCATGACTAAAAGAAGAATTCAAAATGTGTAATTTAATTTATAATCTGTGGAAAAAGTGAAAATCAGTATTAGGCATACAATAATGCCTTCAGAATCATTCAATAAATAGTTGTAACCTGATGAATAGAGGAATCATGTCTTTATGGCAGTGTTTCTAGTGATTAAGGAACAATACAAGACTTCTTACAAGTTATGAAAGCAAAAATGCTATGAAATGCATCATATTTTGTGAGGAAGTGTGACGTGCTCAAGCAAAACAGGCACTATATTTGGAATAAACACCCCAAATTAGTAAGAAACTTGATGTTGATCAGTGTTAATAGATGTTAACTGCTTTCAAATTAGATTAAAAATAATAATAATAAAAATAAGAAATTTCAATTCACCCCCTCAACAACCCCCTGTTTTTACAGGTTTCGCGCTACCTTGGAAAACCTGTATATATAAGAAAGCCTAGTTTTAAAAGTGTGATTTCTTGACATGGAAGAATAATGGAAGTTAATAAATCCTTAAAAGGCATGCACATTTTTATAATAAACATACATTTTTCCAGTTATGCCAAGCTTTAAAATATCTTATCGGTCTAAATTATGAGTAAAAAAATCATTATCTTAATATCTAGTAAATCATGAACAATTGGAAAAGTCAAGGTGCATTTGAAAGTTGTTAAAAATGGGGGCCTCAGAGTAAAAAATGCTGACATACATTTAAAGGAACAGTTCAGCCAAAAATGTAAATTTGCTTAAAATTTACTCAACCTCAGGTTATCCAAGATGTAGATGAGTTTGTTTCTTCATCAGAACAGATTTGGAGAAATGTAGCATTGCATCACTTGCTCACCAATGCTCTGCAGTGAATGGGTGCCGTCAGAATGAAAGTCCAAACAGCTGATAAAAACATCACAATAATCCACACCACTCCAGTCCATCAGTTATCATCTTGCGAAGAAGAAACAAATCAATCAACACGTATTTTTAGCTTCAAACCATTGCTTATAGCTAAAATATGAGTCTTCTATTCATAATATTACTAGAGGACTCATATTTTAACTACTGCTTTACGTTTTAATTAAATTCAACTTCTAATATTACACATCAACCTTCACCGTTTCTATTCTAACATGTTGTGGTGTGGTGCTCATGTGGGCGATGCAGGTTCCAGTCTGGCGTGTGTTGGTGTCAATCCACTCTCTAAACAATAAAAGTGGCATAAGGCCAAAAATAAAGAGCGGCAGATTTTGATGTGTTTTTGGATGGCGGTTGGAGACAGCTGTGTACGGGATGTGGCAGGTGAGGCGAGCAGCTGCCGCCTCCATTGTCCTGAAACGAAGTGCGTGACAGATCATGACATCAGCTTCCCACACACAGACACCCATCACACGGTAGCTGTTCTGATCCATGTAACGTGCTGGCTCCTCTTGCTTCATGTTGTGCTAAGACTAATATCATTTACTGTAAAACTCCCAACCTAAACACATGTGGTGTGCATCAGCAACCGCCATCGCCGCGGGTCAATATGGTGTATCTTTCTGACTAAAATCTTTTGGTGTTTTCTTTTAGTTAATCTAGTGCTGGTTTGATGGAGCATAGAGGCAACGAGACCACTGTTTCATCCACTCAGTTGGAATAGTTCAGCCAAAAATGAAAATTTTGTCAAAATTTACTCACCCTCAAAGGTGTTCTTCTTCTGTTGAGCACAAAATATATATTGAAGAATGTGGGTAACCAAACAGCTGATGGTAGCCATTGACCCCCCCCCCCCCCCCCCCCCCTCCCCTATTATGCAAGTCATTTGGGAAACTCTGAGGGTGAGTAAATAACATTTATTGTTGACTTTTGCTTTGAACATGTTTAAATGTTTACATGTAAAAATACTAAACCTGACCTATATTTAAGTTATAAAATTCCCAACTATTATCCTCTACTTATAATCCGAATGCTTTTAACTTCCATGTAATGTATGTAGGTCTATAATTAATGCCTCAGGGCTAAAACTTATCATCCACAGGACAAACTTTAGGCCTGGGGCATTAAATATTCCCTCGATGACATAAATATGCACACACAATCTTAATTACCTCTTCAAAAGTAGAAAAGAAGAAAGCAAAACTACTCTGTATTTGGATTTCCACTTTAAAGGCATGGACGATACAAGTGGCCGATTGGAAATTTTCATTGCAGTGACAGAAGCTGGTCCACTGTCTTGAGCAGATAAGAGAGCAACCATCAGAAGCGAAAACACAAACTCAGATGATCAGTGTCCTCCTCAAGCACACAGTGGGAGTGGATCAGAAACAAATGGAAGTCTTTGAATCTGGCTGGCTTTAATATCTCCCGCACTGTAACATCAGTAAGGTGACATTTCAGTGGCGCGATCAAGATCCAACGGCGGCCATGGCGCTTCAGCAATCAATTCTCCATGCATAATAGCCTGCTAGTGTGTACGACATGAATAAGGCCTCCTCACCCTCCTTTTTAACAGGAGGACATCATTTATTCTGCAAAAAAATAAAAGGTCTGATAAGGCAGAATGCAGGCAACTCAAGCTAAAGAGGGGACAGATATCAAAACTCCTTCATTTGCATAAAAATTGGACATATCACTAACAAACACTACCATTCAAAAGTTTGGGGTGATGAAGATGCTGTTTTAAGTAAACAAATACTTTTATTCAGCAAGGGACAGTAAAAGATTTCTATTTCAAATAAATGTTATGTACCACAGTTTCACAAAAATATTAAGCAACATAACTGTTTCCAACGCTGATAATGACATTTCTTGAGAAGCAAATCAGGATATTCAAATTATTTCTAAGGGTATTTATTTTAGCTAGTACTAAAACAAACAAAAATGTTATTTGAAATAAACTGAAATAAAAACATTACTTTTTATTTTAATTTAAGCCATTTAATTCAAAACTCACTAAATTAACTAAACAAAATTTACTAAAATAAATAAAAATGACAAAAACAGACAACATTTTTGGCTACATTTTAAATGAAAACAGAAAATCTAAAATTAAAACTAATTAAAAATATTAATATAAGCTATAAAGGTATCCCAATGATACTAAAACATCAATATAAAGATCACGTGACACTGAAGACTGGAGTAAAGATGCTGGATATTCAGCTTTGCATCACATGAATAAATTACATGTTAAATATATTCAAAAGAAAGCAGTTATTTGAAATTCTATTAATTTTCACAATGTTACTTTTTTTACAACATTGAAATAAAAATGCAAGCTTGGTAAAACTTCAGAATCTTTCTTTCCCGTGGGATTGAAAATCCAAGTAAATGTCAAAAATCTTGACTTATGATTCATCTGAAATGATGAATAGATATTTTATCAGATGCTTAAACTGTGCATTTTAAATGCCTCATATCTCCCATGTTTGGAATTTGACTACGCTTGACCACCCGGTCAGGTGAATAATGTCAAGGAGCGACGAATGCCAAGCATCTATCAGCGGCATGTTTAACAAACAGAGCCACTCTTTCTCCTTATTTGCATCTGTATACTATCACAGGGCTGTCAGCACACGGATTGGCCTGCGGTTCAGCGGATGAAAGGAGAAAGATCCTGTTGAGTGAATAATCTCGGCAGTTTACAGAGAGAGGAGCTGGTGTCAGCTTGACAGAGTCGGGTTGCACACAGGTTTGAGGATTCACACACAATCCCATCGTCTCTTTAAGTTTGGACGGGTGAATGTGAAATCAATGGTACATCCATGTCAGAGATTGTTTGTATGGGACTCACTAGCTCAGAAATGGAATAAAACTCACATTTCTCGCCTTAAAGAAAACAGAATGCGATAAAGTGCGACTGAACTTGCTTTTTTAGTCCAAACTTGCATGGATCGCTGTATTTATTTGACATTTCTAAAGTTGAACAGCTCTTGGTGCTAAAGAGTAATAGGTTTTCTACAAGAATATGGCGAAGAATGTAAGACAATGAATATTAATAGTCAACTTTCAACACTTTTCAGAAAAAAAGAAAGAAATAAGACAATCATAATTTGGATTATAAATCAAAAGACTCTCAAATCTAAACCTTAACTTCTAGTATGAGTATTGATGTTAAACACATTACATAAACTAATTAAAGTGAGATTCATTGATTGACCTGCAGGTGGCACTATTACAAAATGTCAAATTGAACATTTATCAGTAATCTTAGGTAAGAGAGAATGACATTTTGTACTAACAATAAAAACTGAAGTTAAATATTTGGCCCTTCAAGACAACAATTCCAGTACAATTTTATGTCAATATAATAATAATAATAATAATAAAATATAAATAACAAATATTGAAAGGAAAACAAAATGTAAAATTCCAAATAATAAATAAAAACATATAATAATATTACTATGAACTAATAATAAAAACTATCTATCTATATAGTATAAAACTGGAAGAATCATGTGGCACTGAAAACTGGAGTAATGAAGAAAAGTCAGCTTTGCATCACAGGAATAAACTACATTTGAAAACAGCTTGTCAAATAATAAAACATAAAAAAATAAATGAAAAAATAAATAAATTAGATAAATTCAATTATTGAAAGATTACTAGCAAACCTTGTAGTATTACTTCAAAGGTCCACTTTTTATAATGAAACTTCTCAGTTATAGACACACTTGTCACTGTCACTGTCCTGGTTTAGTGTGATTATTAGTCAATTCTGTTCCAGCTGTGTTTGTGTAATTAGCCTGTGTATTTAAGTTCCTGCCTGTTCAGTTTCGTGAGGTCTGGTCTACTCGTTACTCCCCGGTGTTCCTGTCTGTGTCAGCCTGGTCTTGCCCTGCCTTGTTTGGAGTCATTAAAGACTGTTATTTGAGTTTATTCCTCCTTGTCTGTGTGTTCCCGTATCCTCCTCGTGTGTGCACCATGACAGTCACAAAGAATTAAATTGGTAACCTTTTAATTTTTTATTTGACCTTCTTACTCTAGCACTGTCTATTCTAATTCCATTTTTTTTAAACTTGTCCCTTTTATGTTATTAATTTACTGCTCTTTTCTTAAAAAAAAACTAACACTAGCTTTTCTAATCTTTTTGTATTCTATCTATTTGTTTTCTTTTTATTTCTTATACAATTAATAAAAGCAAAAAAGGCCTCTAATAATTGCTTGCTCTATTCTTTTTCTATTCTATCCGTTTTATTTATTATAGAATAATAAAAAAACCTTGCTACGTGTATTGCGTTAAGCTAACTAAGACTTGTAATAGCACTTGCATATCATTACTCTTTTGGTGATTTTGATCACTTCAATTGTCCTCATTTGTAAGTCACTTTGGATGCTAAATGACTAAATGTTAATGTAATGTTTTAAGATTACATTTCATACTGCGGTAAACATTTTATTTAAATTACTCCATCTAAGATAATTTCAAATTTCCATTTTTGATGTTAACATGTAGCTAAGCTAACAATGTGACACTGCAATATAAAACTAAACAGCAGCCACAAATATAACTCATTTTAATTACATAAAAAAAATTATTATTGATACCATGGCCGTATTGAAAGCCAGATTTGAATGCATTAAAAAAAAAAGATAAATTAAAAGATAATCCTAATTACATCAGTTAAAGAATTATTGGCATTAGCAAAACCAGGGGTAGTAAATAAAAAAATAGAACTCAAAATAAATCATTTATTGAAGGAATTATTAGCCGCATTTGTACCTCAAACGTCCTATTTATTGTGATGAAACTTCTCAGTTAGACATGCTTGTCACACATATTGCACAATGGTATCTATCTGGCCAGCTCTTTGGTGTGTGTTGTAAGTCTGTTGACACCCCAGTGTGTGAAGGCAAAGTTTCAGAAGAGCTCAGAGCATCTCTGTCTCAGTAGGGTAGCAGTTTAAGCTTGGCTTCTCTCTAGCCTGCCTCCACTTCATATGCAAAGGAGAGAGAAAAGCGCTCCAGTCTTTGGCTAAAGCACTTCCTCTTCAAATAACCTAAAGTGACAACAGCGGCAGGATCACGGCCAAGTGCGTGGTGCCACTCGCTGATGTATAATGCATTTAGCCTCTTCTCTGGCCTTGATTGTGAGCATTACGGGGGAAATGAACAGGCGGCAAAACAAATGTTACTTTTCATTCTGTTTTACATACAGGGAAAACACAAGTCTTTCAAGTTGCCACTCTTTCTTTGTTTCTGTATGTCTGTCTATCTCGCTTTCCTCATTCACAGAGAGGTGAATGAACAGAGTAGATTAAACCTGCTAACCACAGACAAACTCAGCTACTTCTCAATATAGTGGCCCCAAAAGGTCTTTGGACACTTAATTCTCACACACACGCACACACACACACACACACACACACACACACACACACACACACAAACATAAATATATACAAACATTAAAATTACTAACTGAAAATTCATTAAAATTATCAAACTGAACTAAAACAAAATCTGAAACTGAAATAAAAATATTTGAAATCTAAATAGTAATATTAAAAAAACGAATCAAAAGCACGTAAAATTACTTTAAAAATAATGTAAAGACAAACAAATACTGTAAATGCTAATTCAAAATATTTATAAAACCCTACTGGAAATAATACTGAAATGGCTCTTGCTTAAAAATGTAAAAATCACATAAAATTACTAAAAATTAAACTAAAGACATAAAAATTCGATTTAAAACATTAATAAAACGTATAATTGTACATAAATAATACTAAAATAACAGACATATGTTAAAAAGCATAAAAATATCAAAAGCACAAAAACATTAATATAACTGAAACTAAAGACTTAAAAATAAATGCTAATTCAAAACATTCATAAAACTTATAATTGTACATAAACAATATTAAAATAATAGACTTACTGTATGCTAAAAATACTAAAACATAAATTGAAGACATACAAATAAATGTTAATTCAAAACATTAATAAAACCTATAATCATGAATGTCATTGCATTAAGCAAAATATTTCACAATAAAAATTATGAAGTGATTAAACAAAAGACTAAAATATAACGGTATGTTAGGTATTTTGTTAAAGGCAAAGTAGGTGACTTGGTTCAAAAAATTTTTTTGTTATGCTGGTTGAAAGTGTCTTCACATCCCCAAAGAAAACACTAAATTACATGGTATAAATGTATTTATATAGTCATAAATATTCGTCCAATCAAAATGTTTGGTCCAAACATTACGATAGGCTGTCCTGCCTGCCTGTCAAATATGTATTTTCATACCTCTGCGCACCCTGTTTACCCAGACAAGATACATCATCAGCGCATTCCAGCGAGAATAAAAGTTGCTATTGTTGTAATATTATGCGCTTTTTACTGTGATGTTATCTCACCAATGAATGAGGCATGAGGTAATCTGACAGCGTTGCATTCAATCCTCCACCAACGCCGTCTCTCATCGTGTTGCAGGTTAGTCTCTGCTCTGCCTGTGTGCATTCATGAGGAGGCGTGGCTTTGGAGAGTGATTATGCAGGGAGGGAGGGATCTTATGCTTTCAAAGCTATCTTGCTATCGCTAGCCTTTCCAAAATCACCTACCCTACCTTTAAAGACTTGATTTTTTTGTGTATTTGTGCATCTTTCTTAATAAATGACATTTGCTTTGATGGTTTGTTATCTAATGAAATTAAATTCTGAAATTTTAAAGCATGACTTAAATGCCAAAATACAGTTTGGGCCAACATATACGTTTATATCTTTGCGCTAATGAGTTGAATTGTTTCTTACATCAGTCCCTCGCTAGTGTACCAGTGGTGTTCCTCAGGCTCCTGCCCTTGGCAGCGTCTTTTATTATATAAGCACGGCTGAAGGGTCGCAGGTAGCTCCCAGGCCCATGCGAATTTAGAGCCTGTTTGGTTTGAGTATTTTTTATTAGAGTGGATCGAGACTTAAGCTCCATAACGGTGCCGTGGCGATTCTCCCAGACAGAGGCCCCGTCCCCCCACAGCACTGCCTGTATCAAAACACGGGCCCCTTTGAAACCTACAGCAAATCTCTCTCTCCCTCTCTCTTTCTCTGTCCTCATCCCACAATAGAAACCAAATATCTCAGAATACAGTCATTTCCTTTAGTAATAAGCTCTTTTAGCTATTTTTATGACTGCTGAACCAACTAGATCTTTATTTTCTGAATAAAATGTGGATGTGTGTCTATGCAGGGACATTCTGGGATTTGGTCTGATGTTCCCTCTTTCAAGTCTATGTCATTGTGTTATATTTAGGGAAATATTTAATTTTTATAATTTAATGTTCAGTAGTGTGTTGGTAAGATTTTGTAATGATTTCTGAAAGAAGTCTCTCGTGCTCACCAAGGCTGCATTTATTTGATTAAAAAATGCACTAAAAACTGTAACATTGTGAAATGAATAACAGATTTCCATTTGAATATTGTAACGTAACGTGCATGACAACGGAGTTGGATCCAAATGCAAGGCTTTAATAAAGAGCATAGTCAGACAGGCGTCGTAAAACAATAGCAAACAACAATATCCAAGGCAAGGCAAAAAGAGTAATCCAACAACAGGCAAAGGTCAGGGTGGGCAGCAAACAATCAAAAACCAGAAAGACAGTCCAAGGCAAAAACACAAGGCAAGGCAAGGAGACAATAAACATACAGGCTAATAATAATAATAATAATAATAATAAGTGTGTGTGAGAGAGTGCAATCTTTATTGTCATCCTAATATGAGACAGCTGTAAACTGATGATGAGATCTAATGAGTCCATGCATAGGATTATGGGAGATGGGGTCCAGGGGGAATGGCAAAGGTACAGGATGGAATGCACTCTAGCTGAGCTGGCGATTGTAACAGATATGTGTTAAAATGTCATTTATTTCTGTGATGAAAAGCTGAATTTTCAGCATCATTACTCCTGCTTTCAGTGTCACACGACCTTTCAGAAATCATGCTGAGTTGCTGCTCAAGGAACATTTCTGATTATTATCATATATATTTTTTGTATAGTGTTTTTGTGGAAACTGTTCAGATTTTTTCAGGATTCTTTGAGATAATGAGTTGTTTTGTTATGTTCTCTATGTTCTATTGTGAATAAATATTGGCTCATGTGATTTGAAAGCACTTTAGTTTAGTTTTCAGTTTATTAAAATTTAAAAAATGTCCCAACATTTCCGGAATTCAGGTTGTAAGAACTGTGAGAAAAATAGTCTAAATTGTGAGATTAATAAAAATAATTGGTAAAGTAAACGGGCTTCCATACTTCATTGTCACTTTTGATCAATTTAATGCATCTAAAAGTAAAAAAGTAAAAGTTTTCAAAAAAAAAAAAAAAAACTTACTGACCCCAATCTTTTGAACAATACTATATAAAATGAATAGCACAAACATGCAAATTATGAGGACTAATAACAGTAAACTACCACTACTAATCATTACAGCCAAAAACATTTTAGCACAGGCTCTCTCTCTACACACACACACTCACACAGTGAGCTGACACACAGGAATGTGCAAAATCATGTCTATGATTCGGGCCACAGGGGCTCACTGGCCACCCACTTCTTACATCACCATGCCATTCTCATCACACTGGCTAATGCTCTCAGCTGCCCTTCTGTGACATCATTTCCTGCCCCAGCTGGGTCTGTGTGGTGACATCAACCGACACTAGACCTCTCTGATAGCTTTGGATCAGGCTTTTATGGCAGAAATGGAGGACATGCACGATGCACAGATGAACACAGGGAAGAATGAAGTATCCAGCTGTTAGATTTAAAACATCATGGGAAAAGTTCTCTCCGCTTCTCATGTCAATGTAATTTTACAGATTCCAAACATGAAGTCTACAATACATTTCAGATTCATATCCTCAGTTCCTGTTTCTTGGGTATAGTTGTGACTGGTTAGTCTCATCTGCTGGTAGATGCTGGAACTACAACATCTGGACCCAAAAAGCCAGCTTCTCCATTCACATCTATTCAAAACCGTTTGTTTATGACTAGTAAAATAACAAATAAACTGCGTGAATTACTCACTATCATCAAAAAACTAAAATCACTAAGAGCTGTGACGTCAAAAACAACACACTCAAAATTATAAGATCATTTTAGTGCTCAGGGCACTGGTAAAATATCTATTTTGGGGATTTATATGCATACAAAAAGTACAATTCCGTTCAAAAGTTTAGTGTTTGTAAGGTTCTATACAATTTAAAACAACTGTTTTCTATTTGAATATATGTTAAAATGTGATGATGCAAAGCTGAATTTTCAGCATCATTACTCCAGTCTTCAGTGTCACATGATCTTCAGAAATCATTCTGATATGCTGATTTAATGCTCATTTCTTATTACTATCAGTGTTGAAAACAGTTGTGCTGCATAATACTTTTGTGGAAAGTATTCTTTCAGTATTCTTTGATGAACAGAAAGATGAAAAGAGCAGCATTTATGTGAAACCTATGCTTTACTACACCTTTGATCAATTTAATGCATCCTTGAGCAATTTCTTAAAAAAAAAAATCCCACTGACAGCATATGAGAAAGTTTGAATAAGGGACTGAGAGTCTGAAGTCTCCATCTTTCCTTTCAAAACAAATATTTATCTTTCATATTTGGAGTCACTTTACTTTGAGACGGCATCTATAACACATTCTCATCTCAAGCGTGTTATGCAGCTTATAGATGAACTAGCTGCCTCTTGATAGAACACAATTACCATCCAAGGCAGACAAGTCGGCCACTTCTCCCGAAGTTAGTAAACTTCTCAATTTCCTTATTGTTCCACGGCATGAAAATAACTCCCTAACAGCCATACGTTTTCATTCTCCTGCCTCTGCGGAGGACTCGAAAATGAGACTTTATGTTTCATACACGCCGCATCTCAGTGGCTTCAATAATCCTGCAAATGAAATCGATTCTCTCTCTCCCTCTCACCAATTCAGATCCCAGCTGGGTTTCCCATATGTGGCCGTAATGAGGAACGGCAAAGTCAATCCCTTATATCGGCATACCTGCTAAAGCTCAGCCTCAGCAGAACATCCAATCCTTCTGTAATTACCCATAATGCCAACAGACGCACTGTGTCAGCCCCGTATTTTTTTGAATAACGTTGTCTGTATTTCCATAAATATTGCCGCATGGATTTAATGCAGTTCATTATATGCTTCTCAGAGGTGTGCTGTGTTATTCAGAAAGAAAAGAATCCAAACAGTGCAGAAAGTAAACACGTTTGTTGCTCGTATGCGTAAATTATTTGTTTCATCTCAAATCTTAAGTGTAAATCTCAAGATACAGTCAATAATGATTTTCCCAGAATACCAACATTTCAAATTGTTAATGCTGCTCCGTTGCTTTCTGAATTGGAAAAGAAACTGATTTTCTTCACAATTATCTGCGAGGTCTGGCTCACTTTTCCCAGAAATGGCTCGTTTCATGTGTATTCTGCCGATTATGTACAACTGTTTTTTGTTTTTTTTGGCTGCTCCGGCCTCACAAATTAGATTATGCCGGCCAACCCACACTAAAGCATCTCTACAGGTTTGCATGAAAACCACTTCCTACTGATTCATGTTCTCATTTCCTGTGTTTTCAGAAAGTGCATGTGGTCAAACGCTCTGAAACATGTTTTTTTTTTTTTTTTTTTTTTATATATTGGTGTGAATTAGCTTCTGATCTTTAGTTTTTAGTGTTTTAATGCAAATATAAATTGAAATAACTTTTCTGTGCTTCTGTTAGCCAAATTATCATCTTAAAAAATAAAAAAATAAATAAATCACCTCGTTTCGCTTTCATTTACAATACATACATTTACATACCATACATATAAGATTGGTGGAAGTATTATATTTGATTAAAATAACAGTTTAAAATGTAAAAATCTACTTTGTTAAGTTTTTTACTTTTTCAGACTAGTGGAAAGAATACATCCACAACACACTTGTAAGTGTTTATTTTATTGCACTTTGTCCTTTTATGTCTCTAGATTTGAATTACAATTAGTATTTTTAAGTTTTTTTTGCATGCTCCACTTCAGTACTTACACAAAACTTTACAGTTTTATTCTATATTCTGTAGATATTTGTTTGTTCATATCAAATGCCTGATTTAAATGTCATTTTATTCCTAAAAACATACTGTCTGTTGACAGTATTTTCTGATTGATGGAGTGATAAAAAGACCTTTAACTCTAATATGTCAACAAAATGAAACAATAATTGGTTGCACTTTATTTTAAGTTGTCCTTACAGCATAATTATACATTGAAGTATTGATTAATATTAATTAATTACATGTACTTACTATATGGTTAGGGTTAGGATTAGGGTTTGGTTTAGGGTTACTTGCATGTAATTATGCATAATTAATTGTTATTATAATAGTAATTGTATGTTACCCAAGAATTTTGATTCTGGCTTCATCAAATGTTCAAATTTCTGTTCTGGAAATGTATGCAAATGAGTGCATGTTTAATAGCTCCTTTGCATATTGAAACATGACAGCTCAGAAAAATTTATGTTAAAATAATAACTCATCTATCAAATGCTGGCATCATTATTTGTTGAAAATAAAAGGTAACTATAAACCCTTTCTAGTGAAAAGTGAATAAGGTGAGGTGTGGGTTTATTTGGCAGTCAGTCACCTCAGGGGTCTCAGATGTTTGTTATCTCTGTGATCATCCTCACCAGTCATCCCGTGCCGTTCTGCCTTTGCAAAATGCCTAAACGGCCTGGATCTGGATTCTGTGCAGAGAGGAAAAATCAATTATTCTACCCCCTGTACATTTCACAGTGCATTTTTAACATGATGGGGTGAATTAAAGACCACTCTATATGCATTTCCCACGATGACCGGCACACTAACTGCCGCTTTTTCCCTTTCTAGCGCTAAAGACACTGCTAATGTGCTTCTTGGTGACAGGGTGAACATTCCCTGTCCACTGCAGCCGGCGTCCTGACAGCCAGCATGTGACAGCCCTAATGGAAGCTGATTACCGGGAGGCATCTATTAATTTACCCCTAATCACAACAAAGAGAGAGGCAGCACTTAACAGCTGTGAAATGGCAGCCGCTGTTCGGAAATGAAGCCCGGGGAAAAGGCCGAGGACGCTGGTGCCGTTATTACCTGCCGCTATTGTGCTGATCGTCAACCCGGCTTAGCCGTCGGTAACTCTATAGGCTACATTTGCCATCCACTTTACCTGGGATCTCTCAGTAAGCGGTGGGAAAAAAAGAACATAAAGGCGATTGGTTTGCACGCGGAGTGCCAGAGAGATTGTGATCCAGGTGAGAAGCTGACAGTAACAGGTTTAAGCTCTCCAGCTTTATTTGTGGAGGAGAAGGGATTGCCGCTCTGACCCGAGTGCGAGTGGTCGACTTACTATCCATTTTGTTAGAGAACAAAGTGTCCGGATGACCTTTGCCTAGCGAGGATGAGGAGAAGAAAATACTGTTAACAAGCATATGCCAAGCCTTCTCTACACATGGTTTTTATATGAGTTTCACAAAAACAGCACCAGATTGAACCAGCTTAAAGTGACAGTTCACCAACAATATATATATATAAATAGGCTATATATACACATTTACTCACCCTCATGCTGTAGAGAGAAGTTTTGTTGCTCTTTTTCATACCACAGATGCATACAATGATGCAAGCTTCTAAATGAACAACAAGGCACAATAAAGTGTCATCATTACAGTATTGCATATGATTCGTCCACTATATTCCAAGTCTTCTGTTCATATAATAGCTTTGTGTAATGAAACAGACTAGAGTTTAAATCATTAGTCACTAAAAATTTTCCCCTCTGATGCAGCTCACAAATATCATTGGCGTACACGTACATTATGCAGTCAAGATGCATTGCACCAGGATTTCAATTTCAATTTTACATGTGTGCTTTTGGAAGACACTTTTATCCAAAGCAAATTAAATTGCATTTAAGGTATATGTTTCTTCCATCAGTTCTTACATTTGCTGGGAATCAAACCAATGCTAGCACCATACAATTGTACAATTATTGATTATTTGTAGTATTATTAGTAGTATATTAACAACATCTTCATTTGTGGATGTACCTTTTCTTTAAATTCCTGTTTTTGATGAACAACACTGTTCTGCTATTGTTTAAGCGAGTTATTGTTGCATGTAGACCAGCTTGACCTGTGCAGGCATGATGGGTGATCAGCAAAAACAGCCTGCAAGTTCCACAACATAACTTATATATAATATTACGTTATTTACATTGCTGGGTAGTAACTGATTACATGTAATCATAATCAGATTCCAAAAATTAAGTACTTGTAATTAGATTAGATTTTAAAGGGATAGTTCACCAAAAAATGAAAATTCTGTCATTAATTACTCATAAACCATATGACCATCGTTCGTCTTTTGAACACAAATTAAGATATTTTTGATGAAATCTGAGAGCTCTCCGACCCTCCATAGACAGCAAGGGTCCTACCACGTTCAAGGCCCAGAAAGGTAGTAAGGACATCGTTAAAATAGTCCATTAATGGTTCAACTTTAATTTTATGAAGCTACTAGAATACATTTTGCGTGAAAAGAAAAGATAAATAACAACTTTATTTAACAATTTCTTCCCTTCCATGTCAGTCTCCGGCACGCGTTCATGAGAGTTCCACGACGCAGGCATGTGGTGCTGCTGCTGTAGAACCCAGATGCACTGCGCCTTGTTTACAAGCAGAAGAAGATGCACACTGTACATAAAATAGTTTTTGTAAACGTCTTAAGATTTTGACAGAGAGGATGATTTGCAGATTTTAGTAGTAGTTGCGTTGCTGTCTATACAGGGTCAGAAAGCTCTCGGATTTCATGAAAATATCTTAATATCTTGTGTTCAAAGATCTTATGGGTTTGGAACGACATGAGGGTGAGTAATTAATGACAGAATGCTCATTTCTGGGTGAACTATCCCTTTAAAATGCTCACAATCAGATTACAGTTACTTTTTTATAGATTCCATGATTAGATATTAATTACACAACAACAGTAAATTATTCATAATTTGATTTGCTTTAATTATTTTTTCTCTCTTAAATTTTCCTTTCTAAAATTTTATTGCTTTTATAAATTTGTAAAATCTTCCAGGTATTCTTTAACTCACAACCCCTCTGTAGTTTATTCCTGAACCCCTTTTTGGGAGCCCTGGCGTAATATAACGTTTAATTCATGATGTTGATAACAAAGAATGGAAAATATTTTAGGTAATATTTTAGGTAAAAGTAATCAAAATGTAATCAAAAAGTAGTCAGAATAAATCGCCAAAAGAGTAATCCAATAGTTATGTCACAAACAATAATTTCTGTTAAGTAATTTGTAATCAGTGATGGACTACAATTTAAGTAATCTACTAATTAGTCAACTTTTTTTTGTGAACAATTATTATTTTATTTTTTTTAAAGGCAAACTCAAAAAAAATAAAAAAAATAAAATAACATACAGCGATACAAAAACCACAGATCAGAAAGATGAAACAAAACAACAACAAAAAAAACAAACCATGCATCAAGTGCACCCCGTGGACATACATAAATTTTATTGTCAGTCGCATCAAAAGAGACCACCTCGTAATATTTATTATGGCATCTATGAACATCATCCTTCCACAAATGAGCTTTCTGGATCAAAGCAATGTCAACCTTTTTTTTGTTGCAGTAGTTTAAAAAACTTGTACGTTTATGGGGGCCATTTAAACCATTGACATTACAACTTATTATATTAATTTCAATCATTCCTATCAAACAAATAAGTGAACTGAACAAATGAGAGAAAGTTATACCACTGCAATTGAATTAACTCACGTCTGCCTTTAAAAATCCATTAACATATATATATAAAAAAACATCCCATAAAACTTTTAGAGACTGGGGTAAAAACCCCAGGCTACCGCCCTCCCCTGTCTTAATCAGTGACAGTAACATGACAGCCAGTACCATTCATTAGAACACCGCTATTAGCCCTATTATAAAAGAACAGAATAACTTTGAATTCACACGAGTGATAAAGTGGGGTCAACATCGCACCGTCACCCGCTTTCACAGAACCGCGGCGTCTTGCTTCATTAAGAATCAAATTCCTGTCGTTGTAGTGTAACAGTTTGAAGAGAAACAAGTGATCTGGAGTGATCTGTTGAAGCTCTGGAGTAAACTTGATGTGCGCATTCGATTTAGATATCTCTGCCCGCAAGTGATGGGATCCAGATCGGCAGTGACCGTTTCAGAAAGAGGATCGGGTCATCCTTCTCGGCCCCTTCAAGTAGTTCCAACAGGCGGAGATTACTGAGTCTGCTGCGGTCTTGTAAATCAGTCACCTGCTGCTCGAGGGCATCCAGACGCAGTGTGTTCACCGATCTCTTTTTTCTACTCTCTCTGTTCCCAGATTAAAAAGTCAATTTTAGAGCATATATTCTGGATTGTAGTCATGTGAGAGGCGAATTTGGTGTGCATTGCTGCTAATTCAGCCTTCAGAATGTCATCAAATCGCTTTATAGTGATCGCCATGTTGTCTTCAATGTCGGCTTGGCCTGCTGCGGCTGTTGGTTTTGTTTTCTTCTTACTTGGCGAGGATGATGGTGAAAGATAAGTGAGTTTCCAACTGTGTGACATTTCCAGACCAACGACAGATGAAAAAACTACCCCAAATGTAAAAAAAGAAGACAAACAACAGTAAAAGACGGTAATATACACGGAGCCCAGCTAATGTGCGACTTGGCTAATGAAAGCGTCACGTGATCCCCTAATTAGTCAACATATTTAATGTGAATAGTCTCCTGAAGGTCTTTTATGTGTTGCTAAAAAACAAAAACAAAACAAAAAATCCCTTAAAAGAACAAAGCAAAAAAAAATCTAATTTCAATTTAATTTTCTTAATTTGGAGTGAAAATAAATTGTGTTTGTTTGTTTTTTTTTTTTTACAAAACCCACGCCATTGGCTAAAATATGAATTATACTGTACATCAATTCTTGCATTTTATTGTGGTGACTAAGCAATCAGACTTACGATTTTCAACTGCCAAACGATAAAAACATACACTAAACAGTGAACCTCCGCAGGACCTGCATGAAAGAACTGAAGAACATCAAGCCAAGTTTGAGGTTATTGGCATGGTGCGACGTGTGTTGTGCCAATGTCGCCTGTACTCCAGCCCTTCCCTAAAGGACTCTCACACAATTACGGATCACAGGACATCTCTGCCGCTGTGTTCGTCGCTGTTAGAGTGGCTAATAGGTTTTATGGGGCCTTTGGGAGCCCCCTTGTGCCAGCTATTGTGGAAGTCATGAGTTATATGATCTTACAATTATAAATATACACAAGGCGGATTTCCCTTTCTCCTAATTATCTTCCTATTGTGTGCCGCTTGGCCAAGGAGGGGCACTGATGCCATAAGCTGGAGAAAGAGACAGAGAGAGAGAGAGAGAGAGAGACATCCATAGCCAGATTTGGCTAGTTGGCAGCGGTTTCCAGCCAAAGCACAGTTACCTTTTATTACAGTCATAATTAGAAACTCATGCTGCCAGCATCATGAAAAGAGGCTTTTGAAGTCATGCACTCACAGGGTGTCGGGTGGAACCAACCGGAGGCCCAGAAAGTGTTTAATTAACGGAGGAAGGCAGAGCTCTGGGCTGCCGTAATATGACAAACAAGCCAGAACATTCGGTTTGGCGTCATACGAATTAATCAGTCAAACAGCGGTGGACATGTTGGGCTTACAGACGTTTGATTCATTCCTGGGGACTGATGAGGTCCGTGATTAAATTAGGGAGCTCTTAAGCAGCACGTCTGAGGGGGGCAACAGAGAGGTTTTTGAAAGAGTTCAATGCAGGCTGACAGGCAGATCGTCTGGAGGGGCTCAGACCCGCACTAATTACCTAATTACTGACACACACACAACAGCTGCATCGGCTTGACCACACACACGTGTGCATGAAGGTAAACGCAGAGGTGTTGCCGATCTGTATTTGAATCTCGCCTAGTCGTACATTTAAAGGGATAGTTCACACAAAAATTTAAATTCTGTCAACATTTACTCATCCTCAAGTTGTTCCAAAACTGTATGAATTTCTGTCTTCAGTTGAACAGAAAAGAAGATATTTTATGTGGAGTGTCTATTTAGATTAAGAGCAAATAGCCCATCTTGTTGGCAGAGGCTATTTACACTAACTCCACCCAACAGCGTGTGATTTGGCTTTGACGCAATCGACCCGAGTTCGAATCTGCCTTTTACCGAACTTTTTGTTCTCCTTTTTCACATCTCATATCACATTGAAAAGGCATTTATTTTCCATAAAAATGAAGGGAATAATAGAAAAGTTGAAAAGAAAATATCAGGAGGGTTAGGGTATAGGTGTAGGGAGGGATTTATTGTCCCAATAAGGTGGCATCCATTTACAAATTTGAATTACAATTATAATCTGCATACTGTTTTATAATGTACTAATGTACTAAAGGTGCAGATACTTGCCACTATTTGTAATAAGTAGTTTAAATAGCAGAAAATCCTGCTATTTTAAAGGGATAGTTCGCCCAAAAATGTAAATTTGATGTTTATCTGCTTACCCCAAGGGCATCCAAGATGTAGGTGACTTTGTTTCTTCAGTAGAACACAAACAAAGATTTTTAACTCATACCGTTGCAGTTTGTCAGTCATATAAAAAAAAAAACAAGAAAAAAACATACACAGACAAAACCAAATTAAACTCTGCGGCTCGTGGCGATACATTGAGGTCTAAAGACACGAAACGATTGGTCTGTGCAAGAAACTGAACAGTATTTATATAATTTTTTACCTCTGATCCACCGCACTGTCCAACTGTCCTGAACATGTTCACAACATCCGGCGACACGGTGTCAGACCTCTGTTGTGTGTGTCTTGTGTTTCCACGTGCTCCCTGTGTTTCCGTGCCCATATTTGGTTTGTTTACTGTCCTCGTTTAATGTAATTAGTAGTTTATTCTGTTTCAGGTGTGTTTCGTTAAATATCCTGGTATTTAAGTCCTGTCTGTGTTGTGAGATGTCGTCTGGTCTACTCGTTACTCCCTGGTGTTTGATGTCTGCCTTGCCTTGTCCTGCCCTGCCCTGCTCTGCTCTGTCTTCATTAAAGAAGGTTATTATTTGAGTTACGTCCTCGTATGCGTGTTCCTTGTTCCTCCCTGCTGTGTGCACCGTGACACACGGATGGCCATCTTAAAAATTATTCTCGTAGCTTCATAACATTACGGTTGAACCAATGATGTCACATGGACTATTTTAATAATGTTCTTACTAGGCTATACCGTTAGGTCTTTAACGTGCTAGTTGTGTTGCTGTCTATACAGGGTCAGAAAGCTCTCAGATTACATCAAAAATATCTTAATTTGTGTTCCAAAGATGAGCTGAGGTGGAATGACGTGAGGGTGAGTAATTAATGAAAGAATAAAATTTTTTGGGTGAACTATCGCTTTAATGGACACTAAATCCACACTCATAATGCTTTGGAGCAGTATGCGAGGCTAAGCGTATCCCATCATGCATCATGTTCTGGAAATAAATTGTGAGATTTTTGCAGATTCTCGCAGAGAAAACCTAGCCAGTGCAAGTTAAATATTAATAATAATTAGATATAACATATAATTTGGTCATTTTTTATGTGAATTTGGGTTAATTTAATGCAATCTGTGATCACGTCCAGTTGCTGACACTCACATAAGCATGCAATGGCTTTCGTATGAGTGCTACTTTTTCCGATTTCCCTTTCACTTTCGAACATGTTCAGCAAGGAGGGGAGAGGATGGAAAGGGATGCCCCCCCTTGACACCAGCCCTGGAACAATGTAGAATGATCTTTTGTGTGTAAATTCACTTTTTTCTTGGTTTTATTTTGATTAACATGACACAATGCACTATAGCATTAATTTAACATGAAAAGAGTTTATAACCCTGTTAAAGCACGGGATGAAATACAGTGAGTGAGTCTGGTAAATCGGGAATTAGCTGCCATCATCAAAGTTCGTGCAGAAAGTTCAAGAGGTCTTAAATTTGGGTATGGAAAGACCAGAATTGCGAAATAACTTAATGTGACTATTAAATTTCAAAAGGCTATGATTTCATTAAATAAACATGAGCTCTGTATCTGGTGCTGGCTGCTTTGTGGACTGCCGTTACCAGGGAAACAGTTATATTTCTGCTGTTCTGAAAGCGCCACCTGCTGGCAGAGAATGAATGCGCATTTTCAGTAAGCCTGTTGTTTTTTTCCAGACCAATGCGAAAATCGACCCATATTTTCACTTGCAAACACACATAGCTGTAAATGTGAACTGGTGGATCGATAAGAAGATAATGTATTATAAAAAATCTATATCTATTTTTAAATCTGTTTTAATTAATGTAATAATTTATTGATAATAATTGTATAAATTAGTATAATAATACTTTTGATTCATCCATTTACTTAAAAATGGTGTAAAGTTTGAAATGTATCATTTTGTAAAACTTTTTTTTTTTTGTGAAAACATGAATCTGAACTGTAAATCATGCTTTTTGCAGTCATTTTACAGTTTAATATGTTACTATAGACATTGCCCTACCCCACTCATATGGCATTAATTTTATTTGTGCAGGTCTTAAAAAAGGTTTTAAAAAGTCTTTTAAGCTCATTCAATTTGGGCTCAAAAATCCTGAAGAAACTCTGAGTAAACCAATTTGAATCTTGAATAACCTTATTATTTTTAACTAAAAGTATTAAAAGCTTTTTAGTTGCAGATAAAATTAAATAAAGCTAAAATTAAATAAAGCTAAAATAAAATATAAATATTACATGAAAACTAAAGCAAACGTTGCCTTTGCAACTAACTAAAATAAGTTTAAGTTAAAACACTAAAATTACTAACGGGAAATAAATAAAACCTAAAACTGGATATATATATATATATATATATATATATATATATATATATATATATATATATATTTTTTTTTTTAAACAAAACAAAATGACAAAAAAAAAAAAAAAAATTAAAATGAAAACTGAAAATAAAAATATTAATAAAAACTACAATAGTATAATGTATATAAATCACTCTAAAATAACACTTTGACTAACAATGTAATTCTGACCCCCCCAAAAATATCCTGAATTATCTGAAGAGATCCCTTGGGAAACTGTCCTCCTACAAATCACTGACCCCGATGTAAATGCAAGTAATATGTTTCGTTACCCAACATAAATCAATAAATGAGAAAAGTGATCTTGGTTTAAATATTAGCTGCTCTCAGTCCAAAGGCCAATTTCATTATTCAGCTCATTTACATTAATTATGCCTGCTACATTCAGCATTGAGCTCAATTATGATTCTAAACATCATTGCTGTCATTTTGGAATAATTTTACCAGACCGTATCTAATTTTGTAACATCAGGGATCAGTATTGACCAAAAATAAAATTACAACCCTTAACAATATGGAATGTGTCAATAGTTTTACTGTATTTTTAATGAAGCAATGGATGATTTGTGAATATGTCGTAATAAGAAAGTATATGATAACATTAAATATCAATAATAACCAAATCCTTAAATATTAATCAAAATATTAAATAAATACCTTAAATATATGCAAATGATTTAAGCTGCCTTCAAGCTGAGAATATATTCACAATATAAATATTCATTTAAATATGACATAATAATGGACTTAAACGTTTGGTGTGATAAATCTTGTGTACACACTATCTATTTACAATACCACTCTTGCAAATCTGCATACAAACACTCTTTTGCCATCTATAATTGAACTCTGCCGAACTGAAATAATAAATAATGTGAGGATTTTTGCAGTTCGAGGGCCTTTAGCAGCCTTCACACACACAAACCACACACGCTCACAAACCCACACACACACACACACATACACCTTTGCATGACGCTTCAAGCTCACTTGAGCGTCCAATAAGCCACTTAAGCCTGGTTTCCATGGCAACCTCACACAGGCTTTTAACAGGCTGTTGCTTCACCATCCGTGTCTACTGTATTAATGAGATAATTACACGAGCATACATCCTGACTGCTGTTTAGAAACACTGGATAACGATGCCTATTTACATAAGTTAATTACGACAAACTGAGAAGTCAATGCCTCAGTTTGTTTGTGCCTTTGTAAAGCGCTCAACCTGAGCGAAGACGAGGAGCCTGAATACTGAATAGCTGTTGCATTTAATGCAGCTCTGATAAAGAAGTGTGAAGCATCTAAATGGGAATTTTTTTTAGAATTATAAAATGATGAGTTCCATTTCTAAACTCTGATTGAATAAGGCATGTTTGAAAATGTTTTATAATAGCCAATCAGTCATCATGACATTATTCACAATAAAACACAAAAACATCCCGTAGAATAGACAAAAGTTTGGAATCATTTCAATTTTTTTAATGTTTTTGAAAGTTGTTAAATGTGAATATTGTTAAATGTTACTACAATAATTTAAAATAACTGTTTTCTATTTTAATATATTTTAAAATACATTTTATTCCTGTGATCAAAGTGGGATTTTCAACATCGTTACTCCTGTCTTCAGTCACATGATCCTTCAGAAATCATTCTGATTTGCTGCTCAAAAACATTTTATTATTATTATTATTATTATTATTGTTGAAAACTGTTATTCTTCTTAATATTTGTGTGGAAACTGTGATACATTAGGTTAATAAATGCTAATTAACTAAGAAATTAACAAGAAAGCATTAAATTGAACAAAAGTGACAGTAAGGACATTTATGATGTTATGAAAGATTTCAAATAAATGCTTTTTTATACATTTTTAAACGATTGCTCTTTTCAAAAAATCCTGAGAAATACATCAGCTTTGTCATCACAAAAAATAAATAGCATTTTAATATATATTAAAATAAAAAACACTTACTGTAATAATAATTATGACTAGTAATTTGAATAGCCTATGTAACAATTTTAAATAATATTATATAACATTGTTTAATAATAATATTGCAATAATGATCAAATAAATGCAGCCATAGCAAAAATAAACAAACAAATAAATAAAAATAAAAACGCCAGAATATCACATAGAATGAAACAATTATTTTACCAAGCAAAAAACCCTAGGAACCACATGCAAAGAGCTAAAGTCATGCCGTTCCGTTACTGAAATTCTTAAATGGATTTATGAAACGCTGGTGTTTATCATTCAAAATCATTTCTTGCATGAGCTCATTATTGCTTTATTAGAATAATTTTATTTTTTATTTTTTTTATTATACATTCTTTACCATAGAGTCTATCTACTATATCTTCTATACCTTTTATATCAGATAAACAGAAACAGACACCTACAGAGCAGGGCTTGGCCAGGGGGTCGAGGAACCTTCCCATGATGCCCCCATGCTGTGCACCCAAGCACTGCATCCACAGCGGTGAGAGACGCTCCCCTGCTAAGTTTGAAAAGACCAATTTTCAGCTAATATGGAGGTCGTGACAGTGGCATAAAGGGCCTGGTAGGACATTATAGCGGCGGAATTGTAAATATTGGTTAGAGACAGACACAAATGGAGGGGCAGGCTGTGGGAAATTTCCATACAGCGTGCTGCGGCACCACTGGTGGCTCACTGCGGCGGAATAGATTTTCCATTCTACTGTGTCACATTAGATTTTCGGAGGTGCTGGGTGGCAGGTACATATCATTAGTAACACTTTAGCGTGGTAATGAACCTTTTTATTTATCCTCCACTTTCCTCATGAATGCATAAGGAGTCTCTCTGCAGCTCCCCCCCGGAGAGAGAGCGACAGAGAGAGACAGACAGCACTCATGGACTTCTGAATGACTGTTCATAGTGACCAAGGGACACTGAATACTGCAGTAGATGTTAACTGATGGACTGGAGTGGTGTGGATTACTTGTGGATTATTGTGATCTTTTTATCAGCTGATTGGTCTCTCATTCTGACGGCACCCATTCACTGCAAGTGATGTAATGCTGCATTTCTCCAAATCTGATCTGATGAAGCAACTAACTCATCTACATCTTGGATGGCCTGAGGGGGAGAACATTTTTCATAGAAGAACCACTTTTGGTTCCACAAAGAACCTTCCAGTGAATAATTCCTAAAATAACCTATACTATATATAGGCTACTAGAAAGAACCTGGAAAGTTTCCATGAATGTTTAATGTTCTACATGGAACCATATATGCCAATAAAGATCGTTTATTTTTAAGAGTGTAGGGTCATTTTTGATTTCTGATTTTTGTTTTGATGTGGACTTAAGAGCTGCTTGGTAAACTATAATTTAAAGTTAACAACCACTTCAGCAATTTCACAAGCTTCAGATCCAGTAGAAATACCCCCAAAACAACCCAGCCACAAGCAATCAACTGACCTCATTGTTGTGGGCAGATCACGAGCTAAATGCCCCCTGACAGCACTCAGTAGGGCTGATGACCCCCTCTGTGTGGCTTTAAACGTGTGAATAGATCCCCTGCCTCAGCATCTCTAGAGAATCAGGCATATCACAGCCGGTACATGAGAGTCTGTATGCCAACAACTCCACCTCACCATTTACACACACACACACACACACACACACACACACACACAGACACACACACACACACACACACACACAGACACAGACACAGACACACACACACACACACACACACACACAGACACACACACACACACACACACAGACACAGACACACACACACACACACGTGCACAATATTTTACAAATTAAAATTAGAAATAAAAATGTATATAATAATAAACATGAAATCATATTTACTTGAATGTATTTTTAATTTGTCTAAGTCAGGGGATCGTATATATCATTTGCACCATTTTTTTGGTTTTTTTTGGCTGATGAGGTTAAAGATCTAACCTGGTAATTAAAAGATTAACGGTTTAGTTCTCATAAAAAGTAAACCACAAATTATCACTAATGTTCCCATGAGTATTTGAACAATGGCAAGAAAATCGGTGGGAATGACTGCATTTAATCAATTTTGGATTAAAAGTTTATATCCAAATGAATTAAAAAATTTGGATATATAGGCCTATTTTTAAAAATGTGATCATCAAAGTGATTCTGTGCATATTTATCAAGCACATGAAACATTTAAATGAAGTAAACTAACTAACACCACACAACAGCATAGAATTCTAATGTCCATTGTTGATAGTAACTGTTTAGCCTGATGAGTACTAAGTTGTTTTCCCTCCAAATTGGTCACTTCCTGAATGATGATGTAAAATTTTATATCTATTTAAATAAAAGGTTTTGTCTGAAACATGTAAAATCTTGTTTATGCCTCACAGAATATACAAATAAAAAAGGTAACCGCACCTTTTTTATCTCACGTTTCTGACTTTTTTTTTTTCTTTTTTTTTTTTTTAATTCATTTTTTTTTCACCAATAAAAAAGAAGTACTAAGTGACTTTTTATCTTACATTTACAACTTTTTTCCTCACAATTGCGAGTTTATATAGTTTAAAAAAGTCAGAATTGATAGAAAAAAAGTGGCAACTACCTTTTATTTTCAATTTTTTATTTTTCACTTTAAATTTTTTTTTTTTTCTATTTCATGGTGGAGACATCCTTCCATTTCTGATTTTTGTTAAAAGTGGGGAAATACAGTATGAAAATACACCTGAAATATTTCTTATTAAATTGTAAGTTTTTCATGTTTCAAGTAAGAAGAGCACCCAGTGACATGAAAATCACAACATTCACAACTCTATGTTCACTTAATATTATGATAACAGAAAAAATTATTTCCATCTTTAAAAAAATGGTTTATAAAGCACATATTTACATTTACGCATCTATCCAAAGTGACTTACATTGCATTCAAGTCGTGTCGAGATTTTCTCATGAACACGCATCAAAGTCTGACATGGAAGAGAAGAAATTGTTGAATAAAGTTTTTTTTTTTTTTTGGTCACAAAAAGTATTCCCATAGCTTCATAGAATGACGGTTGAACCACTGATGTCACATGGACTATTTTATCTACCTTCTGGGTCTAGTTACATTGCTGTCTATGCAGGGTCAGAAAGCTCTCGGATTTTATCAAAAATATCCTAATTTGTGTTCTGAAGATGAACGAAGGCCTTAAAGGTTTGGAATGACATGAGGGTGAGTAATTAATGACAGACTTTCCATTCTATCCCTTTTCAGCAGTAAAGCTGTTTTTCACCATGTTGAGGTTTGTTCCCCTGCTGTGGCTCTCAAAGGCCCATCAGTTGCTCTCTCCTGTCCTGATGTTAGCCTCATGGAGGTCAGCACCCCTCGCCCCTCCATCCTCAGCTCTGAGTGCACTGGAGCGGCTCGGACTGCACTTCTCCGCCCGGTCAGGGTCTCCCGGTCACCCCGGCGTCCTGCCTGTTCATTTCCCTTTCATCTTCAGTGTGAAATTGTTGCCAGTGCAGCACTGACCCCGGGCATTAACAGGTCAGCTATTGAAATCTGATGTGCACCTCTGGATGACAGAATCTCCTTCACGAGGAGAAGAGAAAAGAGGAGGGAGGGAGCAGATCAGGATTTAATGGGACTGCTGTCCACATCACTGTCAGAGCTTTAGTCGATTTTGTCCAAGCATGTGATAAGGAAGAGGGGGAGAGGAGATAGAAACAGCTCCTGGGGATTCACCAACTCAGCAGTGAAGCAATTTTTTTTATTTTATTTTTTTATATAGCAAATAAAAATACAGACTCAATAAATACAAAAGCTCTAAAGATAAATTCACCCAAAAAAAGAAAAAATCTGATCATACGCTGGATTTTTTTTTTCAAAGCAGAGGAACACAAAATTAAATACTGGCCAGAATATTTAGCCACAGCTATGAAATCAAATTTGTATTTCTGTATTGTTAAACTTGTTGTGATTATTTATAAGACATGAAAATTAAAGGGTTATGATATATGGCTGGTTAGTAAGACCTAGTTAGTACCTACTGGTAGATTCTTGTAACTACATCATCTGGCTGCAAAAGGCTATTCAAAAATATCTGTGCATTCTGACAAAACAATATATTTTTTGTATGTAATATTTCAATTACTATCATATTTCATTATATTTCAACCAATGTCAGTGGTTTATTTTTATTTTATTCCATGTCTGCTGCAAGGAGTTTTGTTGGAATTTAGGTAGGAGCTTCTGCATTGATTTACAACTTAAATTTAAGTCTGATTCTAGCACAGAGCTATTGCATGGCTTTAAATGGCTTGTTATGAGTTATGCTTTAATTCTATGGAAAAGAGCAGCATGAACATTTGCCTAACATCTACTTTTGTTTTCCATGAAAGAATTAAAGCCATATGGGTTTGAAACGACTGCAGTGTGTGATGAGGGATGACAGACATGTTTTGGATGAACTATTCCTATAAACCAGGATGATGATGTTCTCCATCCACCCTGTTTTCTGTGAATGTGCGAGACTTCCGATTCATTAGCTGCTACCGGAAGCCTCGCACTTTCAAGTGGCTGTGTCCACTTTTACTACGTTAAAAATAAGGTGGATATGACTTCATAAAACAACTTTTTTTTATTTATAACATATTGTGTTCATTCTGAAAGAAGAAAAATGAACCAAAGATGCAAAAATGATAAAATAAACATTAATCATACATGCTAACAAATAAAAGAAAAATGAGAGAAAGAAAACGAGGCAGAAAGAAAGATATTGTGATTTTGGCCCTGTTACTCTATCTGCCTCGAGCGCACAGAAACGTATCTGCCATCATCTGAAAGAAGCTCTAAAGTTCAAAACCCAGAGAAAAGTCTGGCTCTCCTCCACAATTATTTATTTTCCAAAGGCTGTCCCTAATCACAAATAAATAAGTGCTCAGACAGAAACGTTAAGAGAGAATGAGATATCGGGAGGAGAGAGTGTCTATCATAGCGGCAGATAACTGCTAGATATGATTGCCTTGATAAGAAACCATAATTTGGCTTTTAGAGATACCCACAGGGGTTCCAGAGACGATTCAGTGTTTGTGTGTACGCCTTCCTCCACTTCTACACATTTTATCTTCCCCGTTGAAGAGCTTTTTATCTCTGATGATTTTCTCCTCTTTTTTTTTTCTCCGCCAGAAGGTAAGATCACATACCTACAGAAGCCAAGAGTGGCATGTTTTAAAGCGATGGACAAAATACAAATATTTGAAAATGTATTTCATGGCAATTATGTCAAGTTTCATGGCCCTGGCGCTGCACTGAGCCACAGCCTGGATGCCTTAATTTGTATAGAAATTGTAATCATTTGTTCATTTCAAGGTGAAAATTGCATTTTTTAATTTAAATTGTATCCTGCGTGATAGGCTATTATCTAGAAAAATTGTCTCTGTGTATTGCGCTCTATGCCCAGGCGTTACAGCTGTTAGCAGCCCTCTTACGTTCAGAAAAGGCTTATGTTTGAATCCCGAACAAAACCCTGGTTTGTTCTACCGTACGGGCCTCCTCTGTCTGAGCTCATTTGCATTTTAGTCATTAATATTAATTAGTTTGCGAGCCAAGCCAGCGCTGATGTTTATATGTAAATCGAACCTGGCTTCACAGCGGCCTTATCGCGGCGAACCATCTTTCAGATTCCCAACTTCAGTGGCTCTTTATTCTGGTGCTAACCGCTTATCTACAGAGGAGAGAGGTGTGTGAGTGCGTGTGAAGAACAGAATGGGAAAAATAAACAATTCCGACGTGCATATGCCAACTCGAGGTGAGAAACACGCGAAGTGGAGAACTACTTCAAGCTCTGCTTTAGAAGTTGAAGATGCACTCGACTTCAACGAGGGGAAGAAGTAAGACAGCGGCTGGTCTCCCGAAGACTTATCCTGCGATGACAATGACACACTGAAAACGAATCGACTTGAAATATCTTAATTCGACTTGCTTTTGCAAATTTAAGGCCTCACATTAAAAAAGCAATATTGGAAGATGTTCTTTAGGAGATCTCCCGCTGCCAAAGATGAGACTGAAATCCCAGCTTACAGAGGCCTCTGTCTGTGCAAAGCCGGAGTCAAAGTAGGCCGTCAGACGGGCCGCGGCGCAGGTACATTATGTATCATGGAATAATTACGGGATTTAGAGAATTACGGGTCTCCGTAAGGGCTTTCACTGTGACAGCCATGACAGTCAGAAACAGCGCAGCTCTCTTAAGACACATAAGCTTCAGAGAAGAACACCTCCAGTGTAATCTGCCAGGATCAGGTCCTCTGTGCCTCTTTAAACCCTCATTTTCTTACATATATATGTAGATATAAAGAGACACGCACGGCCAAGATGGTGTTCACGTGAAATCATGCTGATTTATTGTTTTGTTTTCACCCTATAGGGAACGATCACAAATGAGATCTCTTTGGTATGGCATAACTGCTTCACATAAACAGCGAGCATGTATGGAGAGTTTCAGAAAAGATCTCAAGCTGTGCTCAGATTTGTCAAGATGAAGGCTAAAAATATTGCCCTGATTGTACTCAACTAATCTGTCACCGATTCAAAGCACTGCACAAAGAGAACGTTGATCAAGCTCCAATAAACGTAATATGTCAAATACGTAGAAAGAAGTAGCTATCATAGACTATAATAGCTATACATGTTATTCTAAATAAACAAATGAAGCAAATTATGACAGTCACAAATCACTAACACCAGCACAAAAAAGGTACCACCCAAGACTGCTTTTGTACCTTTTTTTTTCTAAGCGTAGCCAACAGTAACATACTTTTTTGGTCAGTTTTATTTTATTGGAGATCTCCAAGTTTCCTTAAGATGTCCGAGCAATGAAATTTAGTAAAGTCTGTAATCAAACTTCTGTGAAAGAGATTTTACTTTTATCTAAGACAAAATTACTCAATTGAAACATGAAGTCTATGAGCCAAGAGTAAACTTTGAAATATTTAGCTGTTGTTGGTTATATTTAGCTGGTTCTTTTTTTCTGTGGAGTATCTTGACGTCTCAAAGTGGGTCAATAATGGCTATCATTAAACTGTCCTTCGCTCTGTTTGTTGGCTCTCGCTGGGCCAGGTCCATCAACCTCCTCATTCTCCATGCCTGTCCGGTCCTGCTTCCTCACCACTAGCGCTCTTAAATGAGATCGGAATCTATCAGCCCTCCTCTCGCGTGGCCAGCTCAGTCTATGCAGATGCCTCTCGCCGTGAGGCCTGCCTCCTGGGAGATAGGAGTCCACCGGCATCGTCCTCTCCGCGGCTCAAGAGTTTCATTTCCATCCCTGTGATCTAAACAAGCCCATTACCGGCAGGACACAAGCCGGGCCCCTGGAGAAAGCTCGCGGCTAAGCCACCGTGGCTCATAGCCACCTTCAATGGCCATACGTCTGGTGTAGGGACCACATATACGGCCCGGCACTTTATCAGAAGCTCTCCAGAGAAGCGAGGGGAATTGGCTCTTGTGGGTCTCATCGAATCCTCCTCCTGTAGTCAATCAATTACGGGATCAAAAGGCAAGAGAGGAGAGTGTAACAAAGACGAGGACACACGGTTGACTGGGCGGTACCTCGTGGAGGGAGAGAGCTGACGAAAGAGCAGGGAAGGAGGTGGAGGCCGAGGATCGGACAGCCAGAACATGTGCTTTAGCTTAATCCAGAAGAGACTTGAAACATCTCACACATGCCTCAGAGAGAGGTTGACGACGAAAACACAAAGCATATAGGATAAAGAGCACATTGTGAAATATAAAGAACTTAGCGTAATCATCTAAGGCTTTCAAGAGGATAAAATATCAGCTCACCCTATAGATTTATGCTCTGCAAAGCCAAATGAATCACACGTTCTATAAAGGTACTTCAGAGATATGGTAATCCATATGATTTCTGCAGCTACAAATATACCAGGAATATGATTTTACAACAAGGATAAAAAAAAAAATTAGAAAAAAGATTAAAATTGTTGGTTGCTGAGAGCATGAAACTCTTGAAAGTTGCCTTATGTCTCATGTCAAGTCATCATTACTGCATAGTATACCTTTGTTTTCTTAATGTTTTATTTTATGGACATTTTGGTTTGTGCCCACATGCATGAGTGAGAGCAAAGTATTATATAATCAAGAATCTGTACTTGCTGACTTAGTAAATGGTCACAGAGAACAACTAGGCATCACACACAAACAGACTTTTCAAGTATTAAATATTTGAACAGAGAATATTGATTTGAGTTGTAATATTTCATTAGCCAACCAAACACAAAGCTTCCACAAAAAAAAAAAAAAAATGTTCCCAGAAGGCGAATAGCGCCGACTCCGGTTACCCGGATGAGCCTGTGTCATTAGTTTTTACTGGTTATTATCGGGGAATAACATACCTCGGAATGAGGTGACTGACCAGTCAGAATCCAGTATTCCACAGAGCTGTGTAATAAGTTTAGGTATTAAGGATGTAGAATATGATCATGCACACTATATGTGCTTTATAAGTACAATAAGCAGCCGATATGCTAGTAATATGCGTGCTAATATGTGACCCTGGACCACAAAATCAGTCATAAGGGTCTAATGACTGGTTTAATTGGTTTTATGCATTATCTGAAATAAGCTGAATAAATAAGCATTCCATTGCTGTATGGTTTGTTATGATAGGACAATATTTAGCTGAAAAATCTGGAATCTGAGGGTGCAAAAAAATTGCCTTTAAAGTGTTCCAAATGAAGTCCTTAGCAATGCATATTACTAATCAAAAATTAAGTTTTGGTATATTTACTGTAGGAAATTTTCTAAATATCTTCATGGAACATGATCTTTACATAATATCCTAATGATTTTTATAAAAGAAAAATCTGTCATTTTGACCCATACAATGTATTGTTGGCTATTGCTACAAATATGCCTGTGCTGCTTATGACTGGTTTTGTGGTCCAGGGTCACATATGCAACTAGTTAATAGTGAGAATTGGTCCCGATACTGAAGTGTTACGAATATTTCCAAAAAATGTACATATGATACTCCCCTAAAAATTAGCCTATGAAAACAAAGCAGCTTACTACGTTTTAGAGAGGAGCTATAATATGAAACTCTGATTGCGTAGTGATGAATAACGATTCATGCATAGTTGCAAAAGTGACAATCATGTGGTTTGGAATCTCCGGCCATGCCATCAGCATACCATTCATCCTGTGTGACAGCATCTGCCACATGAGTCCGGACCAGAGCAGACAGACAATGAGGATCAATGTCATTGCTAGACAATGGTAGAATGAATGAGTTCCCACAGCTGTAGACACTGCACTGTGTGTTACACTAACTCACATTCTGGAGTCTATTCACATGCACCTAATTTTAGGTAAGGTAGGAGACTGTCTAAGATACCTTCTTTTCACCAATTCTACACCCTTAAAAATGAAGGTTCTTTATTGACATTGACTGGTTCACTGAAGAACATCCATGGAACCTTTCCATTGTACAGAAGGTTCTTTAAAGTGAAAAAGGTTCTTCAGATTATTAAAATGTCCCTTTTTTTAAAGAACTGTTCACTGAAAGGTTCTTTGTGGAACCGACATGTTTCTTCTTTTGGGCCTTTTGGCATTTTTATTTTCAAGAGTGTATACCTATATAAAGTACAGGTGCAGAAGATGAATTGGCAACTTCTAAAGAAAAACTAACAGACAGATTAAAGTAGAGGATTTAAAGAACAAATCTAGGAGAAACCTGATAATCTGGTACTTTCTGAACGGAATGGTGCAATCTTATCATAATCTTATATTTTTCAAAATGTAGAGGATGCAAACCTCATCAATTCCTTCCAGTCTTGATTTGCAGAAGTGGATTTACTTTGAAAACATTGGATTTTTTTTAAAATCGCAAGTAAATTTCACAAATAATTGGCAAGAATTTTTTTTTTTTTTTTGCTCCAATAATCTGTGTACAACTTCTAAAAATGAGTTTTACAGTTACATTGTGGAGACCATTGGGGCCAAAGTTTTATGATCTACATCCCAGGTAGTTTCAGAGTTAAAATATCTTCAAGATATTCATGTTGAGTTAGAATATTCATGGTCACACTTGGTCCTATTCTCCCTATTAACAAACCATTAACTATAACTTGTGCCTCAATAAACTCCTAATTTACTGTTTATTAATAGTTAGTAAGGTAGTTGTTAAGTTTATGTATTGGGTAGGATTAGGGGTGTAGAATATGGTCATGCAGAATATGTGCTTTATTAGTGCTAATAAACAGCCAATATGTTAATAATAGGCCTGCTAATAAACAACTAGTTAATAGTGAGAATTGGTCCCCGTACTAAAGTGTTTCATATACTCTTCACCAGGATGAAACTAAAAACCATAGCATAGAAATGTTTATAGTAATGTTTTACATGTAGCATTTCAAAGTTCTCATCAGGTCATAATGCATATAATAAGGTATTAAAAATGGCCAAAAATATAATCTAGAACAGCTTAGTCAAACCTATCATCACTTTGTCAAACAAATTCAATAAATAAAAGACAAACTCTGGATGTTTGATCCTTATGTCAGTTTTAGAGCTTTAATTGATAACATTTACGCCAGTGTTACAGTAAAGACACCAACAGGCTGAGGGTAGTAAATACCAAATACAAGGTTCCCACTAAAGCTACTACTTCATACAGCAGAATAAATTATACCATGGTAACGTACACACATGCTGAAAGGAAATGGGAGGAAAGCATAAACACAAATGCTAACGAAAGCAGGTGCCCAGTTTGACGTCCCAGAGGGGCATGATGGGTAATATTTTTAATATCCCAATGTTGATTAACAAAGGTGTTAGCCATGGATGTTCTATACTAGAAGTCTTTTGATTGCTCATTTGATGAAGATATCACAGTTGAAAGGGAAGTGGGCGAGGTTTGGGTCAGGTGGTTTCTTCAAGAGTTCTTTTCCCCTTAAATGCACCCAATAAAACGTTCGCTCGAAGATTCGTTGAAGAGTCAGAAGGAGTCAGTTAGCACCGAACACTGCTGTGTTTCCCACAGTCCGTTAAATGAGCCATCAGTCACCTCCAAATATTATGAATGTCAATATTTCATCTTCATTATGGATCCACCGATTCGAAGCTAGGAATCATAAGCAAACGATTCACCTTCCAGTCAGTTTTAAGTGCGACTGTCTTTTATCAAGAGCTTGAATCCTAAGAAAAATTATACATAATAACTATCGAAAGCAAAGAAACAAAAGCAGTAAATATAAACACAAAATTACAATATAAGACTTACACATATCCCCTGCTTCATCTACCACACAACACCTTTTCTGTTTTAGTATAAAACATATTCTTTATAAACAAACAATAAACGATCTGCTTCATCTACTGTACAGTTCCAATTATGTCAAAATGTCAACTGTGAGTGCTACACAAATGTCGAAATTTCACGACGTTTTTTTTTTGTACAAACTTGTGAATGCATGAGACCAGCAGCCCTGGCGTGTGTATTTGTATCCGTTTGTAACGTAAAAAGGAGAAAATGAAATGGGAACGGAAGAAAGAGGTTGCGACGGATTCTTTGATTGGTCACTTCTGTAATCTGATCATAGGCAGAAATAGGTGGAATGTTGTCAAAATTGTCATAAAGTGTCAAAAGTATAGGGTCAGTTAGATTTGTTTTTAATTAATGCGTTTATTTTATTCAGCAAAGATTCATTAAATTGATCAAAATTGACATTAAAGACATTTATAATGTTATGAAAGATAATAAATGCTCTTCTTCATCAAAGAATCCTGGAAAATAAAATGATCATGGTTTCCACAAAACCATTAACTGTCTTTGAAACTGACAATTAGTAATTTTTTTTTTTTTTTTAGCAGGATTCAGAATATTAGAATGATTTCTGAAGGATCACATGACACTGAAGACTGGAGTAATGATGCTGAAAATTCAACTTTGCATCACAGGAACAAATTATATTTTAATGTATATTCAAATAGAAAATGCTTTTTTAAATTGTAATAATATTTCCTGTTTTGATTGTATTTTTGATCAATATTGAAAAATATTTATCATACTGACCCCAAACTTTTAAACACTTAGTACATTTTACTTAGTTAACAAAAGCAAACTGTATAATCTATATGGAATGTTAAATGTTTGCAGTGCTTGACTCAAAATCATAATATAAATGTTTAAAACTAGAAATTGTTGTCTAGTTTGAGGGCAAAGTGGTGCTTCACTCTAAAATTTAAAATTTTGAAAAAAAATTCTAAATCCAGTATCCAGACAATGTTGTTTTCTTTCCCCCAGATGATCGCTGAGGACAAAATGGGCATCTGAGCGAGGGAAGAATCGCTGGTCCTTTAAAAGCACTGCTAATTCCCAGCAGAAAGCCAGACTTCCCACAGAGTGGCCAAGTTTGCATGGAATGTCAAGTGAAATATGAAGGCAGAGAAGGTCAAATCGCTCAGGAACATTACGGCTGGAAAGTGAAAAACCAGCAGTCACACTTTCAACACACACACACACACACGATCCCCCATTCGTTTTAGCCCACTGCTTGCATTTCACGTAAAAAACTTGGGGTTTTGAATTAGTAACAAATGCTACGTGTTGATCTTGAAACAACAAAACGAAACTATAATTACGATAATCATAATTACAACAATTGTAAGGGCAATCGTAATAACAATATCGATAGAAAACAAGCGAGATTATCCATTGTAATGACACTGAGATTCATACACGACTATGCACAGCGAGGTGAAAGTACGTTTTGGAAATGGCTCGGAATGCGTTCTTGCATCCGTCGACGTGCCTGCAGCCGCTGCGTGGTCCTCTTGTCCGAGTTAGAGGTACAAGCCCAGAATCACGAGAAGGTCACGTCAAATGGAATGGCAAGAGTTTCTTGTCTTGAAAATCAGAGTAAAAGCCTCTCACGCTCGTGCCGCCGGATGCGCTGAAGAGCTCCAGCTGGTCGGAGGAGGTGTTTGTGCATCTGAGAGAGTGTGAAGGTGTGTTTGTAGTGGTCGGACTCAGTAAGCCTGTCCTGTCTCCACCTGCAGAAGTCCCAGCACTGCTGAATGATCGCCCAGCTTCATCCTTCTCTGAGTCGACAGACTCACGTTCTTGGCCAGATAGTCCACAGCGGCTGTAGGAAACGACACAAAAACATGTTCTCATGAGTAGGATGACACACCAGTTTATGCATTAATAAAACACCACTAGCATACAGAAGGCCTTCGGTTTGGTTAGTTCAAACGGTTTCAATGAACCGGTTCAAAAACGGATTCACTGGACTTTTTGTTGTTTATTTACTGATACTGGACCATTCCGTGCGTGGTCTTTTTAGGTATATTTTTAGTTTTACTGGTTATGTTTACTGTATATAGAAAAGAGACCTAATTATGATTTTAAAACTCAGTTTCATAAACAATGGCATTAAAAAAAATGCTGGGTTAAATACAACCCAGCGGTTGGGATACTGCCCAGAAGGTTGGGTTAGACATTTAAACCAACTGTTGGTTGAAAACAGTTGTTCTGTCCAATATTTACCCAGCACTGGGTTTTATTTAACCCAGCATTTTTTAGAGTGTATATATTTATCTATCTTTAGTCATTTTAATACTTAAAAATAGTTGCTTTGGTAACTAACTGAAATACATAAGTTTAGGTTTAAGATTTTATGAAATTATTTATATTTGATTTAATTACAGCTTTATTTCAACAATTGGAAATCATTTTTTAAATAGTTTTAGAAACTGACAACAGTGATTTAATCGAATTGTTAAAACAGAACCATCACATACAAACACAATCCAGCACAGTATTACATGTTTAATACAGTCACTGGTCACTTCTTTAAACTTCTGACCAGAGTATTCAACAAATGGCACATATAAAGATTAATAAAATATATTACAAACTAAAATGGGCATTTAGTCAGTCAAGGGCTAGAGAGATGAGAATGCCTGGTGTCATTCATTCAGCTCTCTCTCTCTCTCTCTCTGTGTGTGTGTGTGTGTGTGTGTGCCAGTCTTTATTAATCTGAGCGTTTGAGATTTCATGCTTCATACTCGCCTCGATTTCAGCCGCTCTCTCGTCTGACTCATTAAACAGATCAGTCCTCTCAATCTCACTCATAATTAACCTGACATTCGCTTGTCAGATCTCTTCAATCAACCCTCCTGCACCTTCTGATGGACCTGACACTACTTCACACTCCCATACACACACACACGTTTACCTACACATCTCACCGCAGACAAACCACAGACCTCTGCTGTTTTCATATGAAGCTCATCATAATGACTACAGACTAACCCCCCCCCCCCCCCCCCCCCAATTTTTTTTTTTTTTTTTTTTTAAATAAAATAAAAATAAATTTGGAATAATCTTAAGCAATCTTTGAGGACATCCTCAAAGAGAGTTTTGTTCGATTTAGATAACCTCTGGGGAACAATTTTATCCCCAAACTAAAGTTTGTACGGAAGTTCTAAGCGGCCATGCATTATTATAATTTTTCTGTCTTGTTTTCTCGTGATCTCGACATAACGAAAGTTGTTTTGTCGTTATCACGACTTAATTTTCTCTGTGTATTCGGCATGAGAAAATGCTATAGAAGCAGCATCATCGCAGCATCATGGATGATCGTATTCGCTTTTACTTTGATCAGGGACTCACTCAAACTGAAATAATAAAAATAAAAATATGGTATAAGTACCATCCCAAATATTGAAGGTGTTGTGTGTGTGACCGACTACATTGATCCATGATAGAATAGTACTTGTCATGCATATTCATACTCGGACATTTTAGCTCTGTGTCTGTCAGTGATTGACGACTTACACATAAGTGTTCGACACTTGAGAAGGAGGCTGTCGGGTCTGCAACTTTATCGTCGAAGACAATTATAGCAACCCTGATTTTCTCATGATAGCTACAATTACGTCGTGAGAAAATGGTTTCAGATAACCACAAAACAACTTTCGTTATGTCGAGATCACGAGAAAATTAAGTCGTGATAACGACAAAACAACTCGTTATGTCGTGATCACGAGAAAATTAAGTCGTGATCACGAGAAAACAAGACAGAAAAATTATAATAATGCATGGCCGCTTAGAACTTCCGTAAGTTTGGATACAATATCTCAAGGTTTGTAAGACATATCCATCACAAAACACACGTGTAGATAAAAACCACTGACTTCTGTGACAACATCAGCCTCTGATTATGTTAATTCAATCAATCAATTCTTTCCTGCCCTGAAGCTTGTGTGTGTGTGAGAGAGGGGTGACTAAAAGGACATTAGGACCCTCGGGGGTGTAAAAGTGGGCTTTGAAGTGTCTGTTTCCCATTCGAGGGAAGAGTACTGTGACTAACAGAGGAGCCTGGGGCTGGCGCTGGGGTCTTTATCAGGAGCATGTGTCTGCCCTGCTCTGATGGGCAGAGGGGTCAGAGAGACGGGCACTGCTCACCCTCAGAGAGGAAACAGACTAAAACTGTCGATACGCACTGACTGAACTATAGTGGCTTCCCTACTGAAAAGATCAGCATGTGCTGTACTGGCTCACCAAGGATGCATTTATTTGATTAAAAATATAGTAAAAACAGTAATATTGTGAAATATTATTACAATTTCAAATAACTGTTTTCTATATTTATATATTTTAAAATGTAATTTATTCCTGTGATGCAAAGCTGAATTTTCAGCACCGTTACTTCAGTCTTCAGTGTCACATGATCCTTCAGAAATAATTCTAATATGCTGATTTGCTGCTCATTTATTATTATCAGTTATGCTCAATTTTTAATAATGTTTTGTGGAAACTGGTACATGTTATTTATTTATTTATTTTTTGATGTTCAAAATGTTTGAAGTTCAAAAGAACAGCATTTATTCATTTTTTTAATGGAAATCTTTTCTAACATTTACTGTCTTTACTATTATTATTGATAACTTTAATGCATTCTTGCAGAATAAAAGTATTAATTTCTAAAAAAAAAAAAAAAACAGTTTATGGAAAAATAACTAATTTGAGCTGAATGGCTTTTGAAATGCAAGCTATAAATGAGAAAATAAACTAGACCAAGTATTTAAAATAAGTGATTTTGAGTCATCTGTCCAGAACCAAGACCAGCATTTTGATTTATATTAATTTATCGCAACAATCTTGGATCACAAAAAGGCCATAACACTTATGATATATACTAACTTTTATAAATTTTAAGTTTCTTTCTTTTTTCTTCTTTATATTAATTAATACTTTTTTTTTTAGAAATTATTTATTAAATTGATTGAAAATGATGAAAGATGATAGACATTTATAATGTTACAAAAAATTGGAAATAAATGCCGAACTTTCTATTAACGAAAGAGTCCAATATATTATAATTTCCACAATTTTTATTAGGCAGCACAGCTGTTTTTAACCTTAATAATAACCATGTTTCTTAAGCAGCAAATCAGCATATTAGAATGATTTCTAAAGGATCATGTGAGACGACACTTTATCACAAATTCAGCTTTGCATCACAAAAATAAATGACATTTTAAAACATATTCAAACAGAAAACAGTTTTTTGAAATCGTAATAATATATACTGTTTTTATTGTATTTTTTATCAAATAAATGCACCCATAGTGAGATTTACCGACACATTTTAAACAGCAGTGACATATACAGACTCAGAGCATATAATGGAGGGGTGGTACGTACTCTGGCCATATTGGCTGTACTGGTATCCAGCAGTGACGGGGTCCACGCTGTAGCTGGCGGCGCTGTATGTGGGGGGACAGTAGGACTGAGAGGAGGCCAGACTGTCCACACTCTTGATGGGGTCTGAACGCTGGCTGCAGCTCGCTGAGATGGGGTTAGAAGCCTCCAGACTGCCGTGCAGAGGAGAGATGGAGAAATCGTGCTGAGGCTGGGTCGGGACGGCACTGGGATTACTCAAAATACTCATCACCTAGAGAGAGACACAAAGACAGAAGCAGGTGTTTAGCAGGAATAACCAACTTGCACGTAAAATGACCAATAAAGGACAATTTGCTTTTTTATGGAACCTTTAGACGGCAAAATATATACTTGCATTTATTTTCTCAAACAAATCTTGTGAAGACACCACGCATTGTATTTGCTAAATGAAATCCAATACTTCTATCTTACTAATTTTGGGTGCTGATTCCAGAATATAGTGCCTGTTATAGCATGTCATAGTTTCTAAGAAAATGTGATGCATTTTGTTGCATTTTTGCTATCTAGAACCATTTCTAAGGTGAACAAGTCTTGTATTTTTTCTTAATCACCAGACTGCACAATGATTTGTTCAATTCTCAGCTGATTTTCACGTTATTTTATGTTTGATCCTAGTTAAATGGTGCTTGACTGCTTTTGTTATTTCTATAAGAACATTAAAGCTGATACATATGCAATAAGAAAAAAAACAACTTCATTCTCATTTTATGAAAAACTACATGATGGAAATATTTTATTTATATTTATTAGTGCTGTCAACTGATTAATCACGATTAATCGCATACAAAATAAAAGTTTTTGTTAATGTAATATATGTGTGTGTACTGTGTATATTTATTAAGTATATAAATACACACACATACAGTATATATTTTGAAAATATTTACATGTATTTATGTACATATATATATATATATATATATTACTATTTATAAAATGTATACTATATATAAATATATTTAATGTACAAATATATATAATATGTAATATATAAAATTTCTTAAATATATACATGCATGTGCCTGTATTTATATATACATAATAAATATACACAGTACAAACATTTATATTATGTAAACAAAACTTTTATTTTGGATGTGATTAATCGCGATTAATTGTTTGACAGAACTAATATTTTTGAACTCAGCATCATCAAATTTTTTATTATTAATATTTTTTATTTTTTCGCAAATGTCTGTGATATCTTTCAAATATTTGATGTTTTTTTTTTTTTATCTTTTTGACGTGTTTAAGAGTGGCAAATACTTTAACTTTGACCGCTTTGGCAGATATTTAATGCTCTGAGTTATCAAATGGTACAACGGCAAGAGTTCCTCTCACACGGCAGGTCATTCTCACAGAAACGGAGGGAAGGGACAGAGAGTGAATTGGTGCCAGGCACAGAGCACAGCCAGCATCCCAGAGTGATTACCAGAAAGAGTGATACAGCAAAAGAAAGAGACGGGGGAGCGAGGCCAGACCCATCAGACCCCAGCGGCAGTGCCAAACAGACCCCTGTCCAGAGGCCTCCAGCACAACAAGCACTGAGGGAGAAGATAATCCCGCCCCCAGGCCCCAGAAACACCCCCATGCTCATGAATAATAATGAGCAGCGGTCCGAACAGAGCCAAGTATGTGATCTCCCATCCCTAACACACAGGCCGCGCTCTTAAACTAACATTAATGTGAGCACAAGGTGCATGTTTAACTGTTTGTGCATTGAGAAACAATGAATGGCTAAGATCTGCATTGTTTGTGGAACTTGCAATCAACTCAATTAATGACTGTTCGAAAACTTTCATACCACTCATGCTCATGTTGCAGTAAAATGCATATACTTTGCCTTGAATGACCTACTAAATTCATCAAAATTTTGCACAATGCAATGCACTTGACCCTCCATTCCTAGTATGAGGAATGAAATGGAGCCACGATTTTAATTCTTACAATCATTATTAGACTTATAAAAGGCATTACTCTTAATTAAACATCTAAGACCAAGTAAGACCATGTGACAATAACGTAGCATACTGCTGTTTGAAAGAAAAAGTGTTTGGGGCTGGATAATAGTTTTCTAGGAAGCCCAACACATGGTCTTCCCTCTCAGTCGACAGAAAGCATCCTTCCCAGCATCAGGTTCACGTTGTGTCTCGATACGCTACGCTGCCCTTTGACTCCCTTTGGCTGCTAAAGCAATTAGAGCATCCAGTGCTGCTTAAACACACACAGACGTGACACACACAAACTCATATCCGTGTGAGTTTAAACACAGTTCACATGGCGACATCAGCACAAACCTCCAAAACAACGAGAGGCGCGCACGAGCGGACGGGGAAAATTAATCACATTATGATTAATATTCCCTAAATGTCTCGCAGGAAATATGGAGCACTTGAGGCTCATCAGACACATAATGCTGGTTAGCGGTTTCCTCATACTAATTCTATCAGTATGGAAGCCCCTTCTGCGCACATGTGACATGCATCCACATAAGTAGGAGATTCATTGCCGTGTCTTTATAAGAGACACATGTGATGTGGCCATATGGCTGGAAGATTCATACGTTTCCTGATTATAGCAGATTACGCGAATAGAAAGCACAAGTAGCCCTTGTTGGTGGCCACACGAGGGGGCCGTGGGGTGGATGATGGGGGCGGACGGCAGCTGCAGGGGTGGGAGAGATTTAGCCATTGGTTAATTGAAGCTTGATTACACTGCTTCCTTCTTTATATGCACATTAAATTAAAGCGGCAGACAATCAGGACTGACTCCTCTATCAGTGCTTCTAATTATAAAGTGCCAAATTCCAGCAGCGCTTCCTCAACAGAGCTTCGCTGACCTCCTTTGGAGAGTGAGTGAAGCAAAATCTCTGGACCTTTGCTGGAAAGGCCGGGCTGCTATTTTCTAATGTCACACTCCTGGTTTCTTCAAGATGAAACCCTGCTATAATGCAAGTCATATTGTAGAAATCTCCAATAATTGGCTCATTATATAAATAAGGGCACATTTCAACATTAAAGCACAATTACTATTGGTTTCTAACTGCTAGAACATAATAGAATAGAATAGAATAGAATAGAATAGAATAGAATAGAATAGAATTATACACAGGCACAAGGAAACTACACTTCAAGTACACTTTTAAGCACTACACATGCATCTATGTATCAGTTGAGAAATCCCTTGCAATTTGTTCTTAAAAGTAAAACATACAAAAACTATACTTGCAGATAATTAAATATATATATTTTCATGACTCTGTTTCTCAAGTATACCTTGTAATTTTTACAGTGTTTTATCAGTGGTTTGGCAGTACACTTTAACCATATTTCAACGACAATATAAGTAATTGCGAGATTTTATATGAAGATATATTTAAATCCTTCTTAAGTGGGTATTTCAACTAAATGTATTTAATATAAATTTAAACAAAATACAACTAATTAAACTGTAAATGATATATATGACCCTGGACCGCAAACCCAGTCTTAAGTCGCTGGGGTATATTTGTAGCAATAGCCAACAATACATTGTATGGGTCAAAATTATAGATTTATATTTTATGCCAAAAAAACATTAGGACATGGAGTAAAGATCATGTTCCATGAAGATATTTTGTAAATTTCCTACTGTAAATATATCAAAACTTAATTTGACAATTTTAAAGGCGATTTTCTCAATATATATATTGAGTATGTTGATTTAGCAGTAATTTAACATCAATAGACATCTTCTTTTTGTGTGAAATATACGTGGCAATATGTGAGAACATATGTTATACAAGAGCATCTGCAAGAAGTAATTGTCCTTGCAAAGCTGAATGTTTTGGCGTTGTGTTTCATGGAGAGGGTTATGTGTTATATATTTTAAGAGCCCTCCAAAAAATTGGCCAAACATCTAGCATAACATAGTCTTATTTAGTCAGCTATACATTTGAATAGACATCAATGAAAGGGACAGTTCACCCAAAAATGAAAATGATTTAATCAGAAGAAGATATTTTGAAGAATGCTGGTGACCAAACAGTTATCAGTAGCCATTGACTTCCATAGAGTGAAAATAAATAAATAAATAAATAAATACTACAGAAGGGCTACAGTCAACTGTTTGGTCACCAACATTCTTCAAAATATCTTCTTTTGTTTTCAGCAGAAGACAGAAACTCATACAGGTTTGGAACAACTTGAGGACGAGTAATTCACCCCATTTTTGGGTGAACTGTCCTTTATAGTAATGGCCAAATTTTGAACTCTTGCACCAGTTTCACAGACAAGGCTTAAGCCAAGTCCCAGATTAAATGCATGTCTGAGCACTGACATACCTTGAAATATGTCAGTGCCATTGTTTTGTCTCAAGATGCAAACCAATAATGTTTCTGTCTAAGGCACATTTATAAATGTTACTTAAAAGTTTTAACTGAACTATGGCCTAATACTGACTTAATCTAAGTCCTGCCTGTGAAACTAGGCCTTGGATTCATACAAGCACTTTACAATGACTAATTTCATATTGGATTTGTTTATTAAACTGAACAATTGCGGTTGTGTTGTTCTGTGTTCAACAGCTTTTTAAACTGCCATAGATACACATTGTTCAGGGGAATCGTGACCTTGACGCACCTTGACCAAAAGTGGCGTAGCTGCTAAACTTCCCCGCAGGGGAAAGATTAAGCTCAGCTGAGATTGTATTACAAATCTACCCACCCAGAACATTAACGCAGCTAAATAAACAAAAATCAATATCATTCAGACTATTAATCTGATACGGGAGTGTGTGACATATCTGCGCAAAACAAGCACCTCTGGCGAACGCTGGCTGATAATACAGTTCACAAACTAAAACAACCTTGATTTCACATACTTGAATTCTCTTTCCCCTCCAAGTAGGCTATACATTTCTTTCCTTTGTTTCAACTATATCTTCTGCAGTGCTTTTCTCGTTTGTTTTGCGTTGTGTGCGCAGTAGATAATGTAAGTTAGCGCTCCAGTGTTTAAAGGACACAGCCCAGAGGCAATGCCTTCCTCTCTCCAAATAGATTACTCCATAAATAATAATAAAAAACTAATTCATTCTCCAACTTCTGAGACCCTGCAGCCTGAGGCGGGCAAACCCAGAATGGTAAATTGATACAATGTGCATCCTTTCAGATAAACAAATAGTGCATGTGCAACACCCTAAAAGGGATTCGTTCATACCACTCTAATTTCCTTAACAGTCAATTTATATGTTTTGTCTACTTAAATGTACGACGAGTCCTTTCCTGTTTAGTCAAGCTCTGGAGAAACGACTCGACAACTGCGGAGCTAAAAGGAATCTGTCAGGTGCAGATGACAACATTTCAAGAGGCTATTTTCCCAGAAGCCAAACATTAAGGTTGTGCTACAACTGCATGTACACTCAATTTGATATGTTCACAAGACGAAAAAAAAGAAATAAGTAGTACTGGAAACAATTGTACGGGAAAAATGGAATTGCAAACAACTATAAATGGTCACAATCTGGCACAAATAGCCAATCACTGCCACTTTCACTCACCGTTCAACCAATGCATTTTCATAACTTTTCCAGTTGTTTGTCATTACTGAAAAAGGAATATTAAAAGTAATTGCACTCAATGTAATATTCTGGTCATTAGGGTAATGATAGTTAGCTAAAACAAAAACTAAAATAAAAAATGTTATTAAAATGTAAAAAAATAAATCAAATTAAAACTTATTTTTTATTATTATTTGACATATTTTTTATTATTATTTGAAAATTATTATTATTTGACATAAAATAAACATTCGAATAATAAAATAAAATATAAAATCCAAGTCATAATTTCTCATTTAATGAGATAATGTTACTAAAAACTAAAATGAGACTACATGTATATAAACAAAAACACAACTATAGCTGGTTCAAAATATTAATTAAAAAAAAAATTCCCAAAAAATTTAATGTTTTGTTGGCTGAACAATTGACACTTCAGTGCACAAAAGTATATAAAACTAAATGGTCTCTACTTCCATCCTCCTTTTAGTACATGAACTTACTATATTATTGTTATTATTGATGTTGTTTCATTTTTCATTGTTATTTTTTTCACAAATTTATCAAAACCACAAACTATATCTAAACCTACACATACATATTCACCAAAATAATTTTCACAACATCCAACAATAACTCAAAGTACATAAAAATACATGAATAACAACTTGCCATCTCTTTCGAACCTCTATTGTGATGCTTGAAGCTGTTCATTATTACAAACAATGTTTTTTCAATGGTTTGTCCGTACATCAAATCAAATATGGCATCTACTTCAACCAAAGTCTATTTCCATCTGAACACAAAGCTAAAAACAGATATACCACATTTCAAAATGAAACAAACTACATATACTAAAGGTAAATAAAGAACGCAGTGAAATGCAGGGATGGCAGACAGATAGAGAGGATTTGAGGAGGGGGTTCGGGTGCGGAGAGAGTGAGACGGGGGCCTTTTAAGAGTACAAAGACTCCAGTAGCAGCACTGAGTTTGCCTTCAGGCCAGCCTGCCAACAGAGCAGATAGCACAGGCCTCTGCACCCTCGCCAGGCTCTCGGCCAACACACACACTACTCTTAATCTAGCCCAGAGTGGATTAGACAGTTCCTCTCACCACTAACTCCCCCCTACCCTAATGCCCTCCAGTGCTACCTTCAAGTTTAGTGCAGGTCAGGAGGGCAGACGGAGGGGAATCGGCCCACTCAGTGTGTGTGAGTTATCTGAGAGCCACAGAATATCATCTCTTCCATTCGCTGATCTGCGCGGCTGATAGTCGCCTCTACTGGAAATTGTGAGCGCTTTTTCACACTCCTGCTGTCGATTGTTTGTCTGCGTTTCAAAGGGCAGTCCTGGGGCCAAGATTACGGCAAATAACGCTTGCTGTAATTTATCAACCCCTTCGACTGACGCCCATTCGGGATTACAGTAACGTAACAGAGAATGCTGGAAGACCTGCAGCAATGTAGTATAATGACAAAAAAATATTTCAGGTGCAGCACTGTGGATACTCCATTTGATATTGTAATTGTTTTAGACTGATACATAAAATATATTTACATATAGTCCACAAGAGAAAATAATATCTGAATTTATAAAAATGACCCCGTTCGAAAGTTTACATCCCCTTGATTCTTAATACTGTGTTGTTAGATGAATGATCCACAGCTGTGTTTTTTTGTGTTCATGAGTCCCTTGTTTGTCCAGTTAACAGTTAAACTGCCAGCTGTTCTTCAGATAAATATAGAGAGGTTCAAATGCTCACTGATGCTCCAGAAGGAAAAACTCATCACCAAACACCAATGACTTGTACATTGTACATGGGAAGTCGTAGCCTAATGATTAGAGAGTCGGCCTCGTAATCCAAAGGTCGTGGGTTCGAGTCTCGGGCCGGCAGGGATTGTAGGTGAGGGGAGTGAATGTCCAGCGCTCTCTCCACCCTCAATACCACGACTGAGGTGCCCTTGAGCAAGGCACCGAACCCCCAACTGCTCCCCGGGCGCTGCAGCATAAATGGCTGCCCACTCTGTGTGTGTGTGTGTGTGTGTGTGTGTGTTGGATGGGTTAAATGCAGAGCACGAATTCCGTGTATGGTTCACCATACCTGGCAGTATGTCACTTCACTTCATAAGGGTACTGTCATTTTAGACACGTCCAAAACTGTTGCAACAACAATTTTTCATTGGTGTTTGGTGATGAGTTTTTGGCTCAAGGTCTGCATATAAAGTCACACCAGAGGTGTTCAGCTGGGATCAGGACTTGGCTTTCTGCAGACCAGTCCAGTTCTTCCACACTGACTGAATCAATCATGTCTTTCTGAACCGTGCCTTATACACAGAGGCACTGTCATGTTAGAATAGAAAAGGGTCCTGTCCAAACTGTTGCTATAAAATTAGAAGCACACAATTCCCTAGAATATCATTATATGCTTAAACATTAAGATTTGTACTCATAGAAATTACTAAAGCAGTCAAACATGTTCATTGGAAGGGGGTGACCCAATACTTTTGGCAATATATATATATATATATATATATATATCAAATATTTCTAATAATCCACACAGATTGGCTGGTAATCAGATGCTTTTTAAACACGACTATAGATTAACCACTCTCCTCTACTTCCCATAGTGGTGCTCATCTGAGACAAAATGACTATTTAAAAATAACAGTGGTTGCATAAATTCAATTAGAGGCTTTTGGTCACGGTGGAAGGGGAGCGCGGGCCAATTAACCAGCCTGGGAGCTTCAGCCAGCCTGACTGCTGACACAGAACAGATGACGAGGGCCGCTCACTGTGTCACAGCCGTAATTGGCCAAAGCACATTAATCAAAACTGAAAAGAGGCTTCCGAATAGAAAAGAGAAGGAGAGAGAGACGAGGAAGAGAAAAGGGCGACATAAATGGGAGAGTGGGGGTGAAAGTGAAATGAGTAAATGGACAGAGACACAGAAAGATAGACAGAGAGAGGTGAGAAAATGAAGGGGAAGAATACAAATGGACCTCTTATGAGGACACTGAGGAGTGATGCAATGCGATACAACTATGGCCCGGTTACAATAAATGAAGCATTCTAGTGTTTGCATTGCAGAAGCAGTAGCTCTGTTCCAAAATGCAGTGCAGCTGCTTAATCGAGTAGCCTAATAAGACAGCATAACCACAATGGAACATGATAAGTGACTGATTTTGAACCCTTGACTCACAACTGATTTTTCATGAAATTTTTTTCTAAGCTAATGATGGATAGATTGATTTTTAAATAAATTACAGAGTGTTTCACAAGAAAATACTATTTCAGCCTTTCTAGTTCAAAATAGCATTTATAATTATACTATTTATAATTGTGAAATTCACTGGCAATTTCTGAGTGAAATTTGTTTATGGCAATCTTTTTTTTCAGTGTACTTTAATAAATATGGCAGCTTATTTCTACCAAAGAATAAAAAATAAAAAGGTAATTAAATGTTTTTTTTTTTTTTTTGCAATTGCAAGTTCATATCTCATAATTCTGACTTTTTTATATTAAATTAACTCAGAAATGGGAGAAAAATAATAAAACACAAAAACACTTTTCAAAGTTGTAAATAAAACAAAGATTATAGATTTTACAAGAAAATACTATTATTAAGTATATTAAGTAACATTTTATCTCACAATTCAGACTTTTTTTCTCACAATTACGAGTTTATAATTCACAAATTGGACTTCTCAGAATTGCTAGTTTATATCTTGCAATTTTTTTCTTGACTTTTTTTTCTCAGAAATGGACATTTATATCTTGAAACTATGTCTAGCACTTCTAAATAATGGCATATTTTTTAATCTGTGGCAGAAATAACTTTCATACATAAGCATAAAAATAAATAGCAGACACAAATATTGGGTAAAATATTGTGTTTTTAATCAGAGTGACCTATTTAATTGATGCCACCTTGATCATTTTTCCCACAGTGCATGCTGGGATTGCTACCCATGATGCTTTCTAATGCTGTCTAGGTAGGAGGCTCACTAGTCTGGAACAGAACTAATTTCACGGAGGGCAGTAGGTGTTCTGGAGGAGAAGGGAGCGTGTGATAATCGTGCTCAATTACATTCTGATTGACACTGACAGAATCTGGGCACTGACATACAGGACACAGATGAGAGCCATTATCAGCTGCTGAAACAAGCTGTCACTCCTCAGAGGATGTTTACTGTATTAAATAGTGTGCATTTGCTCTCCTCCTCTCTCCTCTGGTCAGTCACACCTCACGTCAGCAAACAAACTGACAGCTGCGGACAAACGCTTCTCAGAAAGGCTTCTAATGTAGGCATGCACAATGTAGTGGCAATCAAATCATATCAGCCAGGATTATGGTTTTACAATTATTACCTGCTGTTGAAATTCAAGGAATAGATAAAATAAGCTGAAAATGGAAGCATACAAAATCAGTATTTCTCCAATCTTTTATAATTCTACATCTCTGATCAGTCTTTGGTGAGATGATAAATTAAATAACTGATCAATAACTGATCATTCACTAACTAAATATCACAATGAGAGACTTTTACACTTATAACGCTGGCTAAAAATAAAATCAAATAAATATTTTGGTATATTGTATTGTCTACATTTCTTCATTCATCTTATATACAATAAAAAGAGATAGAAATATAAATTCAATAATCAGAATAAGGGGCTTTTATATTTATAATATTACCCAAACATAAATACATAATAATAATTGTTATGATTATTATTTAATAAGAAGAATATTTATTAATATTATTAATAATAATAATACTTTTTGCATATTATATCACCAAAAATTCCCATTTGAGTGCATCTGTAATATAAAAAGCATGAAGTGTTTTTTTTAAATATTTTTTTTATTTATATTAGTGATAAACGGGTGATTTCATATTGTAGAATATTCTCTGTTGGTGGGTGAAGTTCACATTTGTTTGTATTAGCGATCACATTATCCTTCTCAAATATTTCCACAGATCTTGGCCGCAGTCAGTCAGATAAACGAAGGTTAATATGCCTTCTATTTGGTTGCATTTGAAGAACGTGTGGAGGCACAATCGTCTATTCTCCACCACTGATATGCTTGAGTGAATATGGGATAGATTCAGCCACCAGGAACAAGCCACACACACACACACACAGCAAAGCTCCTCTCACTTTGCACTGGTGCCTCAACTGAGAGAGAGAGAGAGAAAGAGAGAGAGAGAGAGAGAGAGAGAGAGAGAGAGAGAGAGGCATGGAGGGTAGAGGTTTGTTTGCTAAAATCAGCAGGGGATCAGCACAGTGAAAAATGTCAGGTCAAATTGTTCTTGACAGTGTTAATATCTGCACCTCGCAGCAATAATTACATGTAAATAAACAGCGAAATAGTGCTCAGCTGGAGTCTAAGAGGAAGAAACTGCTTGTATGAGATAGCCAGCTGAGACTCAAACCGCTCACACAGGCTCGTTTTACAGAAAGTGAACGAACGAGAGAGAAAAACAGAGAAACTCAACTCAATGTGGCATTTGCTAAGACAAACATCACTATTATTATTGCTTTTATTTAGTGATTTTATCAAATCCCAAATAGTAAAAATTAACCCTATAAAGCCTAGTGTTTTATATTTGTTACACACATTTCTAAATGATCAACATGATCAAAACTGCTGAAAAAGCTGTTGTTCAATATAATGTGCTTGCTGCCATTGGATTGATAGTTTATAGCTTTTTATACCTTTTAAGCAAGTAAAAGACCTTCTAGTATATTTCTAAAAACGTTCTCCTTCGGGTTGTGATTCACTTGTGTTTTTATTTGTGAATCTAAATGTTTTTTTTTTTTATATAAAATAACATAATAACTTTTATATTGCATTGCACTGAAGCAGGTTTACTTGATAATTAAAAAAAAAATCATGTTCGAATGTGAATATCAAATTTGATCATAAGGCTTTTGAGGGATTTATTTGTTTATCTTTCAGTCATCATTGTATTGCATTGCATTATATGTTCTCAAACTATCTTTGATCATAAAACTAACATTTAAACATGATTTTACTATATTGTTGAGAGATATAGAGTCATAACTAATATTCATACTATTTTCATCTTTCTTTTTGACCATACAAATATTTTGCGCAATTTGGGCCTCTGAAAAGTATGAGATTATATTCTTACTATATCATACTATATAAAAGCTTGATGTATTGAATGTGAAACTGAGCAAAAACACATATGTTCTCTAAAAGTTCAATAAATTGTTCCATTTTGAAAACAATGATTATTCTGACTATTATTTCACATGCCAGGCTGCTTGTGCTTCATGCATGAATTATACTACTTCCCAAATCACGTTACCTGACCACACCGACAGCTTTTATCTGGTGGATGATAAAACGGGTGAAAAATAACTTGCATTGTGTGGGTGAGACCAGAAGAATGCTGCATATGAGACAAAGAAGACAGCTGTCCCATGATGCTGCGGTTCAGCCAGAGCGGGTCAGTCCGAAGCCAACCCCAGACATCAGACAGCAGTTGCTGGTGTTTGGCTGTGGATATGTGTGTGGTTGGGGGTTTGAGTTCGGTAAAGTTTGAGCAGCGCTGCTCATTGCAGTATTAATCACGACTGTGCACCTGTCAGAGTGGCATGTGGAACTAACAGGACACACATTTCACAAAGACGACATCCAAAAAGCCAACGGCTACCAAAGAGGCTTATCGATGACCGTTCGACCCCACCGCGACCCTGCAAACCCTTAACCTGTGAACTCATGATTATGAGGGCCTAGGTTACCTGGAAAGAATCCCCTCACCTGCTAATAGGCTTTTACAACACTGACAATAAATTGTAGCGACAGCAATCAAAAAGAAACCGAAAACACCTAAGCATTTTCCCTAAACTTTTACTTGTAGCAACACTGAAATATGATCCAATAACCACAAACAAATGCAAATTCACACAATACTGTTTTAACCTTCAACATCACTACATCATAAAAGACACCCGATTTGATATTTTATCTAATGCAATGACATTCAAAAGCCTAAGCATGATTTGTTTTACCTGTAAAAATGTTTAAAGTCATTGCATTGCATGTCAAATTATGTTGAAGGATGTAACATCCCTTTTCTTCAACATTTTTGCACAATGTCTTTGAGTGTTTTGGTGATTTTTAGTGGATGTGTGAAGTCAGGTGTAGCTCATCACAATATGATTCAGTAACCACATCTGTCATTTTAGCATTGCAAACTAAACAAAAAGACACTTGATATTTGCTCTAATGCAATGGAATTTTTCATGAATAATGTTTTACTTGTAGCTACAAAGACATTTAGACACACTACAAAAGTAATTGCATTAAATACCAAAACACGCAGCAGGATGGTTTCTCTTCATTATTGTCACTTTTCTTCATAATTTTTGCACAAGGTCTTTGAATCAGCTTTATTTTGGTCAATTTTATCGGCTGTGTGTCTTGTTCTTCTATGTAGTTTTCAAAACTACATCTGTTGTTTTAGCATTTCAAGCCAAGCTAATTTTAAAATAAAAGACACTTAGTTTGATATTTTATCTAATCTATTTACATTAATATATTCAAGTGTGACTTTCTCACTATATGAGAAAAAACTAGAAGTAATAAATCTGTTTTAATACAAAAGTTCACTTATACTACATAAAATCTAACAGATTTGGCCTCCGGTAAAACAATAAATAAGTCGTCCAGCATGCCGTGGCCTCTAAGTAATTGACATACAAGACAGGATCGGTGAGTGTGCACGTATATGTGGCTATGCACTCGCCATTCTCCATATTATAGGCATTTCCAGTTGCGTGGGACACACAGCATATGAATTGGTCTCAGTCGTTCCCTCCTTTAAATCCCTATCTCCTAGGATTTGCTGAAATTTATATTGGCTGCCTCTGCAAGATAAATGTAAATCGCATTCCCTTATATTTGCTATTTATCAGGATGCGGCAGCTCACTTTCGGCAGGGGAAAATATCTCTCACCCGCATACAAACAGCCTTGCATTTAAATAGCATTTTTATTGTCCGCCGTAGCCTTTCATCTGAACGACGGGAAAAGCATCTTCCTCTCCAGGGGAAGGAGAGGGAGGGAAAAAGAGAGACCAGCACACAGTCGTCTTGAGCAGACTTAAAGGAAGCGGTCGGGGAGGAAAAAAGAGCAGCCAAATAAATAAATAAATCTCTTTTTCTTTGAGATGAGAGAGGACCCTACGGGTGACTGCTGGGAAGCCAAAGTTGGAGTTTCGAGAAGACAGACAGGTGTAGAGCATCCATGACCTGATCTCATGAGACTGACCACCTCTGAAAACACCTGACAGCCACTTGTGTGTGTGTTGTGTCATACAAAGCCTTCTTTTCTGAACTACAGTCTTGAATTAGATCCCAATACTGAACCTTTATACTACGGATATTCTTTATACTAAGAAAAGAAAATATTTGTCTGTGCAAAACTTGCAGCTTCCAGGCTGTTCCTCTGCTGTTTATGCTCTGAGCGGTTTCTTGATCGGTTTCTCAAGTCTCCATGATATTCAGATCCTACCTTCAATGTAAATCTCATATATTTTTACTGTCCACCATGCTAAAGTTGTAAGTCTGACTGATTAGCAAAGTAGCAGCAGACCTCTCCTCAACAAGACGGTGATTTGAGCATCATTCATGTTCGAAAGTTTGGAAGTGTTTTAATGTTTGTATATTTGTATATATTTTAAAGTGGAATTTATTCCTGGTGTGCAAAGCTGAATTTTCTGCATCATTACTCCAGTCTTCAGTGTCACGTGATCCTTCAAGAAACATCTCTGGTTATCAATGTTATGCAATCGTGCTGCTTAACATTTTTTTCAGGTTGTCTTGATGAATAGAAAGTTCAAAAAACAGCATTTATTTGAAAAAAAAAAATCTTTTGTAACAATCTATTTATCTATTTTATTATCTATTGAATCTAATTTCTTCAAAAACAAACAACAAAAAACGATCCCCAATAATCTGAACAGTAGTGCATGTGCAAATTAAGTATGCATGAGAAACATTAATATTAATCCTAATCTTAGAAAGTTTTACTTGATTAAATAACCTTTTTAGATTTCGCAAATAACTTTCTTTATTTCTTTAAAGAAAAACACACCGATGCTTTAAGAAATCAACATACCTGAATAATCTATAATAAAACATTAACAACTACATTCTTAAAAACAAAGTTCCCAAAAAAAGGGGATTTCTCAGAAGAAGAAAGAAGCATTTTGTTGTTTTTTTTCCCCCATTCTAAAGAACATTTAGTGCAATGGTAAAGTTCTATGGTGGTTGAAGGATCCTCGTGGAACCATCACTTCCAATAAAGAACCTTTAGGCCTATTTTTAACAGTGTAAAGAACCGTATACTGTAGCAACACAAATGACAGCAAGAACTAGTGTCCAAGAAAAGGTTTAGAAAACATATTAGCCTTCGGACAGGTAAGTTTGACGCTGGCACAATCAGTTTCCATTGTCATCAGTCCTAAGACTACACTTACACACTGGAACAGTAAGCCTTACACCAAATCTACAGTTTATTTTATTTATTTTTTTGCCTGTGGCGACGATTTTGGCTGTCTGATGTTCTTGGCAGCTGCCAAGCAGGTCTTGTTTTTTGGAAAGCCTCTTATAGGTCTTTTCCATTACTGCCAAATATAAACAGTATCTGTTTTAATATGGCTTCTAATTATTAAGTTTGAATTCCCCCTCTCGCGGCGCGAGCGCACGGGGTACGGATGAATGCCACGCGCTCATCCGCTTTGATTCGTTCGTCGAGAGAGTGTGCCAGCTGACACGGTGCCCAGTCTGCGGCTTAATGCACAAGTTTTTAATAATGTGTGGGACTACATGAGTCTCCGCGGCTCATTGATATTCACGTGCCTAATGTCTTGTTAAAACTGCGAGGCGAGGGAGTCGGCAAGAGAAGCGAGCACTTGAAATTTCTGAGGTAGGTTTCTTTCCTTTTTAGTCGACGCCAGCACAGGGTTCTTAAACGTAATTCATCCCCTTTTTTCCGAGAAGGACTAATGGAAGAGGGAGAGGGTTGAAGCTTCTCCGCGCTTATCTCTGTCTGACAGTCGCGAGCAGCGGTTGGCGAGGGCTGGTGTTAGCGCGCTATGCAGTGCGGTACGGTGCAGGCGAGCAGGCCCGGGGACAGGGATCAAAGGGAGGCTCGGGTGAGCGCCGTTTTTCTCTCTGATCCCTCCGGTGGCGAGACCCAAGCCCGCTCGCGCGCTGCCTTACGCACTCATCTATCCGTCTGTCCGTGAGCAGAGCCACATTCCACAGCACAAACACACTCCCACGGCTCACATTTACACACACACACACACACACACACACACACACACACACATGTTGGTTTTTGTGGTTTATGGGGACTCTCCATAGGCGTAATGGTTTTTATACTGAGCAAACTGTGTGTGCTATTGCCCTACACCAACCCTACACCTAAACTTAGCCCTCACAGGAGACTTTGTGCATTTTTAGATAAAAAAAAAAACACCATTTAGTATGTTTTTAAAGCCTTTTGAATTACGGGGACATAGGCAGTGTCCTCATAAACCACCTTCATATTGTAATACCTCTGTCATACCTATGTCATTATACAAATTTGTGTCCTCATAAACCACATAAACATGCACACACACACACACACACAAACACACACACACGTGCGCGCAACAACCACTTCTGCTTCCTAGATACAAGCACAAAAAGTATTGTACTCACACATGGATCACATTAAAATGTTCTCTGCAACAACCTTTGTCGATCTTTAAGCACAACGCATTTCTAACAAAACTATATACTGGTATGCCAAGTATTATGACAATACCATGGTATTTTATATAGGGCCTACCTTTGATGTAAATACCATGGTTGAGTTGAGTTGATCATATACCATGGTATATGATTATGGTTGTTCTGTAATTATTCTGTATGTCAAAGTATCATGATATTTCCATCCTATAGCTAGTATTGCCACAGTACTTTGTTAATGGATGAAATTATTTAAAAGCATTGCAATATAGATTGTAATCTCCAATGTACTTTTAACAACAATTTACCATGTTTAACCATAGTTAACCAGCTGTTTATCATTAAACAACCAGTCAGCAATAAATAAACAAACAAAATAGTTTTTCCCACACTGCTTGGAGATATATAAATTATTGCTATTACTGTAAAATCATAATAAATATATTATTCATAATTGTAATACTATATATAATTTTTATACATTATAATTGTTATATTATCATGATTTAACAATAAAATTTCTATATATATATATATATATATATATATATATATATATATATATATATATATATATATATAGGCCTATACACACACACACACACACACACATTACTACGTTTTAATAATTGAAACAAAAAAAACCTATGAAACTACATACACACACACACATATATATATATATATATATATATATATATATATATATACACATAAATTAGTGACCATATATAAATTAGTTTGTTGTAACGGATGCTTACAAAAAATGACCAGAAATGACCAGAACTTTCATCAAAATTTTGGTTTAAATTATTAAATCGTAGTAATATATGCTATCACATTTTATATATTTTTTCCTATATTTTTAAATGTTATTTAATTTTCATAAGGAAAGCTTTCTGTGGTTCTGCAGAGGCATGTTGTTTTCCTCTCTCTCCCAGCAGGTGTCCCTGTCAGGCAGAGCAGTGGAATCCACCTCAAAGCTCTCTGCCAAGGAACACATTTCCCAGGACCACTCTTAAAAACCCATTTAGAGAGGCATAATAGCCAGCGTGAGCACCTGACATCATGCTCAGTCTCTGGCGCTGCTGTTCTCTGTCTATTCCTGTCTGCAGAGAAACAGGAAACTTCTGCCTTTTATTCTCTAGATAACATCAATTAGAGATTTTCTGCTTGGTTACGGGACATTGAGGGATATTAGCTATATCAGTATGGATATTTGAAGGGTCATCGGGACAAAATATATAATTATATAAATTATAAACACAGCTGGTGAATTTATGTCTATTGGAAACTTGTTCTCCAGCAGTCTTTCCCAACAAAAATGTCTTCTATCCAAAGGAAGGAAAGGAAAAAGATTTTTTTCCCCGGCATCTCCCAGAGAACGTGTCCTTATCCATCACCTGCTGTGCGACAAAATGAAATGGGGTGATACGGCTCCCCTCAACCCAAAAACATACCTGCAGGCCAGCCAAGCAATGCCTAATAGACCCCATCTGACACTGCATTACTCCCAGACCAGCCTAAACTTATAATCAAGGACTACGACAACAACAACCGCTGGTGGATGGCTTTTCTCCTGGCCTGTAATGGGAAAATGCGCTCTGTCTGGATGGGTTACACCAACACCTGTGCTGAGATCAGCAGGAGTCCATTACCGGCCACCACAGCCCATTTACAGCCAATCGACACATTTTGGTCAATCTTTACCAGCAACTGGTAGCCCATCAACGGCAGATGTTAGGAGAAATAGGTCTTTCGTTCGAACACATGCGCCTATCTCCTCCAGACAGGTGTTGTCTGTGAACTTCCAATATAAAGGAGTTATCTTTCATCTAAAAAAATAAAAACATTTTTTTTGACCGTGTCACAGGAGGCAAGGTGACATCTGATGTTTTGGAAAGGGAACAGATTCCTGGCTGTAACAGATTCACTTTCTTCTTGCTGAACAGCTAGCTTTCTTTTACTAAACAACTGCTGGCATGCAAACTCAAGGGGTTTATTGTTTTGAAAAAACTGACAAAGTTATATTTAATATTAATATTAATGATAAGAATGAACAATTCTTCCATCACATAATAGAGTTCATTAGCCGAACTGTGAGCTGAGGATGAATCAAAGTTGGGGTCGGGTTATGTGATGTCTGATATGACCTCAGCAGATGCTCTCGCACCTTATGTTGAGGATTTTCTGTGTGAAAGCTGCTATGGTTGACTGAGCTCTGTCTCTCTTGTCAGAAACCATATTTATCTCCTCACAATGACTCTCCCATATGAACAAGAGACACATACAGAGAGAGTGAGAGGTATATATTGAAATGTATGTTGCACACTTGCTGGCGGTCCTTGACTATCTAGTCAAACTCATACATTTTTCAAAAAATACAGATTATTATACTATTCTTTCTTTTGTAAAGAAATTCATATATATGCCCAATTTAACTATCATAAGTATCAAACTATCAAACCAAGCAATGAAACTTATAAGTGGCAATATACAGAAATATAATGCAAAAAAATACAAAACATAGCAATCGAAAAGCAATAGAAAATTAAAAAAAAAAAAATTTCTCCATTTAAAGCCTGCAGACCTGATTCATGTCACTAGAAGAAGAAAAAAAAACCTTCATTATTTATAAGGAGAAAGTGTTAAAGCGCAGCTGAGATGGAAGCAAGAGGCAGCGTCTCTCCAGTGTTAAATGCTCCCATTAATAGAAAAAAAGACCTCCATGTCTGCTGGTATTTACGGAGGTTTGGAGCGAAGGCATTAGTGCTCAAAGCCCCTGTGCCACGATTAACAATCTCTCTCACTGTAAGACGCCCATGTTATCCTTCCGACGTTGTAGTTACGAGGGGAAAAGCTCTTTTTTGTCACCAAATCCTTAATTCTTTCTTCTCTGGAAAAAAGAGGGTAATACCGAGAATGTTTCTCAATCTGCTTTGAGAGAGCAAGGGAGAGAAAAGGAAACCCCAATAAAACGTGTGAACGAAAGGGTAATTGTGGACAAATGCAGCATTGAAATTCATTTTCAACTCTTTACACACCATTTCAATCTTATTTTATGCTTGTTAGCCACATCTTGTTGGTGAGGGTCGGCAAGACTGCCCAGTATTGATGGATAATTGTGTATAATTCACTCCTTACATGCCATTTTTTAATGGTGGGTATTTAAGACAGAACCATTTCTAGAGAAAGTCACCCTAAATGCTCATTAATGGGGACCAAAGAGGATAACTGGGAAAATTTGACAAAACCACAACCACTGCAACACAAATCCAGACAGGACACACAACGAGAAATAAGTCAAGTGGCACCTACTCACTCTCGTGTACACACATAAATATTCTCTGACAAAATTGTCCAAAGCAACAAATTTCACCCCAACAAAAACATATATAGATTTAAATGTATACAAGGTCTATTTAACCTTAAAGTCAACATGGACATGACAGCGTTTACATTATTTTTACTGAAAAATGTCATCCAATAGCTAAACAGATATTCAGATGATCCATCAATTCCAAAAGAGAAAATCTAGTTCCATATTACCACACTTTTCTTCTTTATTATCTGCTTTTACTCTGAAATACATCACATTATGAACGTAAAGTGAAAGCCATTTCATTCTTATGGTTTCTGATATAAAAAACTGCAAAGGTTTGGGAATGATTACAATGTTTTTAAGCTATGAAAAATAAGCAAACTAAGAAAAAAAACCCCTTCAATTTCTCCATAATTTCTGTTTCCACACAAGCAGCAGATTCTAGCTTAACTCGACAATGCTCTTGATCTGTGAAGCATGCTGGTGTTCATTCAGTGTGCCTTTCATCGTTCTCACATTAGAAAGAGGCCTCTGCACTAACCTGTGGCGAAAGGCCGTTGCTCACGGGATTCATGTGGTTGCTTGAAGCTGACGGGCTCATAAAAGTCTCTGAATAGCTGGAGAAGGTGTGGCGGTTGGATGAGAGGCCGTAGGCGGAGCTACTGTCAGCCGAGAGTCCGCCCTGATGCATGGAGGAAGGTGGCAGAGGCTGCGGCCGGTGCAATGTACTGCTGCCATCTGAAACACAAGCATAGAGACGGTGATACCTATTCGCATTAGTCTAACAAAAAGATACTATAGAACACTTTACATTAGGGAGCACATTTAAGAGTTTTGGTAACACTTTACTTAAAGCCTTTATGTATAATGCAGTGAAAAAGTGGTTTTAATGCAATAATTATGCATATAATGCATTGCACAATCTCATGAATAACTGTAACCGCAGTTAATACATTATAACATTTATTAATTCATTGTTCCACTAAGCATTTTAAATTCAGTTATAATTATTTACAACAAGATATAATGTATTACAACACGCATTATGAATATGTATTATACCCTTAATAACCCTTTATAATCCATTATACCTAAAGGCTTTAAAGGCAGTATCGCACTTTTGTAAGCACTTTTATTTTTATAATAATAATAATTATTATTTTTCTTTTTTTTTCTTTGCAGGGTTATACACTGTCGTGTATAAAAATCTACTCAGCTTACCAAGGCTGCATTTATTTGATAAACCCCCCCCCAAAACAAACAAACAAACAACAAAACCCAGCAAAAATGGTTATACTGTGAAATATAATTACAATTTAAAATATTTTAAAATATGTTATTATATTTAAATAAAATAAATTAATTAAATAAAAAAGAAAAAAATATATTATTATATTTAAACTTAATATATTCAAATGTTATGTTATATTATATTATTATATTATATATTATTCCTGTGATTGTAAAGCTTAATTTGCAGCATCATTACTCCAGTTTTCAGTGTCACATAGTGCTTTAAAAATCATTAAATATGCTGATTTGATACTTAAAAAATTTAAAAATTTAATATGAACAATGTTGAAACCTTGATAAAAAAATAAATAAATAAACATTTGGAATGGTAGTGTTCATCTATGGAGGTTCATGGGTAACTGTACTCTACCTTGTGAGAGAGTGGTGCTGGGATATGTTGACTCTGGAAGCTGATAGGTGGGTAAGGTTGGCATGCCAGTTGGTGGAAACCCTCCAGGCAACAAGTGGTTGAATGCTGCCAGCTGATTTGCTCCTGCTTGTTTCCGCCACCTTGCTCTTCGGTTGCTAAACCAGACCTAATAAAAGATGGAAATATATATACATATTTTAATTTTAATACATTTTTATTTAATTTAAATGTATTATTTATTTGAAGGGAGACTGACAATTGTGCAGAGACAAATCTCCCCTTCTAAGCATGATTTTATTCACAGTCGAAAGCGATCAGCAGTCTTCCAGACAGGTTCATGGGCATGTGTGTGGCAGAGAGTGTGTCCTCATGGGAAACTGCCTCTTAGCACATGTTGAGGTCCCTGTTGTTCTAGTTAAGTGGCTAAAGCTGTGATCTGTATAAACAGGCCACTCTGGGCTGCCATCAGAGACGAGAGGTCGTAATCAGGTCAGAGGTAGCCCACACATCTCCTCCACAGACATCTTGAGTATGTTTATCTACCTGTCGGACACTTTAAAGAGAGTCTAGAGGACTTTTGCTGGAACGGTGTTGTCTGAAACACATGGACACGTACACACAGAGACATCTGTCACATCTTCAACATACTGCTTCATATCAAGCTACAACACTTGTATGAACTGTTTGGCTTCATTAAAATTAAGTAGATAAAATAAATGAAAAATTATTATTAATAATAATAATAATAATAATAAAAAGATCAAATGTTTTGAGCTTCCATAGAAAAGCACTTAATAGACCAAAAATTGCTTAAATTCCTTTTGTGTTTGGTTCGATTTACTTGAAATTAGTTAAAGTATTAAATTTTTTCTTGATAATTTTCTTGAGATGCATTATATTTATTCACATACATACAACATATTTGTGAGCCTGCACCACAAAACCAGTCATAAGTGTCAATTTTTCCGGAATTAAGATTTATGCATCATCTGAAAGCTGAATAAATAAGCTTTCCATTGATGTATGGTTTGTTATGACAGGACAAAAATCTAAATATTGCGAAAATTGCCTTTAAAGTTGTCCAAATGAAGTTCTTAGCAATGCATATTACTAATCAAAAATTAAGTTTTGATATATTTACAGTAAGAAATTTACTAAATATCGTCATGGAACATGATCTTTACTTAATATCCTAATTATTTTTGGCATAAAAGAAAAATGGATAATTTTGACCCATACAATGTATGCTATTGCTACAAATATACCCCAGCGACTTAAGACTGGTTTTGTAGTCCAGGGTCACATTTATTTAAAACAATATATAATACTATATAGCAAATATCAGCTGCCTGTTTTTTTTCATTGCATAATGTAATTATATTACCATCCCGCTCTTTATAGAAATATGTCCAACTTTATCTGTCTACATACAATATACTTCCATAAGGTGATATAAACTGTATAACAAATCTCAACAGCTTGATTGCTTGTATTGTTGCAAAATGTAACTGTATTTTTGCACAGCTGCTATCCACTCTATTGTAAACATTAACATCATGATTTTCTGTAAAGCTGCTTTGAAACAATGAGTATTGTGAAAAGCACTATATAAATAATTTTGACTTGTCTTGACTTGACTATTGCTTGTCAAAGACTAAGATATGAAATATATATTTTTAAACAAATTGAGGACCTGTTTTATTAAAACAGCAGGCTTTCCACCATTAGAAGCACTAACATGGCAAAAGAAAGAAAGATTCTCAGTGCTTACATTATTGAAATGCATTTGTTACTTAATGGTAAATGTGTCATTTTTTTCAGTGTTAAAATAATTTTTTGTTTAAGGCGGACCAAAATAAACGCCCATTCAAACCAGACTGACTTCAGACAGTTGTCTTAAAACAAGGGCAATTTGACCATTTTAAATGGAGGCTTCTCTTCCATCAAAACATGAATATAATTAGTGTCTCTGAAAGCAGCCCGCTCTATTTCACAGGAACAAGACCGGAGCCCTGCGTATGTGAAAGGTTGGAGGACATTGATCTATGCCATGCACTGGCAATTCATCCGAGTTTAATACACTGTCAGGGCAGTTCATCTACCGTTGTGTTTAAAACGGGCTGGTCCATTGTGCATTCAGATGAAAGGTGGAGACAAAGGCCTCTCAATACACCAGGCTGAAAGTGTCCACAAAGAGTGGGCGTCCCTTTTTAAACGTGCCTTTAAGAGCTCCACTTTCATGGTACACACACAAGGACACACTCTATTCTGATGCAACGACACCGTAGACACACTCTACAAAACACACACACACACACACACACACTCGTTGGCTCTTTCTTATAAAGCGTTGCTTATATTGTCCATGTGCAAAACTGTCAGGCCACTAACAGCTAGCATCTCATTCAGATGACTTCAATGGCTCGTCAGCGTTTGATGTGACTAAAGATGACTCTCGCCCATCTGTCATGTGTCGGGTTCGAACCGCTCTTTCTTACGCTCTCGGAAAGTGAAACCCCCACCCGACCATCATCCTCTCAAAGGGTTTAGGAGGAGACGCTTCGCCCCCTCTGCCCGTCCTGAGCCTAAACCTGGTGTCGTAGACAGATAAAGGCTGGCCTGGCGTCCTGAAGGAGCTCGGGAAATGCATGTGCTGGGATTCGAACGGATCTCCTACTGGGAATCATGCAAACAGGTTATGAAGAACGGAAGAACGCTATGTCCTTCCCCCACAAACCAAAAAGTGTCCCGCTCTGCTGTGCCTCCTGACCTTTGACCTCTCAACCCTGCTCTCCACCCCTTCATCCTTTCAGCCTGATGGCCTCTACCTTCTTTCTTCTGCTGCAAAGTGCAGATACTTACTTCTGTGAAATCAGCGAGCACTGGCTGGCATTTCATTCAAGACACTACAGACAAAACCGGTGTTTGTTTTTATTCATGCACTGCATGGTCAGTTCTGAGATTTTGTTTCTATACCATGTTTTCTTTTAGACTAGTGGAAAGAAAACACCCAAAATGAGTTTTTTCTCCACTTCGGCAGCACTCATACACCAAACTTTACAGTTTTATTCCTATCAAAGTTCTTAGGATTTTTACTAAAGGGTTTGTTCATAGAATATTTACCTGATTTTAATCTTAAAAATGTCATGACTTTTATTATTATTATTTTTTTTTCTGTCTGTTGACAGTGTTTTCTGATTTATGGCATGATAAAAAAGTGAGTATCACCATACTGAAGTTTCCCCAGTTTATTAATCATAGTACATTAATACAATTGTTTTGTATAAGCTTTTTAACTAAATATGCACTAATTTGCATACATTTCCAAAACAGAAAACTGAACATTTGATAAAGTCAGGGTCAAAATACTTGTTGACATATTATAGCTTAAGTTTGAGAATTTTGGATATCTCTTTTTATTACCACATGTTGTTAGGAATAAAATGTAATATAAATTGAATGAGATTTGAACAAATACCTCTGTAAAATCCTGCTGAATATATAAATATATATAAGTTTCTGGCTCAGCGCAGGAGAAAAAAACTCAAAGAAATGGCATTTTAAAAATATGTATTGCAAATGAAAAAAAGTGTAATAAATAAACACTTAAAAGTGTATTTTAGATCTTTTCTTTCCACTTGTCTGAAAGAAGACATGTTATAGAAGCAAAATAGCCTAAAATGTCTAAATTAACCAGTGCGTGAAAACAGTCTTTTTGTCTGTAATGTCTTAGAATGCCTTAAGAAATTTCTGTAAGCAAAAGTTACACCCGTTTACGATTTTTCTACAGAAAGCAAACTATTAGCACTTTAAATACTGGCTTTTTGTTCAATCTCTCATCCTCACACACAAACTAGTCTCTGCACATGCATTACCACACAATCTGTAAGATGCATAATGCTATGACAATTCATAAAGAGATTTGGGATACATTATTCTCAGAGAGCTGCCTACATCCCTGTGGTCAGAGCACTTACGACGCAGCCAGCAGATCTTGTGGCTTTACCATGTGCTCGGCGAAGACTCCCGTCTGCCTTAATCACACCAGCAGCCTGTGAAGCATATCTGTCTAAGTGAATTTGCTGCTTTTGAAAGCAACGTGGCGTCACAGAGGTGCACGAGTTAACTCTATTAAGTTAAACATTAAGCACAATATGCCTAAATAAATACAGTTCTGTTTTATAGCACAGAGGGATGCGTCATCATAGTGCCTTGCTGAGATTATGTATGTGTGTGTGTGTGTGTGTTTTATGGGTCGCTCCAGTCATACCCTCTGAGCTGGATTTGGAACCCAATCACAAAGTCACCTTGAACAGTCCCAGATTCCCTCTCTTGCTGTCTGCAATCCAGCCTAATTCCTCCACTGAGACAGTTTTCATCCAGCCCACAATAAAACCACATGAGGAAGACCTTACTGTCCACTGACAGCAGTTCTTAGGGAGGATGCTGAAACAATAGGGCTGATATAGGATAAACTGTTTGATAAATACATTTTAAGTTTGTTAATGTTGGGGTCTGCATTTGATTACATTTGCACTTTTTCTTTTTTGAAAGAGACAACTCACCCCAAAATGAAAGTTATGCATTTTATTCTCCTTTATTTCATTCTCTCTCATTCTGAACGAGCGTGGCACTCATTTAGTGAAGATAATTTTAATAATGTATTTTCTGAACTTTTTCTGTGTCTTTTCAAACTTTGCATTCAGTGAAATTCATGGCACATTTATGTATATAGAGCTTTATATAAAACAAACTTTCATAGCATCTTCACATTAATAATCAGGAAGATAACAGTGTTAAAATTCATCACCTACAAAACATTCAATTTCAGCTGTAAAGCATCTCTATAAGACAAAAGTGTCATTATTTAGCTCAATTTAGTTCAAGTTTTGTTCTCATTTGATGCAAGTGTTAAATCGATAATACTGAATATTTATTGTCTTTTAAACCAAATGTTGTTTCAGTTCAGTTCCATAACAGTGTCAGCGCTGCAAAGTTCAACAATTATGAAAAACATTATGAAAAATTATGTACAGCAGCTCTACAGAAGACAATAGTGTCATTATCCAGTTCAATTCAGTTAAAATGTTATTCTCATCCAAAACTATTACTACTGTTATTAATTGTCTTTTAAACACCAATGTCAGTGAAAGTCAATAGGTTCCAATATTGCCTCTTATTTTGGTGCTGCAGAAGTAAGTCAGGTTTGAAATGGCAAGTAAATGATAATTTTTGAGCGCACTACCTCATTTTAATCAATCAAATTTCAATAATTAGCTTCGGCACACCTTCAGTTGTGAAGTGCGTGATAGACTGTGTTTATTTGTCAGATCATGTGTGCATTTGTTTCAATCATTACGGACTATACACACAAAGATGGCGCAATGTCTGGGCTCAACGCTGTCCCTGTGTCCAGCCCAGAAATCTTTGGAGATTTGTGTTTACAGCACACACCTGTCACGGAGAAACGCGATAAACCTGTGTGCACACGCACAATGTTTCTTATTCCTGTCTTTTACAGGATGTTTCTTGGACCGCAAGTCCCTTGTTTGTGAGACCGCCATGTGCACTCAATAAGTCACTGCAAACAGTTGCCCGTAAATCCAAGATAGTGTTGGACACAGCAACCATCTCCACTGAAACCTGTTTCTCTTAAGGAAAATGTCATTAAGGGATGCTTTTAAAAGGTTACAGACCGTTCACCTCGTGTTTCAAAGGAATAAACATTAAACAAGGGCGACATCTGTTTTTATACCAACAAATGCGATTTAACCAACTTCAGTCTAACAAGCAGTGTGTTGACTGCATCAAACCATCGTTTTTTTCTATTTCTTCTGTAGCCCGCTTGAATTCTCTCACTCTCTTTCTCCCCGTCTGGCGCTATGCTAATTAACATTACTGGGAACGCGAATTGCAAAAAGGAGACTGGGATTACTTAGATAAGAATCAACAAACACAAAGCGGCTAAAAGAAAGTCATTTAAATTCTAATAATGCGAAACTGTTAGAACATTCTCACTGATGCATTGCAACAATTTTGCTCTCTACAGTCTTCATAAATCCTATTTATTCTTTTATGGTGCACAAACTAAGACTCTCAGAAACAGAGTTGCCTGTTGGGCTGGATGGGATTTTTTTGCTAGCATTTTTCTGGTCTCGGGGTGCGAGGAATTGATGAAATATTATATGGACTATTGCCACAGAAATATCTGGTGTATAAAGTACCCTAGTGAAAACTAGATATACTAAAATGTATTTGAAATAAGTATACATATTTATGTACTTAATAAAAATACCCTGCAATCGGAACAACTATTTTTCTACTTAATGCACTTTAATTGTGTGGAATTGTGTGCTGAAGTCCAACTAAAGATATATTGAAGTATATTTGATTGTGCTAAAGTGGAATTATTGCAAGTGTACTTTAGGTACTCCTTAAATATCTTGCATTTAAAGACAACGATGACATTAAAACACATTCTAGGCTTAATATTAAGAAGTGTACATTGTGCACAAGTAGTACTCCAAATTAAATTATAATTTTTATATCAGTGAGTCTAGAGCGATATGTCAGTAAAATTTAGCTATATTTAGTATGAAATAGCCGTATTTTAAATATATTACATTTTTACTAGGATATGTATTATAAAAAAACTGCAGAGAAAGCATAAAGAGACAACATCAAAACATAATATCTTTACAAATTGCATTAATAGACAAATATTCTGTCTTTCCTAATTAATTAGTCTATTTATTTTTGATAAATACATTCTATGCACTTTATATGCAAAATATCCTCTGCTATATCATGACCTACACGTCCTCCCCTTTGTAGCTAGCATAAAAGTGTTAACATTAAAACGCACAACTCACAGGTACAGAAAGGCTAACTTCCTGCCAAATTGATTTCTATGCTTCATAAAACAGAAATATTTACACCTTATTAGACTCTGCTAACTATAATAGCTGCATGCAAAATGTGCACTGCTTGTGCAAGGGAATCTATGTCAGAAAGAGGAACACGAGCCAACGGCGCGGCTCTCTTATGACTGCTAACTGAAGTGGAGCCACTGTAACCTCTTAAAAACTTCAGAATGAATAAGAACAGAATGCAATTCACTCCATCGTGGATGATTTATAACAGCCACCAGCCTTTCTGCCAATCTCCACATTGTTTTTAGTGCTGGTTGAAAATTCTCCCCTTGTTCACCTAGCTAACACTTAGAACAGCCTGCAAATATTTCTCATTTCACTAATGGCATTTCACATGGCATTTATGTGGTGCTCATTCACCTCATGGACGTAAAGCAGCAGGACTATGAAGCCACAGGGAGAAAGCCTCTGCTAGGCTACATAACCCTGTCACAACCCTTTAACATCCGTGCTACCATCAAACTAAACTGAAAGAGATATGGATTGTAGGAACTGTTTTGACCGACAGAACTGCAGTGGATCTGAGGAAGGCTTGCGAAACTGGATGGGCTAAAGTCTTGGTGAGGATGGTTAGGATGGAGATCAGCAAAAATGTTAGCTAAAACTCAACTAAGAATAAAAAATTCAAAAGCAAAATTCGGAATTGAAGACTTGCTTCCTTTCAGATTTATGAGTGTGTATTTGAATTGAAGTGGCCTCATCCTGCAGGAAGTCCAATTAGAATTACAGGAAGAGGAAGATGAGATGATTAATAAAATATAAAGAACTATATAAACTAAATACAATTGAAAAACAAATATATCTTTCTTAGTTAATCTGTCAGTTAAAAAAAAAGAAAATCTAGTTTTAGTTAATTCTACTTCCTTACAGTTGAATTTGACTTGACATCCACATCCTGTTTGCTACCTCAGTTCAAATTCTGGAATTTAAAAAGCATTCTCTGTTTAATTCGGAATGGTGCACAACCCTGCTCTCTTTTCTACTTGCCATGCATATCGTTGCCCCAAGACTGCAGAAGGAGGGCTGTCTAACACGCTCTGGAGTTGATGATCCAGGGGTGGAGAGGCCCCTCTTTTGGCCCCTGTCTCACCCCAATGCCCTCTTCTCCACTCCCCACTAAACTGACATCTGCCAGAGGAGTCTGCACAGCTGTGGTGGAGCAGGTCACCAACCGGGCCAAAGGTCTGGTCTGGTTCTGGCCTGGGAGGAATCTATACAGAAACCTGCCGACATACCCGAGGCCAAACCAGTGGGAACTTCTGTGAAACACCCCTAATGGTAACTGCATGAAGAAGACCTGCATTCTTGCTCTGAAAAAGCATGTCATATTTTATTAGAACACTCGAAAAAGTCTCTGCCAACGCAGCTGCCATAAATTGGCATGTATGAGCCCTGGAATGTCTTGTTGGGTTTTGTGCCAAACACCGGACACCTCGTTGAATTAGTGTTTTTGGGTGAGATAAACGCATTATCAAGTACCCTTTAATGTCAGTCCAATGGGAGGTCAAAGTGAGCTACGATGAACTGCACTTTTATGAGTAAATCTATGTAAGTGTTATACCAGGCTGACTCCTTTAACAGTTAAAAAAAGTCAATGGCAAAACCACACATGAAATCCCCATTTTGAGGGGGGGGGGGGGCTGCTTTGGGGAGGGGAAGAACTTTCACAATAGACTCTACAGAGAAAAGCCACAAGCAGAGAACAACACTGAAGACCCATGGCTGATATTTACTGTGCTTAACCGGAGTTACTTTCTTAGGGTGACCTTTTTGGAAGATTCAGTTTGGGTTGACCTTTGGAGATTTTCAAAGTGTTCCAGAATTAGATTATGAGAAAAACTGCATTAACAAATTATATCCATGACTCAAATACCTCAGCTTTTCACATGATATCTCTTTAGTCCTATTATGCAAGAGGGGGGAGATGTGTCCTTTTGGTTATTCGGCCTTGTTCAAGGTTTTCTTTGGGTCCTATCTCTTGTCATTCACATCAGTTAAATTCGCCAAGCACCCCCGGGGGATTCTTGCGGGCCAAGAAATGCATAATTTACCTACAAATGTGGCTCATCACTTGCCATAACCTGCTGGAACAGAATACACTTGTGTCTGACAAGTCATTGACCAATTAAAGGTGTTTTTTCACACCCTTGATCTTATGTTCATTATTATCACAGCTAATACAGATGGTAGAGTTCTAGTTGTTTAACTCGGGGCTTTCCCTTTTTTTCCCTTTCAAAATCCCCAAGACACTTCTATCTTTTGTGACGCTGCTTAAGTAATAATGAATGTTTTTACATACACCAGAGCTTACCAGACCTAAACCTACAATCAATGCAAATCGGTCCCCTGAATACATCATGTGTGAAATATTGCGAGAAAACAAGCGTCGCATAAATCTCTCAAAATTCTCCCAAGAGTGTGGAAGCAACCATTTAGACACATACATCTTCTTCTTTGAATGGTCAGAGACAGACAAAGACATATGTTAAAACTGCCGAAGAGTATGTTCCGGTAAGTAACCTAAGCATAGGTATGGAGTGGGATCTACGGAGGGCAAAGTGAGGATGAGAGTTTGGAGAAACCTAGACCCCCTACCCCCACCTTGCAGAGTCTTTTACAAGCGCTTGATTGATTAATGTTTTTGTCAGGGAACAGAGTCCCCAGAGAGAACCAGAGGGATCCTTTCTGATATGTAGAGGGATTTACAAGTAGCGGCCAGCTTTCAAGTGCTGGGAAGCGATCGCAGGCCAAGGGAAGAGATGAGAAATCCATCAGGAATGCATTTAGTCTGTTCTTCTTTCTTCCCTTCTCTTTTTCCCCATCCCTCTTTTTGTCTCCCACTAGCTAAGAGTGCAGCTGCTGCTATAATTCTACTGTATTTGCTTTGCAATGTTACATAAAACTACAGGGTTCATAAACTGTCAGGAAGCGTCCCGAAGACTCGGGGTGAAAGCAATAGGGCAAGGCTCCAACTGTCATCTGACCAAGAGTGATGTACTCCCAGAGGGGAGAGGAGGTCAAACAATTAGTCTCCGCTGAATAAATAAATATAACAAACACCAGCAATAAACAGAGGCATCTAGATGACAAGAAAAGATACTTAGATAATCCAACAGGAGTTCTAAAGGCCAATCAGATACATTCAAGGTCAAATGCAATTGCGAAACCATTCTGAGGAAATACAAGTTTCTGTGCGAGTGAGCGTATCCCACCTGTACGCGAGCCTCGGTCAGTTTGGTCCTCTGTGCAAGCTCCTCTCTAGTGTAGATGTCAGGGTAGTGCGTCCTCTCAAAGGCCTTCTCGAGCTCCTCCAGCTGCTCTGCTGTGAAGGTGGTACGGCTGCGTCTCTGTTTCCTTTTCAGGGGCAGGTCTGGCTCCGACTCCACGTCCGAGCCATCATCTGTACGGTTACCTGCGTACACAGTTTGGAAATAAGTCTTTGAGAGGCTTTGAACATCGGCACCAAGTCTCGGATGCTTTACAAAATGCCAAGTTATTTTAAAAAATTGAATATATACAGCAATTGAAAATCTCAGCTGTCGCCAGTACAGCGGCACACCACGAATTTGTCAACGGAAAATGATCCTGAAAGCCGAGACCAGCTATCACGGCAATATTAATGCTTCCGTTATCTCGACGTGTCAATGGAGCCCTAGATACCATTTTATTGGGTCTTATTCATATGTGAGAAGTCTTCAGACACATAATCCTGCCACTGAGCCCTGGAGAGGCCTGGGGGACGTAACTGTGAGGGTTAGGGTAATCTACACCAGACACCTTGCTCTAGCACGTCCGCCTTATTCTCTCTGTAGTGGCCTGGGGCTAGCTCCTAAGAGCAAGTATTTGAAATAAGAATGTATGTGACTTCTGGGCCATTGAATCCCTCGCTTTGTGTTTCAAGCTAGTGTTCGAAATATATTACAACATATTTTACATTACTTTTTTCCAGGCACTCAGTCAAAGACAAGTGCAGATCGCAGTTGGCAGTTTGCATTTTAGCCAGAGGAGTATTTCCCCGGTACAAAGACGAACACTACTACGACCGAGCCAAGAGTAGCGTTTGTAAGGAGAGATATGGAGTGCGTTAAGATATATTACTGAAATACATTACCATGATAATTGATTCTAAAATTGCATCATACTTTATTTGTGAGCCACCTCTGTATATCTATTCATGGCAGCAGGAAGCTCGTGAAAGGTCCTGTCACAAAAATCACACTTTTACATTTGCTTTCTTGAAACGCATGAGTGCTAACAAGCAGCGTAGCTTGAGTCTTGCTCCAGGCCCTTTGGTCTTGCATCATCCACGGGGAAAGACAGAAAGAAGGGCTCCGAGCTCCTTCCCCCGCAACGCCACAGCTGCCACAGCGGAGACAAATCTCCTTTGAGCCATCGTGTGCGCTCTCTGCCCACTGCTGATCAGCAGGTTCTTGCACCCTGGACCACTTCACACGAGCTTTCCTGCATCTCCGTTTTCTTCTGCCAGACCAGAGCCTGATCGTCTCTCTCAAACCCCCATCTGCCAGTCCTCTTCTACGGCTGATAGGCTGCCAGCAAAAGAGGTTACAAAAAGGCCTGTGGGAGTGTGCAAGTGTGTGTATATTAGTATGTGCGTGGGCATGCGAGTATGTCCGTGCGTATCGGCAAACGCATTCTTCTAGGTGCATGTGTGAGTACTGGTTGCACTTGAAACTGACAATGGCGGAAAAACAATTCCCCAGCGTAATGCAACTACCGTCAAAAAAAAAAAAACTGCGGGCATGCAAGTGTGTTTGTGCATGCTTGCATATCCATACGTGCATTCTTTTTGTTGCATGTCATTTTTCATGCACCAAATACATGCGCGCATTAGAAGAAACTAAATTGCAGATTATGTATAAGTAGCAAGTCTGTTGGGTTTCAACACATGCATTCTTCTTGCTGCATGTGGAAATGCATGGAAACTGACAAAGAACAAATGCCTATATATTGTTTAAAACCAGGAAAATGCATACTGTATGTTTAAAAGACAAAACAAGCTATAGTCTTGTGTATTTACAGTATACATACATTCTTCTTGGTGTGTATCAAATTTGGTGGAACCAAATTCTGGCAGTGCAAATATGTTAGTGCATACATGCAGATCAGCAAATGCATTCTTCTTGTTGCATGTGGAAGTACATGGAAATTACAAAACAATCTAGGGTCTTATTCACACATGCATTCTTCTAGATGCACGTGCAAGTATTTGGTGCAACTACATCAACAATAGAAGAAAAAAACCCTTCCGCAATGCAACCGCTTCAAGATGCACCAAACTGCTGCAGTCTCCAGACCAGCTCTGGAGTTTAATTAAACAAGGAATTAACGGATTATATGGAGACTATCATTACAGACCACTCGAGCAGTCTTCACAGAATGTCTTTTTGTCTCCCCACGCTCTGGCTCAATGATTCTCAATGGATTACATGCGACCGCAGGACATGAGTCCGCATTCATTAAATCAATTCCTACATCTTCTCCCTTTTAATAAAGATAGATTTTTTTTTTACAACACTGCTTGGCACTCCAGCACACAAACAAAATCTTGAATATACAAAGTTGAATATGTACATATCCTGGATATTCCTTTGTTGGTTTTCATGAGGATGCACCAGAGCGATTTGTTGCTAACACACCATGACAACACTTGAGACTCGTGCAGTGGTCTACGGATCACTTTCCAAAGTCACCTCGGCATCCTGAGGGGGAGGGAAAGACGTGCCGCTGTGATTTTTGTTTCATTGCACAGTTTCGCCACATGATTCATGAGGCAAGATTCTGTCAGCGTATCCTGCCCTTAAGTCTCTTTGTTTTTTTCTATCCACACGTTTGATGCATCAAAGCCTTTTCGCTTATAATTACAAATGTACTGTAACCATATCAAATCCCACCGCACGTCTTTTGTATTGAAATATTTCACAAAACACACGTAATCAGTGGGCAAACTCAGAAACAAAACTCAAGTTGTTGTTGCCATTTCACAAGCTCTAGCTCAGCTGTCTTGCAAACCCAAGACTGAAGGTCAACAGGCCCCCTGACGACAGCAAAGGATTATGGTAATGAAACAGATGCTGGCAGAGATAGAGCAGTGAGAGGGGCATGATACAGACCTCGTCTCTGTCCCAAAGAGATACATTGATTGGGATGCTAGCATCAAGGAAACAGAAGCCCCAAATGGGTTCAGATAGGTTATGGTATATAGGTTAGACATGGCAGACATGTAATATGCTACAAGCATACAGTGTTAGCTGCTAATGTGAGCATGGAGTAGCTGACTAAAAGGCTAAAAGTATACAAAACTTCAAACTCTTGTGCTATTATAACTAAATGATTGCAATTAGTCCATTGTCTCTCATTGCTTGTTTAAAAAGCACTACATTTAACCACAGTAATCGGGGGACCAAAAAAAAGCAGCAGTTAATTTGCACTTTAAACACAGTTAAGCTCAAGAAGATGTGAGGTCAATTCACAAGAACTCTTCCCTGTTTTAAAACAATAAGGTACATCCTGACTAATCCGCCTCACAATAACCGAGCTGTAATTCTATTTGAGGGTTCTGGGGATATTGATAAAGTGCTCTGCTCACTTATCAGCCAATTAAAGCCTAATTATGTTCCATTCATTCTGTGCTACAGCATGAATGTTTTTCCTCCAGGGCCCAACGTGATCTTTAATGAAATGTTGACTTTGTGCCGAGTATTTCACTTGCAACAAAATCAGGTACGTACAGAAGGCTCTGACAAATTTTAGATCGTATTTCATTTAAAAACCAAACCCGTATGAAGCAGAAGGCTACAAGCAGATAAACCGTTACGAGCAGGTTCACTGCTTCTTGGATACATGAATCACTAAAGCCAAATCTCATCCATTTAGGGCCCATTATCTGCAACAGTTAAGCTTAAAGGGATAGTTCACCACAAAATGAAGATTCTGTCATCATTCACGCATCCTCATGATGCTCCAAACTCGTATGACTTTCCACAGATATTTAGATATAAGGAACGTTGAGTTCCAAACAACATTAAACCCCACTGACCTTCATTTTATGGAAAAATCTATATTTTCAAAATATCCACTTTTGTGTTTGAAATGTGACCATATTACAAAATTCCTAGCTGGTTAACAGGCGACTTAAAGACAGTTCTGAAATGACCTTGTGTATTAACATTTCCCATTTTCAGCAGCTTGCATGCCACTGAAGAACAATTTTGGGTGAAAAGTTCATAAAAATATGTTTTTACACCGTAAACAACATTTAGTCCAATTGAAAGGTTCTACTGATGTTAAAGGTTCTTAATGGAACCATCAATGCCAATAAAGAACTTTTATTTTCTATAAACATTAATGCTAACATCACAGTGATTTATGATGTCTCTTTTCTTCTGCTCCGGGTGTGTGTTCACGGTGTGTGTGTGTTCACTGCTGTGTGTGTGTGCACGTTGGATGGGTTAAATGCAGAGCACGAATTCCGAGTATGGGTCACCATACTTGGCTGAATGTCACTTCACTTCACTTCTCTAAGGGCTTTAGTCAAAGTATGTTGAGTATGTTAACTAAGAAAAAAATATATAAAATATATATAAACTATAACTAAAAAAATATATATAAACATCTTTGGTCTGCTTAAAGAGAGAGAGACACTAATAAAAACCACGGTACTTTAGTCATTTTGTAGCATGGACTGATACCATCACTGTACCATGCTATACACCGCAGTAGCATTTTGTCTGTAGAACACATACAAGAATCGGTGAATACCTGCTTAAAATCCCAGCTAAAAACTGTCTCTTTGTCCGACTGATCTATCTTTATCGTCTTAATTATATCACCCAACAGCATCAAAAGTGATTTGCACAGCTCGTCTGAAAATAGAGTTTCAATATATCATTAACAAACCTAAAAGGATGTCAAAGATCCTTATGAAAAAAAGACAATTGAAAAGCACGATTGAGCCAGAATTCAAAGTGCAGCTTTTGACATCATCAGAATCCTAGGAATTAGTCAGGGATGGTGGATAATAAAAAGCCTCCATGACACAGTGAGAAGGAGGTAGAGACGTCTCCAACCTCATCTGCTAAGATTGCCTTTGAATCAGTATTAGCTCAACATTACGGCAAAATTCAATGCAGCCTTTTTTTTAATACCGTAACCAATGTCCTCAATATCAGCTGTACCTTGCAAACTACCCAAGACAGAGTGACAAAAACAGACAGGGCTTTTTGCAGTGCGGCATTAGCTCATAATGGCTCATTTTGAAAAGCATATTAGTTCCACCATAATTACAATCAAGTCTTACGCTTGCTATTTTACAGGCATTCAATAGGACCAGCCTCGGAGCTGCAAATGACACCAGTTGAGTGTAACTGACAACACATCTTTCCCTCTTTTTTTTTTTTTTTCCTTCGGCATCTTCCTAAAAACCCCCACAATACCACAGGACAAAAATAACAGCGTCCCTGCTTAATTTTTGTTTACATGTTTATTTTGTACATGCCTTTGTGAGAGTCACTAGAGTAATTATACTTTTTGTCACTCTTGGAGGAGGAGAGGGGAATCATAATACCGAACAGCCCGTAATGAGCCGAGTTTTCGCCGTGCGATCTGATTTGATATCTCTGACATCCATCTGCCTCTCTTTGCTATCTCTTTGGCTCACGGGCTGAATATAAAACTCAGCGTGTTTCCTCAGGTCTGTTTAGGGATTGAACCGTTGATACCACTGTGCCTACGGTGGGAGAGGGAGGTGGAGAATTTGGGGGGGGTTACAGCAAGATCAAATAAATGACAGAAAAATTTGCATTGTTGAAGATGGAGCTTGAATGCACTTTTCCGTTCCTGCCCCCACAGGGTTAAGCCAATCTGATGAAATGTTAAAAGAATTACCAATTACATATGCTTATATATACATAACTATGATGCAATATTGCATGTTGACAATAAAAAGAGTAGCTGGAGGAAGGTTGCTCAGTTATAATTCGTTACACCTAAAGTTTCCTTTAAAATATTACTAAAATCAATGCTAGTTACGTACATTAAAAGTATAGTGCTGTAAATTGAAAGTGGAAAGCAGCTCAGATCATTTGGCCTTGATCTGATGAGAATGAGAAATCTTCATATTGAGAGCATTTTAGAAAATTTGAGCAAATGTTAAGATCTCTTCTAAAATGCCAATTATAAGAGACCTTTCTTCAGGAGAAACATCTGAGAAGCAGGAGATGTTGGCAAAAGTCTACATTTATTCTCCATTATATCTCATCATCGTTGTGTAGGAGAAACAATCGAAACATCAAAGAGATATCCATGAGTTGCTTTCCTACAGACAACACTGGAGAGATGTGATGCTCATTAAATGCATTTACACTCTTAAAAATAAAGGTGCTTAAAAGGTTCTTCACAGCGATGCCACAGAAAATACTTTTTTGGTTCCACAGAGAACAATCCAGTCAAAGATTCTTTAAAGAACCATCTCTTTCTTACCATTTAATAATTTGAAAAACCTTCAGATGTTAAAGGTTCTTTATGGAACCATTTAGACAAAAAGGTTCTTCTATGGCATCGTCAATCACCTTTATTTTTAAGAGTGTACATGCACTTTCAGACAAAAACAATAAAGTCTTGGAAAATGTAATGTAAATGCATTAGTCTGATTGAAATCAGTGCAAGTCAGACCGGCAGTCCTAGATAATGTGGGTCAGCCTCACCTAGCATATAAACACCTGCATGCTTGCTTCAAATATTTGACTACTCAAAAACTTAAAAAAAAATTGATATTGAATTATTGTTTCGAAATAACCCAAACCACACATAACCAAATGCTAACAGACTGCAATCCATTGCTCAGCACTTTTTTTATCCAGTCACAAATAAGAGCTAAAAGTATATATTTATGCAAAGTAACTAATGGAAGTCAACGATTCCCTTTAGTTGAATGGTCTCTTATGTCTCATTGCCATTGTCAAAAGCAGTCTCGCAGGATCGTTCCTCTTTTGCTTCCCTTTTCACAACATTTGGGATAAAAATCACATCCTTTAGAAATGACGAGAGCGGCGGAGAGAAAGACGAGCCCAAAGAAAACAGACGAAAGGAAAAAAAGAGCAAAAGGAGGGGAGGTTCTATAATCTTTGGCTCCCACAACAAACAATTAGACCTTTTTTCTTTCCAGAAAAGGTTGAAAAAAGCGGTTTAAGAGAGGGGCAGAAGAAGCAGCTAAGGCGTTGGTCTTTTATAGCTCTTGTCATGTGCATGAAGGCGCAGGGCGGCCATAGGAACACACGCCTAACGTCCAACAACAGGCTGGGCCCCGGGCCTCTTTGCGCTTTCAGCCTGCATAGACGCTACACCTCAGGGGGCCATTAGAGCCTGAATAGGGCCCTGACAACCCCGCGTAGCACAGTGGGGTATCGATAAATGCTGACATATTGACTCCCTATGCCCCAGCGCCAGGGGACAGACGTGCCGAAATATGAGAGCGTGAAGGACTTCAATGGCGGGATTTTATACATTAAAACTGATACAATTATACAGCGGTGTTTAAAAGTCTGATCGAAACAGAAACTGCTATTTTTTTTTTCACTGCAGCTCATATTATCTCAGCATAACAGTTTCAGTGAGGAGTCCAACGGTAATTTTTAATTAACTTTTGATAACATTTGATTAATGACTAAAAAATACTTTTAGCATACATTTGTTCTTAATTTTATGTGACAATTGTTTTTTGTTCTAAAAATGTCAAAAAAGTTAATTTATGCTTTTTCAAAGTCACACATAAAACAAAAACTATTGCAGTGTTTGATTTGGGTTCTCACTTGTCAATTCTTTGTAATTATTTCTGAAATTTAGCAATTGATTACTGTGTAAGTTTAAGTAAAAAGTCTCAGACTTTTTGAGTGCCTTAAAAATGGAGAATAAATGATTGCAAATATCACATTATTAGTGGTTAATGTTAAAAAATAAATAAATAAAAGAGGAAGCCATTTATCACTCGATACACATGCACAAAGTACTGAATTCCTGTCACCATAGGGAGTGAGAGAAATGAGAAATGGAGGATGCCTCCCTGAGCCGTTTTCTTGAGGGTCACCCTACCTACCTCTGTTTCGAGGGAGTGGGGCTTAGTTTTCGACAACCTTCCTTTTTGGCCAAAATGGGATTTCGTTTCCTGGGGTTGGTTCCCTGCTAATTAAGGTCACAGCTAAAGTAATGAAATTAAGAAGGACCACAAAGCAAAAAGGGAACCCAAGGGGTCAGTGCCAATAGTGCAGAAGCCCCTTCAGGAGGCTTGAAAAGAAAAAGCAATGCAGGAAATCAAATACTAACTCTGAGCTCTGAGAAACGCTTGTTTATTTTATCCAGAATGTAAAAGGATGGAGTTTAGGTTGGAGTGCACTCAAGGATTGAGATATGTGCCTGAAGGACAGCTCCCGAGTCAAGGCATATAATTCTTTCATCATAAAGTGGTTATAGTACAGACAAAACTCAGTGTGAGTTCAGTCTGGAAAGGGATATTGCCATATACTTTTCTGGGCAGTATTCTGGAAAAAAAAAGAAATGCTAATTTCTAAACCAACTGTTGGTTTATCCTTACCAAACGATGCTATTTGTGGCTTATCAGAGTACCAGAAGGGACAAAACTGGCATGGATGACCCATAGCTTGCTCTTTCAAAGCTCAGGAGACCTCTGTTGAATTTCATCTCAAAATAAAGGTTCCAAACTGGGTGTTTTCTAAGCGTCATAGAAGAACCATTTTCAACAGTTCTTAAAATAACCATTTTTTATTAACATGAAGAATCTTTTTAGAAGCTCTTTAGAAAAGAAGCTTTTACGCATTGAAAAAGTTCCTTGGGTGTTAACGGTTCTTCATGGATCTATCAATGCCAATGAAGAGCCCTAAAACTCTTCCTATTTCTCCTGAAATTCTACAAAAAAAAGGGGGAAAAATGAGAATGGATATAAATGAGACAAATATTGTAAAAGTACAGAGTTTAGAAAAATTTAATGAGAAATGTACATATTGAAAATGTGGATCTTTTTCATAGGAGAACCATCTAAGAAGCTGGAAACAAACAGCAAAGGTCTAATTTTTGTCCCATTTCTGTCTAGGACATGCTACTGAGATACTGAAGAGATCTAATTAGTCAGAAACAAAGATTGAAAATTATTTGTATATATATAAAAATCAATCCCTAGCTATACAGGCGTACTTTGATTCAGTGGATACTACATGAAATTCCACAAGACATTTTTCAGGACATAAGGAGGTCTTTAATATTTCCTGTTTCAGCTCGCAGTCACTGCAGCTGATGGTAAAGTCAGAGATCAGCACTCTATATTGTAAGGGTATTTCAAAATGAGAGTGTACATTCCCCTGGGGAGGGTCCGACAGGGGACGCCTTAAATAAACCCATTAGTTAAAAATGGAAGGCTTGGCTTCTTTTTTCCTTTGAAGTTACAGGAATTACTCGCTTTCCACCATCTCTCTAAGCTCACCGGTCAACGCCTGCGTATTTTATAACTTGCTGGAAAGACGAAACACATTTCTGATTTGCAACACTCAGTGAACGTGTTTATTGTCTTTCAGTACAGTCTTAAAAATGAGCGGCCACACGTTGCATACACGAAAATAATGAAGAATCCATTTGCAAAGCAGGTCAAAAGCATAAAATGGGCGATGTTATGGCCGTAAGTAGCATGGGCTAATGGTGATTTTAAAGCAGTCGAGCATGGTGTGAATGCTTCTAATTCATCAGCTCTCTGACTGGGCACACGGCTCTAAACTTAATTAGTGTTGCACATTATGTGGGGCATTTTCTCCATTGTAATAAAATTAGTGAGAATGCTTGCTGTACTTTCTAACACGCCTTGGTGTAACGGGGGATGACAATAATCCGGCAGTGTCCGTGCCAGCTGTCAGAAACTTTGACATCTATGGCAGGCGGGAAAAACGCAGGGGGGGGGGGGAAAGTAATTTAGACATTTTTTAGACATTTTTCTCTATTATGATCCTGTGTTTTCTTCCTGTGTTTTGAAGAAAACAGAAACTCTTTTAACACAGTATAACCATTTCCCCCCAATGTTATGTCTGTCACTGAACGTGGCATGCATTTCAAGTGAATCCCTTCTGATTTATCAGTCAACAAATCATAACGTGCCAAATGTTTTCCTAAGCAGCGGTTAAATATATATAGCCCACAAATATAATAGACCACACAGATCTTAGGAGACACCGGATCCAATCAAAACAAAGCCAAACAAGCCAATCTTTAAATATGCTGCTTTGTTTATAAGAGTAAAAATGATATGATGTTGACAGATGGAGGATGGGTGAAAAGATGTTTAGATGTTCTATCTTAGTCACTACAAAAAAGGCAATTTACAAAAACAGTACTATTCAGAGAAATGCCAGACATTGAAAATCACAATGCATATTTACAAGTTATTTAAATCCCAATTCTACTCCTTATACAGTATGAGTAAAATAGACCACATTTTCACTGGTGATTCTCAATGATTTCAACAATGCAGAAAATTTAAAGAATTTAGCACATTGAAACTTGATGCAATGAGTGAAATTATACGGTCTATCTATGCCAATAAGCGGTGAACTTTTTAAATGTTAATCTGACACATCAAATGAAACATTAATCTTTTTTTAAATGACAAAACAAAGAGAAAATGTTTTTCTCATCGTGTGAAAACAAAGACTAAATGGGTTCACCTATTTCACCTGTGTTGAAATGAATATTTAAAGCTCTGTGTATAATATCCTCATATCCAGCAAGAAGCATTTTTTCAATCAAAATTCAATCAAAATCCTCACTTTGGACGAAGTGCTTCACATAAAACCCTGGAGGAACCAAGAGACACTTTTCTTTTCTGTTTGTTTTCGGAGAGCTGTCCTGAGTGTGTGACAAGAAAGGAGTCTAAAACAACCAATTAAAGCAAAATTGCCTTCGCTCTAGGAAACACATTGAGTCAAAGCCCCATGGGAACTACTATAGAGCACTGAGTACTCTTGTCCTTTCCAATGGCACGGTCAAGATCTACCAGACGAGCACAGATAGAAAGATAGATAAATGACTTTTGGAAACCTTGTTTTTCTTGTCAACACAAGCACTTACATGAGAATGCAACCCTGATGTCAACTCATTCCTTTACCAATATCTCCTCCTGCCTTTGAGTAAAACCTCTGTCAAATGAAAGGAAAGACTTGCCGACACCGTCTTGACACCGACCAACACCGATTATTTAGAATTTGTCCAAGCTCAAAGTCTTCAAAATGTCCTGTGCTGCAGAAAAAAACATTAGAGTAGGGTGAACACACAATAGAAATTAAAAATATATGAGATCTCTTTAATATCTCAGTTGTTTAGCTTAGACAGCAATGAGATAATGCGGAAAAGTGGAAACCTTTACTTGCAGAATCTTCAGTATGAGTTTCTATTCACAATAACTTTATAGATTTCTTACTGTATGTCAGCAATTGACTTTGTGTATATTTTAAGGAAACAAAGTTGACTAAGAAGGCTTCTGAGCTCAAACTATGAAAAAAAAAAAAAAAAATCACCCTACGTGTCATAAATACACATGCAACACGCAGAGCACATTCAAAGAAAAAAAAAATTACAAAGTACGCCTCTTATGATTTGTGCCCAAACTGGATTGCCAATACCTATAATATCAAGAAAAACATCTCTAAGAAGAATGAAAAGATAATAATACAAAAGAAAAGAAAAAAGGGGGACTTGAGATCCATCATGGCTTAGCCTAGAAAACTAACACATTATTGATCTTTTCTTGGGTTTCTTTCTCTCTGCTGTTTGTTTAGAGGAGCTTCATCCCCACTAATAGCTGCCTCAAAGCATAATCTCCCTCCTCCCCTCCACAACCTCTTCATGGTCCTCTTTTCATGGCATCTCATACAGTTAAAGTTAGCCGTCTTGCTGCGGTGAGGCTCCGAGAGCCAATTGTGTTGCTAATGTTGACACCTGCCAGAGAGGAGCCGAACGAGGGCTGTTTGTGCTCGTTGCACAACTGGGATCTCTTCAGGATGATTACTAGTACTTTATGGGCACCAGTCAAACACTTTAACTTTACTGTCTGATAGAGAAGAAAGAAGAAAAAGGAAGAAAAATGGCTGTTTTGTATCCATCTATTATACTGAAGGCTTGCAAACATGCAACATTAATAAATGTGACTAAAACGTTATGTAACATCAATGTACAGCGAGGTACAGGTATCTTCTGGTTATATGCACATGACATAAAGAACATTTAACTTTCTGCACTATTTGTAAGTCATTAATCAAATAAGTAAATGAGTGACGTGACTTGTATATGTGGTCTTATTTTCTTTTATTAAAGCACAAGATACTCTTTGGAACATCTCAAATCATACTGCAGAACATAATTATCAGGTTTTGTCAGGATGTGAATACTGACATAGCACACACTAAGATATTATGCAGCATAAACATAAAAAACGTACAACTAAATTAGAAAATCATGCAAAATGGATACATTATCATTAGTATTCTCAGACTAGTGGACTTCACCTCATGTGTAACTTTCTTTACAGTGTCATGTTCATTCACAGACATTTATGCACCATAACTACAAAACATTCAAATCACTTTAAATATATTACAGTTGAAGAATTTGTATTTATTTGCTCATTTCTCTAAGAACATGGTCATCAGGTTTTGTCATAATAAATACTAAGAAAGTCTGACATGCATAATTGCAATGCAAGCATATGAATAACAAAATGCATAATTGAAATAGATTTTATTTTATATGCATTATATGCATTCTAATCCATAAAAAATAGGAGAGCTGTATATAATATTAATGTTAAAATCTAAGTAAACTTAAAGGCAGTACAGCACAAATTCCCAAAAGGGACGGAAGCTAAATCAGCACTCGCTGGCTCTGAATGTGGCGTTTCCATCTTAGTGTGCTGGAGTGGGGATTCACCCCCGGTCCTTACAGATGTACATTAATGCAGACAACACACTGAGCCCGTCTCTTCCACAAGCCCTCTTCACTAAACAGGCTGCTGTCCAGCCCCATCGTGTCAGTTTGAAGCCCCCATTCAAAAGTATTCATGCATCTGCCTTTGAGGCACAATGGCCGCTAGTTTATAAACTGTCTGCCCGCGAGCCCAAAGGCTTTAGTCTACATTGTTTTCATACCCTTAATAAACTTTTTGAAGGAGTTCATCAACTGGCCTGAATAGCCTGCTCACTGAATCTCGAGACAGAAAATAACAGTTCTTTTTTTCTTCTGCTCTTTTCTTTCTTTTTTCCTTTTTAGGAGCAGTTTCTCTGACAATGGAGAAAGAAGGCTGCTAGACTTCAGAGGAGTCTTAGGCCCAACACAAGAAAAAAAGGCAGCATTCAATTAAAAGAACAAAATGCTCTCCTCATAAAGGGGAAGGAGACAATTGATTTCTCCTCCATTCAAAAGTGAGAGGATGATCCGAGCATCACTTCATATCTTATTCCAAAAGAGAAAAACACACATTCAAATGCACACAAAGTGTGAGAATGCAAACAGAGAGTAAATATGTTCACAATGCACAAAGAGCGGACTTTTTTTTCTCTTTTTGCAAAAGGAGATCATTACAAATCAACCTAGGATAGTTGGATAGAGATCATTTCAAATTGCATTAGCCTATAAAAATATAAAAAGCTTGCTTCAATCATTCATTGGCTCCATGCACTTTAAAGATATTACGCTTGAAGAATCGGTATTTATTTGTTCACTTTTCTAAGTGCTTCCTGTGACACTCGTTAGACAGGCAGGACAAATTTCAAAGAGGCAATACATTTAAGTATTCGCTATAAGCCATTAATCCATCCTCATACCTTTAAAATGTGTGGAAAACTTAAAGGTCTTAAATGGATGTCTTCTCTAATGAATTTCATCCCCAATTAGAACGGATCGCCACAGTCCAAGCTGCGTCTCGCCTTTTCGCCTGTGGGGTCCGGAACGACTCCAAAACATTCACAAACTTGCTAAATTAACAGGACGCACACCCATGAAATACAATGCGCAAAAAAAAAAAAAAAAAAACAGCTGCCTGCTCCGCCTTTCGTGCTCCGATTGTATTTATTCATAATAATAATAATATTTCATGTAATAATAATAATACAGGAGAGTGAAAAAACTCAAATACATAATCGTTTGTGTCTGTGAAGGAGGCGTTTAATTAGATTCGACAAGTTCAACGCGTTCGTTTCGGTGTCTGAAAGCCTGGTCAAGTTTAAACAAAACAAAACAAACAAAACAAAATCTACAATATGTTACTACTGAACGGATAACAATAATAATAAATTGCAGTAGTTACAATTATAATTACTGCCCCCCCCCCCCCCCCGTTTTCTTTTCGTTTGGTTAACATTTCATATTTGTATATGTGTTACTGCTGCTTCATTTAAACATAGCCTATAACGATTATAGTAATTATCTTCCGACAAATGTTCGATTAGGGCGATTTGAGTTTTGGATGCAGAATTTGATAAATTCAGCCTATCACTTGTTGCTGAGATGACTTTCTCAGAGGTGATTCTCAGCTCTCTAAGCTGTGCTCACTGAAGCGCAATGACCTGCCCGAGTGTGAGAGGGGTTACCGGTCACTGCCATTTACCGCATCCCGGGATCCTCTATTGTTCCTTAAAAGCCACTTGTACGGATCTCTAAAACACCGAGCAACGCGACTGAAACGCTCCATTAGTTAAATCCACACGCCCGCGCTGAAAAGGAGTGCGTAAGGATTGAAGACAAATGCGTAAAGTACAACGTGAGATAGCAAAATATGAACAATCCAGACTACAAATAATTAATGAAAAATTATATATATATATATATATATAATTATATTCTCGAAGGCATAAATATAAATAGCTATATTAAATGTCTGGACGATAATCCTAAAAATAGCCCGCCTTTCATCGATGTGCTCATAAGGTACATAAATTAAAATCTCAGCAGGCATGTCTTCTTACAAAATATTTGGCATAAACACCTCGGTTGCTATCACATAAATAAGAATTTTTAAATAAGCATGTTGCGCACTGATTCTGGACCACAAAACCAATGTGTGTTTTGAAGCACAATCCGTCTGTAATATTCGTGTGTTATTGACCACAAATCAGATGCAACTAAATAAAATATTGTAGCAAATAAAAGCACAGATCTGAATAGTTCGCGTGTTCAAAAGACTATGGTTTGGATGCACCCCCCCCCCCCCCACACACACACAGTTTAATGAGGCCTGTATCACAGCTTGTGTGTGTCAAGTGTGACCCGCCCTCACAAATCAAATGGCTAAAACGGAAATGACAATTTACATGTCAGAATCAATTGTGTATTTAAATCCCCATTACAAACATTAACCAGATACGAACGCACCAAATACAATATCCATTGCTCGCATGGAGAGGGAATTACGCACAAAGAACCGAGCACATTATGTGTGATTCATGTATTACATTTGGGTTCCAAAGCCCTTGAAAAGTTGAAAAAAGAAATCCTCTCTGGTTATTAGCTGGAGCAGATGATAAAACAGCGTTTATGTGCGTAAAAGTCTTCTGCGCACTCGGTTAACAGCTGAGGAGTGAAAACCGCACTATTACAATAATTCTCTCCGATATAAGAGAATGATATTCTCCATAACATCTGTGCAGAGATTTACACTGTTCCAGATGGCAGACCGCATTTAATGAACAGTCAAGCAGTAATATGAAGTCGCTTTGTACTGCAGTCGTCTCAAGTGTTTTTGATAAGCAAAAGACATCCACGGATCAAAGATCATAAGCTTCTCAATTTCCCCTAAGTGCCTGAGCCCTTATTCACATCATCCTTACCCGTTTTGGTTATTTTCAGACATCTCTGAAACACATCAAAACTCACATCTTGTCAAATTCAGGCCCCGTTTCGAGTTCACAGGTCATCCGCGGTCTAAAAACGACATTGTTAACTAGTCTATAATCCCCGTATGGAGACCAATTAAGCATTACAGCTGAGTCAATGAAAGCCACATTAAAATACCAACCAAAATGTTAACATTTTTCTCATTGGCTGGATCACGAATATTGTTCACTTCATCATCTAGCATTAAATTTACAGTCGTGCCATGTGGGCTTTTTACAGTTACTATCAAGCTACCAAAGCTTCAAGACAATAAAATAATTCAAATAGGCTATACATAATCATATTATTATTTTACATGGTGAAAATTATTATTGATATTATGATAGCAAGCAATTATGTAAAGAAAGAAAGAAAACTGGAAAAAAAATCTAATTAAAGTATGTTGTTCTGGCATTGGGGGGGGGGGGGGGGGGGGGGGGGGGATGTCAGCATCACCAATGCTTGAACGCAAATCATGGTCAATTGCATCTGGTTCGGTAAATTTGATTGGTTCCAGGAATTAGAACTGCCTTTATCTGGATTTTAAGCAACTAGCACTGCGATGGCGAAATGGACGCGAGCTTTTATAATCACTAGCTTCAGTGCAATATTATTATGAGCTTATATCTGTTCAATTTATTATCCCTGTCAACAAAAATGCTTAATGCCGGAGAATTAAAGGAAAAAATAGAAAATAAAACGAAATAAACATATATATATATATATATATATATATGATATTTCGTATATAACTATACATATTTAGTTGTTGTCACTGTAGTGTTGATTTATGGATTAAACCCTGGACTCTATACACTAAAGAAAATCCCTCGCCAGTCAAATTGTCGAGTTGCGTTGAGACAGGGTGACGGGAGAGAAAAGGTTAATCCGTGTTTAATGCAGTGATGGTCCACACTCTGATGGTTATGTTATCTCTGCCCAACATTTGGGTCTCCCACAATTTCAGCCCAGCCAAAATAGCTGCAAGAAAGTGCAGATGGAGTCACCCTCGATGCCTGAGGAGAAAAAAATATTAATAGCTAAATAACTTCCCCTTACTTTCACTTAATCTTCCCCTCTCTCTCTCTCTCTCTGTGTGTGTGTGTGTGTGTGTGTCCCTGTAACATATCCTATTCCAGATGGATTTGTTTAAAATGTTTCCCTATACTTCTATTTCAGTGCGGCTTTAGGTCCGAAAGTATCTGCTTTATTTTCATATAAATGTGAGACAAGAGAGAAAATGCCCTGCTGGTGCACGTCTAGGGCACAAAAACCATAAGAAACTGCTATTCCAGAATATTCTTCGCGCTTTATCACGATAGAAATGTTGCATTATGAAAGTATGAATTTTTGTTCTCTTCTAAATATCACTGAGTTCCTGTGTACAGTAAAACCGAGTCTGCGCATTGCTCACATCCGTCTCGCCTACAGGTTTTTATCACTATGATCCCATAACAACACTCTTAAACCCCTGACTGAAGTCTGTTTGATTAGTCTGAAAAGCTCAGGTAATCCACAGATCTGCTGAAGTGTCCAGTGCCACTCTCACAAATGGACGCGTGGTCGCGTTTAACTGATGCTCCTCCAGACAAAATGAGCACCAGGTGAGCTGTCAGATGCGGGGCTGGAAGCCATTAAAGACTAATTAACTTTGGCAGGTTTGTTCTAACTCTGCTGTCGCTCATCATCTATATATATATATATATATATTTTTTTTTTTTATTATTATTATTTTATTTCCGTAACGAGGATGGCTGGTGCACAAGATCATTATTATTGTAATGGCCACTAAACCGAATGTAGAAGTCATAGTTAAGGCTATTATGGTTAGGTACACGGACATCTACTCAGGGTGTAGGGAGAGCCGACAACGTTTATGTCGTTTGTTTTCAAAACGTTTGACATTGTGTAATAAATAAATAAATAAATACATAATCTACCAGATTCTAACTGCATAATCACACACTCAAAAAAATGAAACATGGCATTTGTTGGTCCAAAGAATGTAATTATGTTTAAATTAATTAATTCAATTTCGTTTGTGCATTAAAATTAAAAGAGTTGTGTTGAGAGAATTAAAAGAAGTAATTCTTCAAATTTACACAGCTCAGTTAATTAAAATGAATGCAACAGAGTTGTGTTGCTTCTGCAGTACCGCACATCGGTCAGTAGGTGGAGTACAATCTGCACATGCGCAGTTGGAAAACACCACAAGAAGGAACGAAGTTCATAACGATCACTCTTCAGCTCATTTAGATCGGCGCCATTTTATGAGAATCAAACACGGAGAATTACACTTCAAAACGTCAACGTGTTTTCCTCTATGTGAACAGACAGGTGAGATTTTCACTTTTTATGCATTTATATTGAGACTATGACAACATTTGAATCATTACTCACTTGTAATACCGTGTTGTGTATAGTATTGTCACGAAGTTGCCATATGCCTCGTGTTTTCTTTCACATTATAGTTAGATACATTTTTGTTTTATGCATTTATGTGAAATTTTATACTTGTTGAACTTTTATATACATTACATCACCCAAAATAAGTGTAAATGACATTAAATTGCTAGTAAGGAATGGTTACTCCATTTTAATCAATTGTTTTGTGCTTGTACAGCAGTTATCCCCTTCTAATGTCAGTTTTAATAATTAATAATCTTACAAGGTGGTGTTGGCACATTATTTAATATCTCGCATAACACATTTTAACTTAAGTTTAGTAGTTTGCAGCTGTTCATATTTTGTTATTATTCTTTGGTGACTCCCATTCTTTTTCTCCCTTACAGAGTTTTGAAACTTGAAGGCCTGTAGAGTCCTGTATGTGGCTGTGCAGAGATTGTGGATCGTCTCAGGCCTCCAGATCAAAGCTTTTAAAGCACTTCAGGTTGGTACATGGACATTATGGCCGTAAACACAAATATCCATGTGCATATTCTAACTGTCCATGCACTTTTAAAACCTGGAATGCACTGCGGTCCCACTTATCCAGATCACATGGCAGTGAGCAGCTACCTCAAAATTCTAGTCAAACTACAGTGATAAATTGTCATGTTTGTGCTGTTACTGACATTCCTTCAGTAAATGATTATTTTCTCCATATAAATAATCACTTGCGCAGTCATGAGACAGTTAGTTGTATGTTTAAGGGCTGCTCATTTAAAACAAACGTGTATGGTACATTCAAATCACACAAGAGCCGAAAGCATTATCAGTTTTCAGTAACAGATTTTAAAGAAGGAATCGTGAAAACACAAGAGGTTAGTGAAACATCTAATGACCCTACTTCAAATGAAGAAACTGAAACATCTTTGTTAGAAGACGATTCCTCTTCTACTGATACAGAAGAGATTTCAGAGAACCTGCCAAAGTTGGTAGAGCTTAAATTTGCTTCCTTGCTGTTAAAACTGGAAAATCACTACCATGTTCCAGGCTCAGCTGTAGATGAGTTGTGTGGGGACTTGCATTATTTGCTGAGTGATGCTTCTCTCCCTTTGTCTCACAGAATCATGTTCTGAGCTAAACATCAATTCCCATAAGCGAAAAGGATCCATTGGAAGTCCTAACCAAGTGAAGAAACCGAGAAAAGCTGAGGTAAATTACTGTCCAGATTACCCAATGGGTGAAACAAAAGAAACTCTTGAAAATCAAAGGATTACACTACTATCGGAGGTGACTAAAAGAAACAACGAGCAGGTTATCAAGGGGCTGATGGACAGAACATTTGCTCTACGGAGGCACGAGGTGGAAGAACACTCCCCTTTCATTGCTGAATTCAAGAACAGATGGCCAGCACTCTTTACTGAGCGAGAGGTATGTCTTTAATGTCATGTCAGCTGATTAATTGCTTGGATGTTGTTATAATTCTAAACTATGATTTGAAGTACTTTAGATGTAATTCAGGTTTGTTCATTTATAGTAAATGTATATTATCTGTGAGTGCTGGTAAAGGAAGTGTATGATGATGTCCTGTCAAAAATTCATCAGCGCCCTGATTTGTCTCTCTCTCTCTTTTGTTTTGTTTGAAAATTGTACCAGGTATCTGCGGAATTCAGCAGGATTACAACAATTCCCTTGGTGTCCAAATTCATGGGTCAGCTTGATCATTTCTCCTCTCAGCTCCTCAAAAATTTCAAAAAGAAAGGAGGAGTAGCTGCACAGAAGATCACAGACATCCTGTCAGTTTTGGAACAGGTATGTTCTATAAATTCATCATCAATTCTCCTAATTCATAATAGGCCAAACTAATATTTTATCCAAATATAATTATTTTGTTATTTTTAACTCCTCATTCAATCTTTTTTATACTAAAATTATGGATTAAAAGTTAAAGGTGAATTTTCATTCCTGAAGCTCCAAATATCATGATTTTTTTTCCTTTTGAAGCATCACTTCCTGCCTCTGTTATACATTAATAGAGTTATTTTTGCAACTACAATTAGAACAGCTCAGATGTTCAAGATAATTGTGTATCCCATGCAGTGCTTCTGATTTGGGACCACTTGACTTTCGTAAAATAAAGCAGTGGGATAATTTGTGTAGTGCTACTTAAATTTAAGATGTACAGCAAAAAGTACTAATTCTCATTTCATTTTGATTAGAGCATCACCATTGAAAAAAAGCGTGAATGCATCCTGAAAGCCTTAGTGGTCTACCTAAATGAAGATCCTTCAAACCTAGTGAAGGAGTACATGGTAAGCTATTTACAGTTTTTTTTTTTTATTTTGTTTTTTTTAAAGAAACTTTTCATATTTTTCTCTAAAACCAGTTCCTATTTTTACCTATTTTTATTGGTAATTGTTTTATTTTGTACTTAATATTTGTACTTGTCTTTTGTTATTTTTAGGACACTGAACATGATGAAGCCCAAATTTTGATGAGCAAAACCACTCTCGGAATCTATGCCATCAAATATGAAGGGGCAGATGTTGCAGACCCATACGAAGATGTTGGTGTCATCATCGAAGGCATCCAAGTACTTGAAAACTTGGACAATGTAGCTAATGCTTGTTCCATGATGGTTGGTCTAATCTATGCATTAAACTTGGCTTACCCCCAGGATCTGAGATATACTTTTGAAATGTTTCAAAAGATTTTCATGGAACTGGATGCCACCAAGCTGTCAAACAAAGTCCAGGTCTTAAAAAATAAACTCCTTTCATAGGCACTGTAACTTGAAACGAGGGTTAAGAGGCAGGACCTGTTTTGTCCATAATGTTGCACTGGCTGTTGTAGCACTTTTTTTTCACTGCTAACCAGATGATTTGATTTCAGATGTTAATCTTCAATTGATTAACTGCAATGTTGTTTGCTGCTTTTTTTCCCCAAGTTTCAAGAAGGTATAGTTTACTAAAGAAGACTATTTTTTCCCCAAGTATATTTTTGAAAATCATTTAATTTAAAGACAGTATTCTTGTATTTTACTTTTTATTGGTAATATTATTTTTGTTACATCTTGTAATGAGTAAAGAATTTTTTTTTTGAAAAGTGAAGACAGTATTTAGATTTTGTAAACGTTCTTGTCTGAAAAAATGTAAAATATTGTAAACATATTATTTTGCTTTCAAATGTCAATCATCCTTTGAATAACAGGTGTTTTTAGCTGATTTCTCAATAAGGTGTACTTTATACCATTAAAGAAGGCTGATAATTTTTTCCAAGTATAAAAAGCATTTTTGTCAATCCTTTCGTTTAAAGGCTGCATGCTTTTATTTTACTTTATACTTTTATTAGTATTATAATAGTATTTTGTTAAGACAGCATGTAGATTTTGAAAACATTTTATTGTTGGAAAAACAATAGAAAGTGTTAATTGTAAAACAGTGTAAAAATGTTATTTAATAAACAATGAATCTGAAACCTTATTCCTATCTCATTTTTAACATAATATTAATTTTAGAGTAATTGAACTTAATTAACTAAACAGATTAATACAAAATAACAAATGTTACATTGATTGAACTAAACAAAATTACATTAACTTTATGTAATTAACTTAAGTTCACTGAAATAAATATTCTTTCTTAAAGGCAACTTAACTCAGTTACGTGGAACCTGTTGACATAAAAAAGTTAAGTAATGCCAATGTATCATTTTTTTGAGTGCATGCCACGCAAATAAATAAATAAATAAAACAAGTAAACATAAATATAAGGTCTGACCTATTATTAACCTATATATTATTTATATATTTTTTTAATTAACAATACATGTATTGTATACCCCCAAAAGTATACAAAATATGAATATATTATATATGCGGCTAAAAATAAAATGTAATTTCATATTCATTTAATATATTACTTGTATATTTTTGGTATATGAAGCCTATAAGAAATTATAATATTAAAACAATCGTGCCAAAACATGTCAACAAAAATCTGAGGTATGACTTTTTTTGATCAACTGAATAGTGTACTGCTTAATCAATTTAACGCCTTATTAACACAAACAAACAAACAAACAATAAATAAATACTGTATGCCAAAACAAGTCAATAAAATCTGAGGACTTTTCTGGTGAACTAGATAGTAATCAGTTTAGTACCTTATAAAGACATGCAATAAAAATGGATGGATTTTGCATACCCTGAATAAATAAATAAATAAATATCATGTAAAATAAACTCCAAATCGCATGAATTTACGCCCTGGGCGAGTCACTGGGAGCCGTTTAGAGATGAAAGTGAAAAGAAATAAAGGGGCTCAGTTTAATCAGGGCTTAAAAGCTCTTCTACATTACGTTTGTGAGCGAAACCCCGGCGCGAGAGCTGCTGGAGGATCAGTGTTTTTCTTACCGGTGCCTCCGAGCCATTACACTCCTCAGCAACACAGACGCCCATTCAACACACGGCAGCTCTAATAAGTCTTAACATTATTAAATGTTATCCGGATGGTAAACTTAAAGAATCCCTTCAAAGAATTTAACAGTGGATTCAGTGTTGTGCAGAAGATGAGACACTAAAAATGACAGATTTATGGAATAATTGACCTATAGAGATGACGCACTCACATCATTCCCAACAAATTAACAACTACAACCAGTGGACAGCAACAGCGAGATTGTTTTTCATGCATTTATTTAATAACGAATATCAGTTTTGGCCTGTGTATAAATGCATATAAACGTAATTATGAGGGATGTCATCTGAGGGTATAACTTTGGCATACCATGCAAGAGAAAACAGAAATAATTCTATATATTTTTTTATTTAATTATACTGATTGATTGATTTATCCATCTCAAAACGTCATTATCATTTTATACCAATTATATTAGGCTAAAGAAACTCAATCGAAATATGTGTAAATGTAAAAGCTTTGTCTTAAACCAGCTGCGCAGTTACGCGCAACTAAACCCGCACAAAAGACGCCGTTTTGCACCATGAAATGTTGAGCTTACAATTGTAAACGCTCCTTCATATTACAAAACTATCTACCAGCAGGGAGCACTGAATAATTTATCTGCCTTTCTTTCTTTTTTTTACTACCCTTTGTACAAAGTTATCCCCTCTTTTCTGGGATCTTTGAATGGGGGTCACCGGTCCAGTTACTCTTTTTTGCTGCCCGGTTCCAGAGCCGCTCTCTTTTGTATTTCAGTCTGAAGGTTACAAAGGCTTAAAACGAGATTGTTCATAACCACGCTTGGAAAAAGGCAAAAAGGTATTGTGACCCGCTATAAATCAATAATAATAATAATAATAAGTATTGTATTAAGAATACAATATGGCCGTTTCGAATTATATAACATTAAATTTCGAATTAAAATAGTAAGCTATAATGTTTAATTACAGACTCTTAAATATAATATAAATACATTAAATATATGACCTAAAATAAAATATAAATGATTCATAAATTATACTTTTTCAGTATGAAGCCTAGCCTATAATATATTTTCGGATTGCTATTGTTATGCGATTCAGTTTAAATATTTTCAGTTCATAATATTATGAAGATCATTTAATAATAATAAATGTTGCCAAAACAAATCACCTCCACGGGGTCCACATGTCTCGTATAATGTAGATGCTTAAACTGACATGGATTCTCAAATGGGTCAAACTGTCAGTTGTCGTTTAGGGGGTCGTTAAAACGCGATGGAAATGAAATGTGCCACACAAATTAATTTACCTGACGTCAGGGCTCACATAAATAATTGAGTAAGTACTGAAGAGTTAGCAGCATGAATAATGAGAGCTATTTGTGGCATTTTTTTCCAAGGGGGCGCACAGATTCCCCCTGGCGAGAATGAAGGACTGCAGCATCTGTCCCTTTCAAATAACTGCCTAATGAAATATCAATTGCAACAACAGCAGCAATTACAGCACCAGTCCATCACGATCTGTCAGTGCAACTGATCCACACCTCAAAAACATCTTCCGTGAGAGTTATCATGCACAACTTTTACGCACCACGTTTCCTCGCGTCTATTCGCACACAATGAGAAATATAACGGCCTCTGACCTTTATCCCCGAGAATCCCATCGATGCTGTGCTTGGTTTTCTTTTCTCCGTCTTCATCTTTTTTATCACACTCGTCATCGTCATCTTTCTTGCCAAAACGAGCTCTCAAAACCCGACTAATGGAGCTGACTATGAAGAGAGATAATAATCACTTTAACGCCAAATATAACAATCATAACAATGCACACTAAAAATGTGATTTCATTTATAGAATCCAAATATAAAACTCCAAAATTAATAATAATAATAATAATAATAAAAAAACGAATATACAGATATTTATTTTTATTTTTTTAAGTAAATGCTGTGAAGCGCGTAACGTCCTCTTTATGTCAATAAGAATGGAATGGTGCTTACCGGAAGAGGCCTCACCTGAAGGAACCGTGCCTCTGTCACACACCCCGTCCTTCAGCAATTTATCCCGGATTTCCCAGCTGAACATCCCTGGATTCTCGCGCTTGTATTCCTCAATTCTCTTCTCAACGTCGGGCGTTGCAACTTGCTTTAGCGTAGAACAAAAAATGTGGATATAGAAAAAAGAAAAGAAAAGAAAACGCACAAGAAATGCGCATTCTGTTTACTATCAATTACGATTTGTTAAATGTATAACCATGTCTTTTATTTCCACATCGTTCACTCACCCTCGGTTTACTTCCACCTATCGCTCCCGGACGAATGGAACCGGTCTCCTGGTAGCGACAGAGGATTTTGGACACGCAGCCGTGTGAGACCCGCAGCTGTCTGGAGATCACACAGGGTCGGATGCCGTGATGGGCCATTTCCACTATTTTGTGACGAATATGATTTGGCAGTGGCCTTCCGTTGATGAAAACTCCACCGAGCTGGTTCACTCGACCTTGACCCAGAGGCGTCGAGACTGTGTAAAAACATGCAGGGCCAAAAAAAGAAAAGAAAACAACATATCACATAAGACTGTGGCACTTTATATAGCATCCATTTCAACTATGCGATTTTATATGAAATTACGCGTTGAATTTGGCATATAAAAATAATGCGTAATGTTAAGTGCATTTTACATGTAGGTAATTTTATGGCATTGAGTTTTGAGGGGGAAATCCTGCAAGTGAGCCCTCTAGGCTTTGTACAGGTTTTATCACAAAAACATCTACATGCTGTCATTCTGATTAATCACATCAGATAATATTATTTATCACGTGATATGTAGAGCAGATTTTGAAACTATTCATGCCGAAGGTTTTCTGTTTATTGGGTGATACGAATAATGATTAATCAAAGCCTGGAGGAGAATTAATCCAAAAATCTCATCCTCTCACATTTTCTTTCCTGAAAGCATCCTTCTATGCTATCAGTCTATCTGGTGTTACGAGAGGATGTAACACTTGAGGACACTAATTGCCATTCAAGAGGCACTAAAGACGTGCCACTTTAAACCTCGATTATTCCCAGTCATGCAACCCAAATATTAGTGTGATGCTTTGAGCCAGCTCTCAGCTGTGTGTTTTATTTCCCTTCACTGCTGCGAGATACTTCAGCAAATCCCACAGATTGCAGGATTCGTGGGTTTGGTAGGGTTTCGTCAAATTGCTCTTAAGCACGAATTCACTCGATCCAGAAAAGAGTTTCCCATTTAATGCGCAAGCGGCGCGTGAAAATAACACGCTCAGAACATTTTACTCAGAACTCTGCAAGATGACACGATTATGAAAGAAGGTTTAATGTCAATTATTTAAAATAACTGATTTCAAAAGTATAATCTCTGCTATTTTTAAAAGTTTTTGTTCGGTCTTATAAATTAGCCTACTTCTTAAATTCCATTCAGGCGCATAATTACGGTCTTTTTTTACCATCAGTAACGCGTGAAAGTTTGACATACCTTATCCAAAATGATTTTTTCCAAAAGAATTTACAGTTTCCTGCTGGTATATTACAGTTACAAATGTGTAGTACAATTGTATTTTTATTTAATAATAATAATAACAAGATCTTTCCTTACCTTCTAACGGGAATCCGGTTCGTGGGTAGTTCTGGCCTGGTGCTGGACGCATCATTCGAGGAACTGTTCCTGGTAAAGTAGCCATTCCAGCTACCCCCAAACAATTTAATCTTTCACTATATAAATGAATGAAATCAATCACACAGTAAGCTTCAGTGTTGATTGCGCCGTGGAAACTGTAACAGGTCCAAAATAAAAAATGTAAAAAGAAATCCAAACACACACCAGTGGACAATGCCGAATGTGCAGAAGAAAAAAGTTCTTACAGTGGATACCAAAAACCAACAGCAGGATGAGCAGAGGAAAGCATGAAATGGGCTCTGAAGCAACTGTGAGTAAATATTAGTGAGAGGTTCTGCTAGTTTTGATTACAGCTCCTGTTTGCTGTCTGAGAGGAGTTTAAGTGGCCAACTTTGGCGCACATAGTGGGAGGAGGAAGCGTGCGTAACGATATGCTCTCCAGCACTCTTTTATTCATCATGGAGAGGAAGGGTAATGCCCAAGACCTGCCGTCCAATCCGGGGGAACTTTGCAGAAAACACACACACATACACCACCCTCCCACTTTCTCTCTAAATCAACACAGGAACTGTTACAAAGAGTTTTCATTCATCTGTCATTGAACTGAAACGTTAGTTTAATGTTTTGGACTCTTTCTGGACTAGGGATACACAATGTTAGCATTTCTCTTTCAAACACATACAATGTAATATAATATAATGCAATATAATATGTATTATTAGTAGTAGTAATTAGAAATAAATAAATAAAATGAATTAATATGCCTTTGCAGTAGGAAATATTTGTGACCCTAAAAACGTTCTGCCGAAATAGGTTTGTAGTCATTTGTAAAAGGATTGTAACCCTGCATTTCTACCTTGTACATATTTTATAGTTTAATATATTTTATAGATTCGTGGTGTGGCATTCCGTCATTAATTAACTAAGGGATTTTTGTGTATAAATTGAGAAACATGACATCAATTTACAGTGCTATGTCATTAAAAACTATCAAGGATCTGAATATTATGCTGTTTTTGTATGTAGACAGAACAGAAGGAACAAAAGTGCATCCAAAACTGCACACCTGAGACTGAGAGGGTCAATGATTATCAAAAAAACAAAAAACAAAAACCATGGCTGATACTTTGACACATTCAGTGAGGAAATTAATCAAGACAACGTAGCAGGGTTTAATGAAAATTCATAGTATCATTATAAATAATAGTACTAATAATAATAATAATAATAATAATAATAATGTGTCAGAAATAACGGAAATATTTATTTATTTATTTTTTTTTTTAGAAATTGAGACTTTACAATGAACCTTCTTCCTTGCGAGAATAACTTTTATCTAGAGTTCTTGAGTTGATTTTATAATTCTATAGAGATTTAATGTTCCAGAAGGTACTTCAGATCAGTGTTTAGTAGGTACTCTAAAACACCAGGACAGATGCTTTTTCTAAATAACATGAGAGTAGCATGTTCTTTATGGTCGGAAAACCCTTGTGATTCTAATTAAAACGTCATTTTAAGAGGTTAAGTCGCTTCACCTGTTTTTTTTTTTCTCCGTGTAAAATCCGTACATGTAACAGCACATATGATCAAAATCCTCCAGATTCTTTAGGCTCAATGGCTGTGCGTGTGTTCAGCTCTGTGGGACCGCCGCGCTGAGATTGTGTGGAAATTGCCGTGGCGAACACTCCTCGTGGAAAGCAATTTCACAAATAATTTTTACAACAATTAGGGAGTGTGGCGGGGTGAAATGGCGATTTCACATGCAGATGCGCCGGTAGGGAAGAACCTGGTGCCGGGAGCGGCGCTCTGACCCTCAGTGTCCGGGTCTGGTGAGCTGCGCGCAGGTCAGAGACGCGCTGCTGATTAGGTGCAGCATACTGATAACTATCAGTAACAATAAAACAATAGTTTAGGATTCAGTCAGAGAAAAAATAACTTTTTTACAGATTTCACAACTACTTATTGGCACTTTTCTCTTTGTTGGTATGGCTAAATCCTCTTTGGAGATCATATGACGAAATATGATAATAAAATAAAGATCCTTGAGTTTGTTAGAAAGCCTCTCGGTTTGGGGAGCAAAGTTTTACACTACTATGCAGAACTAGTAGGCATATTAGTTCGATTTGGAGTCTTGTAAGAAAACGAAAAAGCAATGACATGCCGGTAAAAATGCTCAGATTTCTTTCTAGATTTCTTTCAAGTGATGTCATGGATAATGTTATGAAAACACTAAACATTAAAGTTAATATCCGGTTGAGTTGAGCGTGGATAATTTATAGCTAGCCCTGGAGTCGATTATTTAAAGAATAGCTATATTTTAGTTTAACGTGTGTTATTTATTTAAACATATCTTACTAGCATCCCGGAATGTTGTCTAAAATTTTTCGTTCAAAGTTTACAAAACTAGTATTACGATTTTTGTCTAAGCTATAATCTGAACATTTCAAAAACAACATTGTCTAAAGAGTGCATGGATAAACTGGTTCCAAAAGCTTACTACCGCGTAAAGTGGAAGGATAATTAAAATAGACCAAAATAATCCAAAAGAACACACACACACACACACACACACGTTGGTTTTTGTGGTTTATGGGGACTCTCCATAGGCGTAATGGTTTTTATACTGAACAAACTGTGTGCTATTGCCCTACACCAACCCTACACCTAAACTTAGCCCTCACAGGAGACTTTGTGCATTTTAGATTTTCAAAAAAACCATTTAGTATGTTTTTTAAGCTTTTGAATTACGGGGACATAAGCAGTGTCCTCATAAACCACCTTCATATTGTAATACCTCTGTCATACCCATGTCATTATAAAAAAATTGTGTCCTCATAAACCACATAAACATGCACACACACACAAAAACAATGTATTAAAAAATATACAGATTTCTAGCATGCAACTCATGACAACCAAATGTAAATAGCCTACGTAAATCATCGAAATAAAGCTTTTAAACAATTGTGGATTATTTATGCATTTATTTAATTTTGCTGAAATAAAGCAATGCGCGATCTTCAAACAAGTGACGAGAAATTCAACCCATGTTGTGCAGATGAATGTATGTCCACTAGGTGACGATATAGGTTAACTATGACTCAAAAGGAAATCGATTTTTACATCCTGCATGCATGGAAACATTTCAAAAGAAGAACACATAAAGAATCATATCTGATACTGTTTGTTCACCTGGTTACTTGCACTAGTTGTTTCTTGACTTTAACATGAAGCCTCTTACTTAAAGGCAAAATCAATGTGGAATAGAAATACATCTGTTCATGCATTCTGCTTCTTCCACTTGCATCTTTGAATACTGGTTTGATTTGATTACAGGCGTAAACTGTGTTTTGTGTTCCTTTTCTCAATTCCAGGAATCTTCCATCTTTGTTAAAGTTGAATAAAGTTGAGTGTGAATATAGACACTGGACGAGCTCCAGACTTTGCTGCCAGGTTTGAGAGGCGCTGGGGAACCCGGTAGACAACCGCAGCCTGTTAGGCCTCTTCCTCTCTCCTTCACACTGTCCACACTCCCCATGGACTCTTGTTAACTTGCTAAGGCATGCTTGCATCTGCTGAGAATTATCACAATGTGTTATTGCTTTCCAAGCAGAATTGTTTTATCAGACGAAGAGAGCGGAAAGTGTGCTTAGAGTTGTGTGTGTGGACAGGGCCGCTGCTTGTTTGACTTTACAGTTTCTCTCTCTATAAGGAATGAGACACATGGAATTCAAAGAGATCACACTTGAGGAAATATCCAACTTTTACAGAAACAAGATTGAGCTGATAGCTATATCAAAAAGTAAATCAAGAACTCCAACTCCACTCCACTCCAAACTTTCAAACAAAACTATTTCTACTATAGTTATACTTTCAATGTAATGCTTTCAATGTACAGTTCACGAGTTCACACTTACATATATTTAGCACGAGTTACGTAATGCGTATTTGGCGAGTATGGTAATACGTAGTTGGCGTGCTGTCCTGGGGAAGGGCTCTGAGCTCGGGAATGGCCCGAACCCAGAGTACCCCCCCCTCATGGTATGGTGAGAACTTGGTGCTATTGGTGAAGAAGGGGTGGTGGAGGGATGCTGATAGACCGTCAGATGAGTGGAGGTAAGTCAGCTGTATTTATATCCTTGGGTTGATAGATTAGATTGCGTGGCACTTGTGTTTAGTTAGGCTTAGTATCTGACGTGCTCCTCCCGAAGTTTGTTAATAAAACATCATATAATATCAATACTGACAAGGGTTTTTAGAGTTAACTAAGAAAAAAAAAACATTTCTCATTCTCAATTGCTCTTCTTTAAGAAACACTACTGAAAAAAAAAAAACATAACAAAAATGACATATCTAAGTAATAATTAAAATGGATATAAATATCCAAAATATTAATGAAAACTACAATATATGCTGAAATAACATTGAGGTTAAAAAAAAAAAAACAATACAGTTCTGCAGTATAACATTAACAGAAAAACATTTATGTAAGTAATTGATTTCTAGCACTTAATATCTAGCGATTATCGTTAATTTGATTTCACAGATACTATTTAAAACTAAACTGAGCTAGACAATGACATCTCTGAATTCAATAATGAAATGCCTTTAACTGAAAATTGAGTGTTTAATCTTATCATTATACATTACTGATACTCTATCCTCCAATCCGATACTGTTAATTGCTTTGACACAATCTGTATTGTTAAAAGCGCTATATAAATAAAGGTGACTTGACTTGGCTATGTATTTATTTCACTTTTACTATACTGCAAAGCAAAGTGCAAGTTTATGGGACAGAAAAAAATATGTTAAACTACAAAATAAAACCTAAAAACTGCTTTAATTGACACTGCATCATCTAATAATCATATTCAAATATACGTCACATTTTCTGTTAAAATGTTAAAACTGGTGTTTGTCCATGCAAAACCCATTGCCATGATGTTCATTTAAATTTATTAATAATTTGACATTTTTATGCACTTGGCAGATGCTTTTATCCAAAGTGACTTTCACTGCATTCAATTTATTTTAGATTTACGTTCTTACTTTCTCTGAGAATCGAACCCATGACCCTGGCTAGCACCATGGCTCTACTGTTTGGCTAATTCAGTAGTAAGTCTTTCAGAATTTTTTTAACCCGTTTCTTCATCCATCATGAACTCCAAGTTTGATCACTCAGAAAAGTATTGCAAGCTTCTTGGTGAAAGGTGAAAGCAACAAAAAAAGCGAAGCCATGTGTGTTGCAACATGCTCATGTTCACATTGTTTTGGAGTTTCACTTCTCCCATGTGCTGTTTTGAAAAGTAGATGTTGCAATTCCTAAGCAAACAGAGTTTATATTGAAGACACAAGTATATACTAACATGCCTAGAAGTGCATGCAGCTAGCTGGAGACTCCCCCCTCTGACAGGCTTTAGAGGAGGCGCAGTAGGAGGCCCGCTGGATTGCAGAGATGGATTGGAGTAGTAGAGAAGAACCCCTCGTGTTTGAGGGGACTCCTTAAGGAGAACAGGAGTGTGGGGGCTGATCAAGGCGAGCTGCAGACTTCTTAGACTCTTATTGGTAAACAGCAGTTGAAAAGATAGTCCTCTGCAGTGCCAAAATGCCTTATCACCTAAAAGCAGACATGTCACCTGTCTTTGTCATTTAAATACAAAGATAATTCAAATGAATCTTGCTTTAATATGTATAAATCTATATGGAATGTCAGGGTGCTTCTTTAGACCGTGATTAGAGTGAGCAACGGAAAAGTAGCACATATTTGCTATAAGTGATTGTAGAAAATCACCAGCAGAATCCAATGTAATTTAAAAAGGTAACGCCCTGCACTAATAATCCTCAAAATGTGCAAAGACATGAAGTGCAGGCATTGACCTATTGGCCCACAGCTCTTTTATACACTCTATCAAAAGCAACTTCTATTATAAGAAGTGTCCAATAGCAAAACAATCAAGCTTTGTCTGGTAGCTTCATTTTAACCTTTTTCTTTTTAATATCATTTAATAATAATAATATTTACATGGACTAAAATCAACCCAAGTGCATGTTTCCATTGCAACACGCTCATGAATATTTCTAACTTAACCCAATCTTGCAAATTAAGTGGCAGTTATGAATTCTGTGCAACATATATTCCAATACAATATGAAACCTCTTTTTTTATATATATATTATGATACATTACATATAAGTTGATGCAAATACTATTTGAATACAGTAACCTAAGACCTACAAATCTATCTAAAGTTGGTTTTTAAGGTTACAAAACGTATTGTAGCAGACAAATCCTCAGTAAAGGAGTCATTGCTCTGCCCAGAACACCATGGAAATTAAACTGATATCAAGATCTATTGACCTAAATTAAGATCCTGCTGGGTTCCTGATTACCCCTTTTGACGTCCTTGTGATGGGATAAAATTGCAATTTTCTTAAAAATGAATGCGTTTTTTTTTTCTTTTCAAATAATCAGATAAGAACACTGTCTTGTCAGTTATATACAAATCTGAGATTTAAAATTTTTAAATGGAAATAAACAAAGTTTTATGATTTTGAAATAAGAAATGGTATGAGTAATAAATAATCTAAGATCTAAACCTATATCTAGGTTAATACAAAAAAAAAAAAAAAAAAGTGACATGATACAGTAGCAATATATGAGTATTTTTTACAAGCAGCCTCAAACTTATCAACCCTGGTGAAAAATAAATATACTAAAATGTACTTGAAATACATTTATTTCATGCTATATTAAAAAAGTATACTAAAATTACATTTACATATTTATATACTTAATAAAATACTCTGAAATTTTTGGTATACCATACTGGTATACTTAAAGTTTACTAAATTGGAACAACTAATTTTGTACATAATGCACTTTAATTGTGCAGAAGTAGTGATGAAGTCCAACTAAAAACATACTGAAGTATATTTGATTGTGCTAAAGTGGAACTATTGCAAGTATACTTCAGGTACACTTTAAATATCTTGCATTTAAATACTGATATTATTCAAAGATCATACAATCCTCATCAATAGTGACACACTTTTTAACGTTAAGAAATGTGCATGTGCACAAGTAGTACTCCAAATAAAGTTTAATTATAATATTTATATCAGTAAATCTCAAGCAGTGTCAGTAAATATGCTAATAGATTCTAACTATACTTAGTATGAAATAAATGTATTTGAAATATATTACGTTTTTACTAGGGAATCCACACATATAGAAGTTCTTTTCAGATTTTTTTCACGGTCATTTAAATTTGACGAATGCCTCAGACTCCATTCACTAGATTTACGTACATTTTTGAAGAACACAACCTTGGTTTTCTACAAAACTGTCTTTGTGATCTCACAGAAACTTCAGATGAACAGACCGGCTCAGGCCTGATCCTCTTGCATCCTGCAGACGGGAGCCTGACCTCTTGAACTTGCCTGCTCAAACAGGGTCTGGACACTCCAGAGTGTGATCAGGTCACGACCCAGCAGGGAGATCACAGTGAGTTAAGTATCCTTCTTAAACGCAGGGGTGAGAGCTCTTATCTTTAAAGAAGTGTGACTATCCTATGCTGCCGCTGTCTGGCCTGACCGCCCCTCTCAGTTAAAGGCACATTATGAAGAGGAGCGGAGAGCTCATCTAATCCAATAAAGCCCTTTAAAGTCAAAGAGAATGATTTGTTTCCATCATCCTCCAGGACAAATCTATGTATATAAGGCCACTTACGCTGATCTCATCGTGACGTCTCTGGAATATTTCTTCTTTTTATAATTGTAACATTTATGGATGTCACAGTCGCATGCAAATTGCTTGATAAAAGCTATTTACTAAAGTTTATATTAAGATAAATGTACAGTTACATCAAGAAAAACGGTGATTAATAAGTGAAGTTGTAATGTTACAAATGACAAAGATTTTCAAGGATGTTTTAGTAGTCTTATAGCTTTTTTAAATTTAATAATTCACTTTAAATTGCAATAAATTACAGTCTGACACTGGTTTGTTAAAGTGAATGAGAATGGAAAAAAAAAATCTATAAAGCCACTTCAACTGTCCATTTACTAAAGTTTTTATTAAGATAAATGTAGTTACATAAAGAAAAATAGTGCTTCAAAGTGGAACTTGTAATGTTACAAAACTACAGCTTTTTCAAGGAAGTTGCCCTTAGTATGAAGAAAAGAGCATGCAGCAGTCTTATAAATAAATCTAAATGGTTTGACACTGGTTTGATAAAGTAAAAGAGAATGATTTGCTTCCATCAAGTGTTATGTACAAAATGCAGTATTAATATAGTTTTCTGTTTGCACCCTCTGATATAGAAGTGACCTGTCTGTGATGCCTGTAAAACTAAAAATGTCACAAACATTGAAGGCTAAGCTTCTCAAATAAGAGAGTCATGAGACTCTTACAACCCTTAATGACATGTGATAAACATACCGACATGTCTTAATCAGTTAAGACATCCCTCTTTTCACCAAAATGAAGGAAACTCTCTGTTTACCCATGATTAAAGTGGTAGGATTCATTTTCCATGCAGTCCAAATTAGTTTCAGTGAATCCACCCACAAGTCCATAACAGATAAAACAGATCATGAGCCCTGACATGTGAGGCCAGGACTTCACTCTACATGAGATAACAAATCACACACTTAAAAGTCAAATCTGCAAAGAGACAGTTAATACAGGTGTATATAATTTCTTATCAGTTATACACCAGTAGTATCAGTTGTTATCAGTGATACTTACACGTTTCATAACTCTTTATTCTTTTTTGAACCATCAAAGCAAATATCCTATTGCTCCTATTGCCTTCCCAATAGGTCTTACCGTGCCTTCAAGTCCTCGTGGGCAGTTCCTTTTTATAAGTGAGGAAATCATAATTATACAAAGTCACGTGTTCAAGTCACTTCGGTAAAAGCATTTATATTCATATATTTATAAAAGCATTTTTATGATGTAGGTTACTCATGTCATATGTAGAAGTTTCCATCTCTGCTAGGGTATCATTAGCAAATAACTGTTTAGTATGATCATAAATAAAATAATTTACCCATAATATCTAAATGATTTGGTTATCTTATATCCTTGTCATGTATAAACATACTACAACAGTAATATCAAGATCTTGATGCCTGCTTGCTTTAAACCTTGTCCTTAAGTGAGGAATTCTATTTTTTTCCTGGTATTTCATCTGCTCATCCAAACAAGCTCAACAGGAGAGTCACGGACGATTATGGCCGTACAAGCTAGTCTTATGGTCCACAGGAGCATGAGATCTTCACAAGAGCATCAGCCAAGAACTGAAAAGAATGGGAGTTTTCAGCTAAACTTTCTCTGCTGATTCACCATACAAAATGCATTTGGTCTGCCCTGAATCAAAGCACTGTGATGTGTCTGTTCATTTACTATTCATTCATTTATTTACTTATTCGACTTTCCTCGCAAGTTTAATGACTACAACCTTGAATCCTTACAAAACAGTGATGTGGCAGTAATATATTAAAGTAAAATGTAATAGGCCTATCATCTAAGCTGGTTTGATGAAAAGTGTGAAAATAATAGACATACGAATAAAACAAAAAAATATTTGTTGATTCATGTTCTTAACACAAAACAGATCTTCGTAGAACAAAACCGCCACCTAGTGGCTAAATTCACCATATTACACTTACTGTTGACGCCTTGGAATGTTAAGCTCCTAAAACAGTGGTCTCAAACTCAATTTCTGGAGGGCCGCAGCTCTGCACAGTTTAGCTCCAAATCACACCTGCTTGGAAGTTTCTAGAGATCCTGAAGAGCTTGATTAGCTGAATCAGGTGTGTTTGATTAGGGTGAGCTAAACTGTGCAGAGCTGTGGCCCTCCAGGAAATGAGTTTGAGACCAATGTCCTAAAACCTACAGACATAACATACTTAATATTCATCAGCCAATGAATAGGATATTCACCATAGTAGGATCTTCCGGTGCGGCAGAAAAAAAATGTCTGCGCCCTTGCGATTGTCATGTTGTTGACTGTCTGCAGACAGTTGTGTGTTTGAGCACCATTGCAAACACGTCAATCTTATGTTAAATAATATTACAGGCGCATCACAATCACCAGAGATGAACCAGTCAAAAGTAGTTATTAATGATAAAACGCAAAGTTTCTTGTGTGAATGCAATGCTAAACTTTTCTGAGTGAATGCAAAAGCATTGAAAAAGCATTTTTTCCCCCATCGCATACTGTTTTCCATCACCATGTCTCTTTAGAGGCTCTGTAGCGCAATACTAATCAAGATTTAGTAATCTGAAAAAGTGTGTATCTGGATCATTGTGATCCTGTCATATTTTGATTTGAAAAACCAGTGGAAAAGTAAGATGGATTTGGCTACCTGATCCTGGATAGCAAAACAAAAACAACTTTTTGAACAACAGGCCCCTCAAGTTTAAATGTGCGTTTCAAATAAGAAAGACATCCAAAACGTAGTCTCCAGGATCAGTCTTACTGCTTCTGAATTAAAGGTTCATGTTTGTGACATTAAACATTGCCAGTGTGAAACTTACATTATGTTTAAGCATGATGTCTTTGTCTTCTTTCCTGCTCAAAAAATATTGTGGTGGATGTAGACATTGAAAGGGAATTCTATAATCATTAATCTGTTGTAAACGCACTTTATCTGGATAACGAGAACCAGTGATTGGCTAACAAAAGTAACTGAGAAATGATCTGGCCTGAATAACCTACACAGAGAGTTGAAATGAACAGTCTTCTTTGTTTAATTTTAGGTCATGTGATCAGAACCTACAGTATAAATGTTACACAACTGTGTAGCTCTTTACAGCAAGCAACATACTGATGTATCTAACTGATACATCAACTGATACAAAGAATCCTTTTATTGGTATTATATAATATCTATAATAGATATCGTAATATCTTTCTGAATGTGTGAATTCATTCTGAGGTCTTATGAAATACGCATTAAATAAATATGAGCTATATGAGCCGCTGATGCAAATACTTTAATTCATCTGAAGTAGCCTGCTAATTCGTTTGATTGATCATTTTTGATTTTTTAATTACTTTAAATATGTAAATGGCTGAGAACATGCTGTTCAGATTATGACATTTGAATATAAATGTAGTAAATTGAAACGTAACGTCTCTGAGGGAACACAGGACGAATTGAAGATTTAATGAAGAGCAGAGAATAAACGTTTCCAACAAAGGTTACCAAATTATATAACGTTCGTTTACTTTAAGACTGGACAAACATAATCACCAAACTGAATGCTTATAAAGAAAACAGAAACAAAGGAGCAAACAAGATGATTAACACAAAACAGGTGAATGGAATAAACGATGATTAACTAATGACAGGAAACCGACCAAATAAGGACAAAAAGAAACTAAACTGAAATCAACACATGACATAAATCTTCTACACAAGCATTTTTCAATTTTATGAGGGTTGGAAAAGTTATGCATAGCCTTATTAAATTTATCAGTGGTGTACCTGAAGGTTTTATGGATGGCTGTGTATTCTGATTTGCCGCATGAGAAGAGGAGCTAAAACAGAAGCATTGTGGCCTTTAGGGAACAAGACTGGAGGTTCATATATGACATTTTTAAAAAAAAAAACAAGAAATTTGTCAAACTTTAGTATACACTGAAAGGAAAAATGGTGTAGTATAACCAATTTTCATTTAGGAATTGCTAGCAAATTTCACTAATATGACAAGGAAATTTCTTGTAAAACATTATCCAATAAAAATTATATATACAACAGTTATTTCTGGTCCTCAAATCTGATTGGCTGATAAGAGTGTTAATATTAGAGTCCAACAGAACTCCAACAGCTGTTTCACTGTGTATCACTCCGCTTGCCGAAGTTGTTGTATTTCTCACAGCGAGTGTCATGGCGGACACCCAAATCCACTATAATTTTAAAAATAATACTGTTTTGTGTCACAGAATGTAGATTTAATAGCATTTTAGGCGAGAATAATAAAAACATACAAATAAAAGAAGAAACAATAAAATAGACAACACAGACCGATGGCCAGCCAACACTATACATGGTGCCATCTTGAATCAATTGAGAATGCACTTTGGACTTCAAATATGCTGTTTGTTAATAAAGATAATGTCTATTTGAAAATTTGCTTCAACGTTTTGGAAGATTTGAGCACCATGGCATCAGCGGCCATTCAGCGCTCATAAACCCAGCAAGAGTGCCAAATTTTCGGGACTTTACAACTGACTCTTATGTCTCTATAGAGGTTTAACATGATATATAATTCATTTTGGGTAAATCTACAATGGGTAGTCTTTGGTCTCATTAATCTATTATTTGTTCCAGGGCAAATAGTTTTGGCAAAATCTCATCATGTTTATGTAACTTCAATGCTATATGTCAGAGCACTCACGTAGTACTTTTGACTTAATTGCCTAGCAACTTTTATGATAGCCGTTGTTGTTTATTAAATATTATTATTCAATACATAATATTTTATATAAATAATATTAGTATTTAGCATTGGTAAATGGTGTGTGTGTGTTCATAATGATGATTTTAGTTTCATTGTTCTGCCATTATATGGTGATAAGAGACTGTTTTACAAGTCAGCAGTAAAGCCATTCAGGGTGTACTCACACTAGGCGTTTTGAACCGTGCCCGAGGGATCTGGCTTGCTTGGAATAGGTGGGCCAGAGCACGGTTCAGTTGGTACGTTGGTAGTGTGAGCGCTAACCGCGCCAGAGCATGGAAGAGCTACTATTTGTGCTACGATGTGTGAGCTACTGTCATCATTACAACCGCCAACATATTCTATTATTACTACCAGAGTTGTGGACTCGAGTCGCATGACTCGAGACTTGACTAGGACTAGCATAATCAAAGAAGACTTGCGACTCGACTTTGACAACAATGACTCGAGACTTGACTTGAACTTGAATCCTGTGACTCGGCAAGTCTTTACACCGTGTCTACATCAGATCGACTTTGACAACAATGACTCGAGACTTGACTTGAACTTGAGTCCTGTGACTCGGCAAGTCTTTACACCGTGTCTACATCAGATGCGAGCGGCGCGGTGCGACAAAATACAATATAATCCATTATAATCAGTGATGCTGTCTACACTAATGCTGTGTTCTATTTATGACATATCGACTTAAAGTTCAAATGATTTTTATCGGTCGCTTTGTCGCATCCGGTGTAGACAGACTTTTGCCGTTGCGTTGCCATCACATAATGTTTAGGATATTTAATGTTTTAGACATTTAGGTAACACTTTACGGTAAGGGTACACAAATTACCATGAATTCATGCATAAATTCATGCATGAATTATGCGTTACTTCATGCATTAATATCTCATGAATTATCAGGAACTAACAAGAATTCAAAGTATTTCTATCATGACTTCATGGATGAACAACACATTAAGACATTAACTAAGATGGGTACATCACCATGATTTATGATATATTACACATGATCATGATGTTTTCTTTGTTCACAAAAAAAAAAGGCCTTCACTATCCACTGTGGATAAATCTATATTTTTGGTACATGAATCATCATGAATTCATGCTGAAGGAGTGGATGCCGATCTACCATACCCTTCACAATAATATTATTTCATTATTTCTTGTGTGTTTATTAATCAAGTTATTGATCAGTATTTAACCTCCTAGATTATTTGATGATTGACTTGGTTCCATACTGAAGTCTATTCTGTTCATAGGGTCACAGTGCCAGGATTAGGTCAGGGTGATCTCCCATCTACATGAGCAGCAATGATTGAGACAACTGTGACATTTATGTGTTCTGCTGTTTTATGATATTGTTTAATTGCTTAATGAGCAATTTAACTGGTATTTGCATAATAGATATTAAATAATGCTGCATTATTCTGTATTTTTTCACTCTAAAAAGAGACAAGCATAGTGTGTGTGTAATGAACCATGCTGAATGCTGATAAAACTCTTGCCAGAGCTAGGCCACCTTGAACAGAAGATATGTTTTGTCTGTGTATGTGTGTGTCGGCATCTTTTCCTGAGTAAGTGGAGAAGTTCGTCATCGGATGCTTTTTGTTCGCATCTCTGACTCCTGGTCTTCATTCAACACCTGGTCCTCGGGTTTTAACTGTCAATTCCCTTACAATGCATAGAAACATAGCATTATTTTGTGCATGTTTGAGTTTACTCAACTTCCGTAGTTAAAGTTATGCCAAATCATTGTAGAAAGTTGATTGAAACTGCTAGTTTAAGTTAGGTATACCTTCTTCAGTAAGCACATCTAACTAGTCATCATGAGTTTGTTTAAAGTTAAAAAGGGGGTTGAGTAAACTTTAAGAAACGAGTAGGGAGAACTACAGACCTGAAGCTCAGTAAACTCAAAAAAGCTTTGCAGCAAATTACCTTAATTTTTTAAGTTGGTTCAACTTAATTTTCTTCTTTTAGTTTACAGCTGTAAATCTTGCATTCAAGCTTCTTCCACAGATTCCTGTATGGCCTTCATTTGAAAAATCAAACACAGATTGCAAACCATACTGTAAACACAATAAAAAAAGACTGTCATTTTTACAGAAAATATTTATTTGACAATTCTGCCAAGCGACACATTTTCTGTCAGCATGCAATGCAAAAATTGGACTCAGATATAGTTCTACGCCACTCATCATAATAATTCAAAAAATATATATAAAATAAAATTTAAATAAAATGAAAGGCAAAAAGAGAGGCAAAAATCTTAATTCTTTAAATGTTGTAATGCCTTTATAGTGCTGGAGCAACAAAATTGTTCTCAAAGTGCCAGAATATCAATCTTAAAATGCTGCAGCAATAAACAAGACTTCAGAGTTTCAACACATGCACAAGGGCAATCAAGTATTACAACTGTTAAAAGAAAACTTGAAAGCCATAACACCTTACATTAAAACTCAAAACTGTCTTTGGCATATTTTGTACTGTTATACAGCTACTGAACAAACAGGAACAAATCAGTACTTGCACCTTTGATTAGCCATATGAACTGCACCTACTTAAACTTTAACTATTTGTTTTTGAAGGACTGGACTCATGCAGAGCACTGGGGGTCAAGGCCAATAAACACTTTCTGAATTGTTTCAAAGGTGTATTTTAGTTTTTTAGGATAGCTAATGTTGAGGGCATAAATCAAGCCAAATAGGAGAGCAACAGCTGTAGGGAGGTCTTGCACATTATCCAGCACAACCTGCTCCTCTAGAAATACAGACAGGCACCTTATATTTGGGTTTGAATGGATGGTGGCAACGTCATCTTCAATGACAGTTAAGACCCCCATCTTCATCCCTTTTTGTGCAAGTGTCTTCTGGGTCTGTGTCCTGCAGTAAAAAGCAGCATAAAGACAAAATCAAAACCCATTTTTTAATTGATTGAATTCTGCTGGACCCCAAAGAGCTTTTTATATTGCTTGAGATAGGTCACCCAAAAATCACACATGCCGTAATTTTCCATTGTGTTTGCTTGGATATAACACTTTAATTTGTGCTGTCAGACACATCACACAGAAGGATGCGACTAGGATTATTCAATAAATACATTTTTGCCAACACTTTGTCTCCTCCATTCTACTCTTTCCCCTGTCGTTTGGCTTATAGAACAGTTATCAGATTAGTTTCGGACACCAGACAATAGAATATGCTGATAACAGACTGATAAAACACACTTTCCAGGCAAGACTTAAGGAAGTTTACAGACTTTTCCCTCATAAACAAAGGTAGACCTTTGAGAGCTGTAGCTTTCCTTTGAGCAAGCACATCAGAAGCCTGAAAGACACAGAACAAGTTATATGCATGTTATATTCAACCAAAAGCTTAGGGCTTACCTTTAACGGGCCACTATTATGCTCATTCACAGGTTACAAATTTTACAATATGTTTACATGATTTGACACTAAGTAATTACTTAAGTTGCTAAATAATTACTTGATCAAGTTGGTCTAGGAGGGTCTTCATTTCATCTCCATAGGCTCCACCACGTGTTCGGTACAACATGATCATCATGATGCAAAGAAGACAAAAAAGCACTCTTCAGGTTGGATTGTGTAATTCTGTAAAACTCGGCACAGACCTTAAAACACACAAACACACACACACACACACACACACACACTGAACAGTAAGAATTAAGATTACACAAGTTAATTAATCTTTAAATAAATAAATAAATAAATAATCTCAAATACATAAACTCACCTGATCTTCCAAAAACAATGCTGGCCATTGTTTTAAGACATCAGCCACAAAAGTGAAAGTGAAGTGAAAAAGTGAAAAAGTGAAGTGACATTCAGCCAAGTATGGTGACCCATACTCGGAATTCGTGCTCTGCATTTAACCCATCCAACGTGCACACACACACACACAGCAGTGAACACACACACCGTGAACACTCACCCGGAGCAGAGGGCAGCCATTTATGCTGCAGCGCCCGGGGAGCAGTTGGGGGTTCGGTGTCTTGCTCAAGGGCACCTCAGTCGTGGTATTGAGGGTGGAGAGAGTGCTGGACATTCACTCCCCCCACCTACAATTCCTGCCGGCCGGAGACTCGAACCCGCAACCTTCGGATTACAAGTCCGACTCTCTAACCCCGACTCTCTAACCATTAGGCCACGACTGCCCCAGGAGTCAACAATTGCCATGTTGAAATGTTTCTTCTTCCTTTCCTCCTGTAGTGCATCTTTTTCCTTCTGTAAGGAACGATCTGTCTGCCCTACTGGGTTGTCTGGGAGAAAGTTTATCTCGCATCTCTTTGCTTTCTTTAAACATCTAAGCAAGGCAAGGCAAGGCAAGTTTATTTATATAGCACATTTCGTACACAGTGGTAATTCAAAATGCTTTACATAAAAGAAAGTGAAATAGACATTAAAAATCAGTAAAAACATGGAAATAAAAATAATAACAAGGAATTTTAAAATGATATAGAAATTTATTTAAATTTTTTTTAAAGAAAATGATTATCTAGAGTCATTGTTCACTCTTTTTTGGTTCACAGCGACTTCAGAGCAACCTGCCGTTCATAGTTTCTGACAGTAGTTCCCAACCTTATATTTGATGCTCATAGTCCAGCTGTGATAACCCGTTCCTGAGCCTGGGTCCTTCAGACATAGATACTTTAACATCAGTGCAGCAGACACAGACTCCAACTCTTGATTGTTTGGTTAAGCTTTGAATGAAAAAATTGCTTGAGCTATGCTATCCAGGATGTCCATTTTAATTTCTCTTGGTACTGTGAGCAGTGTTCCATCTTCTTTAAAATTCCCTTTCTCAAGCCGCAACTCAACATCATAAGAGAACTTGGGAATCGGGAAAGGAGATGCCCACTGAGAATTTTCACGCTGTCTCAGACACAAAGGGGAAACTCTGGTTTGAGCTATCAGATGGGGAGGACATACTGGCAGTGTCTAAAGAAGAAATGGAGGTCTCTGGTTCTGATTCTTCAGGTACTTTCTGGAGTATCTTCAGCACTGCTCTTTCTGGTGGAAGCTCTGTTATATTGATCAAGTTACAGAGTTCATTTCCAAACCCAGGATCCTCAAACTGAATCAGAAAATCATCCTTGATTTCAAGCCTTTCTTGAAGAATTGTTTTCAAGTGTTCAACCGAAGTGAGATTTTCCAAAATATCCAGCCCCCTAATATTATCAGGGGCCAACACAACACGGAGCCGCATATTCTGTAAAACAAAATTCTGATTAAAAATAAATCAAGTACATTAAGTATATGGGAAAGCTTAATATGAAAGCATAAATATTTTTATGTTTAAAAAGACTTAAAGGGGGTAGTTAAAAAATGAAAACTTTCATAATTTTCTAAGCCTTGCCAAGTCACGTCATTCCAAATCTGTTTTACTTTCTAATGCAGAAGAAACAAAATAAGATTTTTTTAGAATGAATATCACTGTCTGTCTTTTCAACACAACAGCAGTGTATACTGACTTGCTTAAAGGCTTAAAGGTTCCAAAGACATGTCATGGAAGGGATAGTTCACCAAAAATGAAAATTCTGTCATTAATTACTCACCCTCTGTCGTTCCAAACCCGCAAGACCTTTGTTCGTCTTTGGAACACAAATTAAGATTTTTTTTTTTATTAAATCCGAGAGCTCTCCGACCCTGCATAGACAGCAAGCATCCTACCACGTTCAAGGTCCAGAAAGGTACCAAGAACATTGACAAAATAGTCCATGTGACATCAGTGGCTCAACTGTAATTTTATGAAGCTACGAGAATACTTTGTGTGCAAAAAGTCTAAAATACCTTTATTCAAGATTTCCTCTCCTCCGCGTCACCCTTAGTGCCATTTTGGAGAGTACCAACAAAAAGTATTATGTTTCAAAGACGAACAAAGGTCTTAGTGACATCAGTAACATTCGACTGCGGATTCTGCATAGGATCTCCCGACTCTTCCGACCCTCTCTTCATTGCTTTCCAAATGATCAGTTCGCAATGTAACAGAAAAGCTAAAATCTTCAAAACCTTGTATATGCATCGTTGGACTATAAGCCCTTATTGATGCTGTTCAGTGAATCTATGTGAACACAAATAAATCCTAGGGTTGTAAATGGACATGAAAACCGTTTCTGGAGAATGTTTGCCCTAACCTAAGCCAGATACCTTCTATGTAGATATCAGAGAACAATTTAAAATATTGTATTGATGCATTCTATGGCACCTTTAATGCCTCTTGTAGTGGACTTCACCCAGCACCACAAACAGACTACCGACAGGCTCTTTGGGGAAGCGAGTCTGCAGATTTGTCTATAAACATACATTCTGACATTAAAAGAAGTTTCCCACATTTACTGCACTCAATGACATTTCCACAGACTCCATCCACCAAAAATTATATTAACGGGAAAAACCCATGCTCAATTTTGGCGCGCAGGCGGCAACATGAAACCAACATGTGCGTTCGTAAAAAACTCTGAATATACATCCAAATCATCAACAGGTGAATACATGCTTTCTCATTTCAGTTTAATAACACCTTTATGATTAATACTAACTCAAAACTTCAACTAGTAAAGCACATTTTCACTCTTTGATGCGGAGCACTGCAGAAACATACCTAACTCTCTCCAGTCACAGGCTGTTCCGAGATCAGGCTGTACTAGACCCTTTAAACCTACCCAATAACTAAACATAACTACTACTACAACTACTTTGCTTACAATCAATAAGAAGGCACACTGCTGACTTGGGGAAGTCGTGGCCTAATGGTTAGAGTCGAACTCGTAACCCAAAGCTCGTCCAGTGCTCTCTCCACCCTCAATACCACGACTGAGGTGCCCTTACATTTAGTATAACCTACATTTCACTGCTGGTTATACTCTGTATAATTGTGTATGTTGAATCTTGAGCTGCTCCCCGAGCGCCGCAGCATAAATGGCTGCCCACTGCTCCGGGAGTGTGTTCACGGTGTGTGTGTTTTCACTGCTGTGTGTGTGTGCACTTTGGATGGGATAAATGCAGAGCACTAATTCCGAGTATAGGTTACCATACTTGGCCATACTGTAAAAATCCAACTTCAGTTCTACTAACCAAAGTAAAGAAGTAGCCTGAATAAAGAATTTTTAGAAGTCAGTTAAATTTTTTGTGTGAACTGAGCAAAAATACTCTAACTTATCGGTAGCAAAAGTTTTGTTTGCCTTACTTACAAATGCTCTCCCAACTTTTAAAATTGAGTCATCTGAACAACCAATTTTACATTGAACAATACTGCAAGTTCTCAGCACGCATTGCAGCTTGAAAACATTTTATGTTAACTATTATTAAAATAGTATCATTGTTTTAAATTTTACTGGCTTAATTTATGCTGCTGCTGTCACTGTCAGTTAGCTGTCATGTGGATCAGAGTTCATATTTTTACTGATTTAAAATTAGTTGAGAATTGGGTTCTGAGGTACTGTGCATCTCATTGCAACTTGTTTAATACATTTGTTAATACATCAGGATAAATGTTTGCCTTTAGTTTTAAGAGGCAATGCTACCCATATTATGTAGAAGGCTTTGAAAATAAACATAAATCTAAAAGAAAGAGGATTGTTCAAAAAGATTAGCATTGCTAAATGTTCAAAATCTTTGGTTGCTCTGACAGATCTTTTAACACTCAGTAGACTGTCTTTTATTCATTAGATGAACTAAAGTTTTTAAGTTGTCGGTTGCTAGTTGAGTTATCTTAAGTTGATTTTGATGGGTTGCCTTATTTTTTTTTGAGTTAGGTCAACTTGATGAATTATCTCATTTCCTTCTTAAGAAATCAATTATAGCACTCTAATGCAGTACAGTTAAAAGTTGTTTTTTTCTTTTCTTTTCCTTTCATGGTTAGCTTAACATTTCCATGGAAGTGCACTTTGGTTTTATGTAATATATATATATATATATATGATAGGATATTCTCTTTTATAGGTGTGCTGTTACATTTCTAAGCCAACTAATTTATGACTCTTTTTTTTGGCAGACGATAAAACGGGTGTACAAATCTGATAGACCAACACTTCAGGAGTGACACAAGCCTTATCTATGCACAGCCCAGCAAGCTCATAGCAACGTATCTGTTTATTTTCTGTATTATGAATGGTGCAAACTACCTTCTGGACCTAGTTTAACTGTTCAACTGATGAGTTTCTGAAGAGTGTAAAATGATAGTGTGAAACAGACATTTTCAACCCTGTCCCCATTAGGATATAACAAAATATATGGGTAACACTTTATTTTGATGGTCCCTTTTGAGCATTCTGTTGACAAAAAGTAACTTTGCTCCTACATGTCAACTAACTCTCATTATAAAACGAATAGTTCCGGCCCTTGATTCTGATTGGTTGAGCCACGTTCGAAGCCGTTTTAAATTACACTACACACCGTTGCTTGTCAACCACTTTGTTCCAACCATAGGTTCGCATCGTGCCTAACAACGCCCCTTAGCTGTTATAATTTCACTGTAAACCACAGCTTCTTGAGGCTTATTGCTTTATTAGAGTATTAGCAGACTTTCTGATTAATATTTGCTAACTCTTTATTGTGATGGTGTCGCAACCAGGCGCGCAGATGGCACTAGGGACGGGGGGGACATGACCCCTCCCGGATTCATAGTGACCCGATCCGTCCCCCTCACTGTCTCTACGAAAGGCAACATCAGTATACGGAGGATAAATCAGTGTTTCCGCTATGTACATTAATAGTGGCGGCCAGGCCACATGCGCTAAGCCATTTTTGAAAAACGCTTTTGACCGCAGTATCTGACCCAAAACACGTGTAGCCAATCAGCAGTAAGGGGGCATGTCTTGTACTGATAGAGAGAAGAGTATTGTAATACTCTGTTTATACTATGGAGCAGCAGTACTAAGCCAGTACTATGAAGCTATACCCCACAAACACAACACAAAAAGTGTTTTAAAATGAATTGCAGTGCATGAACTGGAATAGCCAATAAATCTGAACTAAATTTAAATTTATTTTATTGTATGTACACATAATAAAATTTAAATATCTCTAATACCTCGTCTTTAAATATATATTAAGGGGAAAAAGTACAAATAAGAACAAATACACTTTATTTTAAGGGTCCAGAATTATGACACACTTGTAATGAATGATTAATGATTAACATATAGTAAGAGTACATTAGCATCAAAAAATCCACTTTCAAGCAATAAAGCAATACACACAAAAATTAAGCTTGTAATTAATGATTAACTGAATGTACAGTAAATGTCTTTTAGCCATTATTTACAACTAAGCAAATCTTTATAATTTTGTGTAGTAATGCACTTGGGTATATTTCAGTTATTCACCATCTATTAAGTATACTGAACAGTATTTAGATTTAAATAGTGCCAGTTTAGCCATAATTATTGGCTTATTCTAGTCAATATTCTTGAATATTACTCAAAAAGTCCCATAATTAATGTGCATACCTTTCAGAAAAGGGGGTCAAATTTATTAGTACTGTATTAGTTTCAGCTTAGCCCTAATCATTGGCTTATTTTGGTCAATAAACTTAAATATCACTCAGCAAGTGCCATAATTAATGTGCATATAACTTTAACTTTAGAACGGGGAGTCAAATTGTCTTTATTACACTATTTTAGCGATTTATAACTGTAAAACCATCATTAATTAAACATAATTAGCTTCATGTTGTTCAGTTAACTTAATAGACGGTGAATCACTGAAATATACCCAAGGTAATTACTGCACAAAAAGTAATATATGGTTTTCTAAGTAGTAAATAATGGCTAAAAAGTGTTTACTGTACATCCAGTTAATTAATTAATATACTATTTATTGCATGAATGTGGATCCTTCAAATTGTTAATTAATTATAAATAAAAGCTATCAAGTCCTTAATCATTAATTACTAGTGTATTTACTCTTAACTAATGCAGAATTCTGGACCCTTAAAATAAAGTGTTACCCAAATACAAATTTTCAGAAGATACACAAATCAAAAGAGAAAGCTTCTTTTTCCCTTGCATTTATCTGCATGTGAAACCAAGAAATTCTAGGAAAGGGTATAACAGGTGAAGGTCATATAATTGTTCAAGCAAAACTGCACTCCCAATCAGTGTACTTTACTCAAGGCGTGAACCTTTTTTTTTAAGACGCAAAAGTAAAAAAGTAAAAAGCCCATACCTGATGACATTTATTGTCTGCAGGGAACACACCCACATCTTTGTGTTGATCTGTTACATCTTCTGAAATGTAACCGAGGAGAAACA